>NC_080420.1:41158536-41492536 GCF_029873635.1 Malania oleifera
TATAATCAGTGGCAGCAGAGTCAATAACCCAAGGACTAGTAGGAAAGACACCAAACGAAATACAAAATGTAGGATTACCCCTCTAAGCAAAAGGTGCAATGTGATGAGGACATGTCTGCTATAGTAAGAACCTTGAATACTCTTCCTCTAAGACAGTTATAATACATTGTTCATTTGAACAAGTACCTAACCAGGGAAACACACTTTTGAGATTTTGTGTCGCAATTCCAAGACACACACAACCTCAATACAGCAGCAAATCAGAAATACATGGTGAACAAACTGCTCCTAAATTGAACATTCGGACTGACCAAAACAACCACAAACGAACCAACCACTAATTCAACAACAAACAAGTCACCAATAATCGGACATAGCACTATACAATTCCAAAAAAAAATAGCCTACACACACTGCCACTGTCACAAGGCACCAACTGAACACCTTAATAATACCCAAGAACAACTGTCAAATTGCCCCGAGTACATGATCAAAAAAGAATGAATCTTTGAACACAAAACATGAGCAGCAACTTGATATTATGGTCTATGGAAGGATTTAAAGCATTCTAGAAGAAATTGGCGCAAATTTGGCGAGAAAAAGGACTCATGCGCTGGCACATAGAGACAGATCTGCCGGCGCATGGAGGCGCCCACCTACAGATCGAGGGTTCTGTGAAGAGTTACGTGGTTCTTTTTGCAAAATATGGAGTGTTCCTTGGAGTTTCTAAAAGCATAGCAGCCTCCAGTTTTTCCAGCAATGACTGTATTTTTCCAGCAATTCCTGGACTGCCTCATGACCTTTGGTGGTGCGTATGATGTCCTACTGCAGCAGGCTTAAATTTTAGGGTTTGATTTTGGTGGTGGGTTTGAAGTTTAGGGTTTGGTTTCGGCAGAGGCTATGAGGTTTAGGGTTTAGGTTGGATCTTGCGCTAATACCATGTTGAAGTATTTGGTGAATTGAAAGACCTAACCTCAAAGATAGGCTTCTCCCCCTATTTACAATATATGTCAAGTACACACCAATGACCATTATACCCTAACTATCTCATACTTACTAACATAACTCTAGCACATACTAATAATGCTAAATGCCCAAAATAACCATTAACATCAACAATTAAAAAAAATCATATTTCATGCATATGCTTTCTCTGATTAAGAAGCAAAACAAAAAAAAAAAATGGTAACTTAAACAAAACTGATAAATAATTGAACAATCTACTAAAAACTGACAGTTGACTATTCAAAACATAGCAAAATGGGATTAGTGGAGTACTCAGCTGACCAGCATTCTATGTTCTCATCAATGGAAAAACACAATACTCCTCCAAGAGCGAAGAATGGTTTAGAGAAGGCAAAATAAATAATAAATAAATAAAAAATCAAATTTTTTATTCTTCTCAAGCCAACATAAAAAAAAGGAGAGAGAGCAATTGTGGTTTTTTAAAAAGATAAGAAGTAAAAAATGGCTGTTTTGAGGATTTTAAACCAGCTAAGTCTGCTCAGGTTTTAATAATTTAGAATTGTGTGAATTGATTGGTTTTGGTTCAGATTGATTAAAGGGGTGAAATGATAGATTCAACAATGATTCAGTAATTTCAGTTGTTTTCTTTTTGCTCCACTAGTAAGATTCAATTCAATTTTCAGTGTGGAATTGATATAAACAATATGATTTGAATCGCAAATCATAAGATTACAACTACGCATGACACCACAACTACATGAGAATAACCAAATACACACACACATTTGCATTCACTAAAAATAATACACGAGGCTTATGCATTAGTATACGAGCATGAAGTAAAACAAAATCCCAAACTTCCCACAAATTTAAACATCACAAATTCATTCCTAAACACCCACAATAGTTTGAACAGACTATCACCAACTAACCCTACTTGGCAATGCATGGAAAATCTAAATTGCATTAGAGGACAAACAGTCATCACATTTTGCCAACAAAATGGAGCCAGTGCCTCTGGATTAAACTACCTTGTCATTTGTATATAAGTCGATCCATCTCATTATATGCCATAAGTAGTGCATCATACTACTTACTGAAGTCTCATGTGAAATCAAATATATTTGTTCGTCTTGATTGGCACTAACACAGTGTATCTATATGCAACAGCTAGAACAAACAAAGGAAGGGGAAGGCGGGTGTGAAGCCTTCTTTTAGCTGAAAACCAGCCAAAATAGTTAATGCAAAAACGTAAAAAGGATAATAGTTCATCAAAAACATACGAGTTCTATACAGAAAATGACAGGACCCGATTGCAGACGTACACAGAAATCTAGCAAACAACACGGATAAGGAAAGAATGCCCCCCCCCCCCCCTCCCAAAAAAAAATCTAGACAATTATGCATGACACATCATTCACAAAGGAATTTCCACAAAATGGATCAGCCGCTGACATAATAAATTCAATCCGCTTTAAGAATAAATATTTTAATGATATCTTAAATCGCCGAAATTGACGCGAAACACTGACTATCCCACACCAATGAGTTCTTCACCTGACGCAAAAATGTAAGTTTTCACAACAAAACAGTGCCAAAACCAAACTTGTCTCACTGGTACACAATTCAAAACACAAAAGTGTAATATAAAACCCACCTGAGGAGGATCAAGATCTTCTTCAAGGATATTGTACAACGCGTCGAGATCTATTGACGGCTCATCCGAATCCCCGTCGCCGCCCAAGAAATCAAAAGTATCGTCCATCATCAACATCGGAATCAAACCATGAAGCTAAAGAATCCCCAACACCGCAACCTCAAAACCCTAATTGCCCATCGGGACTGCGGCCAATGACATAAAGAGCTTCGACCTAACCACGCAACAGACGCAAATCGAGAATCTTTCCCCGTGACATCATGCGGAATTCGAACCACTGAATGGAAAATTTCCAGAGAGAGAGAGGGAGAGAGAGAAAGGGAGCGATGTTTCGTGCTGTGCCGAGTGACGGCAAGGGAAGGTTCGCTGCGGTTTCTGAGATGCGACTTTTCTTCGCGTCTTTCGGATGGAAATCGAGAAGGAGGTCGCGAAATATGAAGAGAGAGACGTGAAGAATGTGCTGCGTCACTGGCGCAGGTTTAAATACGGTGGGGGGGAGTGCGTAGGATAAGGACTATCAGTTTTTTTGTATATTTTATCCTGCAGCGGTTTTTGGGTTTAACTAGGGGTCTGACGCGGGCTATGCATAGGATTAGGAAAGGAAGGTGAAGCATAGGTGTAGGGGGAGTTAGGTTAATGTGCGCCGGGGTGTCCCTTCCGCACTAGGGCGTAGGCAGTGGTAGTGGGGGTGACAAGCTTATTGAGTATCCTAACGTGGGTAGACTTGACTTGGACTTGGACTTAGACTTGAACACCCAAATATTTGCTTTCCATATTTGTGGGGGAGATTTGGAATCTTCAACTTATAATTTCAATATTTTTTTAACCTTAGTCATTCATTTTCAATTATGTGAGTCTTTGGATAAGGAACTTCACAAAAAACAATAAATTAAAATTAAAAATTATTCGTGCCTAAATTCTGGGGATGTGAATTTCGTAATGTATTAATGTATGTGTAGTAATAATTTTAAACAGAATAATTTTCAAATTTGGACTATTGGGTTTCTCTAATAGTTAATTTTTCTTTTTTTATGCGTCACTCTTTATTTGGTTTTCTTTCAAATCATGAGCCTCCCTCGTTGCTTTGAGTCTTACCCTAATTATACAAGTAATAGAATTTATTTTATTAAATAATAGATTAGAGTCCCGTGAAAAATTAAATTCCTCATGGCCCCTCCCTTTCAACACTCTACATTCTTTGCGCATGTGTTTATATCCTCGTTCTCCTCCTTCCTTTGTCCCCCAATATAGGTTCACTATTGACTCTAAGTGAATCTTTGCACCCCTCATTCGCCAAAAGATGTGACTTTGCAATTGACGACCATCATGTCTTTCAGTTGTTCGATCCTTGATAATGACAATTACATTTATTATTTTAAATGATATTTCATTATTTACTCTCCATTTTGAAAGATTCGAGACTCATCATACTTTGTGAAAATTTGTTTTCTTGTGCTACTAGGATTTAAAAAAAAAAAACATTTTTTACCTCTCATTGATTTCTTTTGTATCTTGTGTAATTGCTTTATTAGGTAATATTGTCTTTTGAACGTGTCTAATTATTATTCTTCTGTAATTGATTTGGCATGGTGTCAGCTTGGATTTGGACATCCAAATATTTGTTTTTTCAGTCAGTTTTGTAGGGGCGAATAGTAATTTTTTTTAAAAGCATATTTTCTCTTTCTTATGTGTAGAGTTAGACTCACACTTCTTAGTGAAGGAGAATTGGGTTCCTCGACAAGTGTCTTAATTTTCATCTATTTGTAATTTTGTCATCACAGAATATGCATACATGAATATGTGTGTGTCTATATATATATATAGTAATGTTTTTTGAGTTGAGAAGCTTTTAAATCTCAATTAGTGATATTTTTAAAAAATAAATTTCCTCTTTCTCTTTTTTTTTTGGTTTAGATCAAGAGCCTCCCTTGCTAAGTCTGGCTCTTGTTCTAATCATATTAAAATATATTTTATTTCATTACAAAAATCGGCTAGAAACCCTTAAAAAAAATTAAATTTTCTTGCTTTCTCCGTTTTAATAACTAGTTATTGGCTCCAGACAAATTTGTTTGTGTCATTCGTTCGCCAAAAGAAATGACTTCACAACTAACAATTATCATATATTTCAAATTGAATGATCCTAAATAATCGTAATTGCAACGAGTATTGAAATGATATTTCATTACTTTTTGTGCATTCATTTCTTTAAAAAAGATTTGAAATTCTTTGGCTTTTGTGGAATAAGAATATTAATCTTTACCCCTCCATTTTCCCTTTATCTATTATAATATAATTAGTTTATTTAGTAATATTTTCAACTAGGTTTGAAGACATGACATCAGAGAGGTAAAAAGTTTCATGGAGAAATTGAGGTTTGCTTGGCCTGCAGACTTAGATCAAGTGGCAAAGATTTTGGTCAAAGATTGGAATGTTTATATTTTTGTGCTTAGATGAATTATACGTTTACTAGAAACAATGCTTAAATATAATACTAACAATTCAAAAAAAATTAATTTAGATAATTATACTATTCTAAAATATTTATTACATACATTTAATGCAAATTAGAATACTAAATGTATCTTTATAAAATAAAATATAGTTTAAAAATTGGCTCGGATCGACCATTGGGTCGAATTACGGTTCATTTTCTAGATTTGATTGAATAACATATTTAATAACATAACAACTTTACCAAAATTAGGAAGAATTGGTGAATTGGTACGAGCAAAGGTCAACCTAATATAAATTTGAGTATTCTTTATCGATTTAATATTAATACCTTACAAATAAAAGATTAACATTCAATTTTATAGTTTTAATTTATAAAGTGCAAGTTTTGAAATTTTAATTTATGTTTTCTTTAACGCTATGTTTGATGGATTACCTGAATTTAAAAATATTGGATTATCTTGTATTTGTTTTATGATGTGTTTGGTCATTAAATTTTGATGAAAATTACATCTAACAAACATTTTGTAGCATTACAATTATCAGGTATTTTTTATTTATTAGTAATTTTTATTATACTTATGTCAATTGGTTAATTCAAAGTGATTGAACTAGTTTGACCAATCAATTCGAGAATCAGTAAGGTTTTTGATTTGCTTAGTCAATTTTCAAGACATTATGCTGACCAATTTTTTCAATTTAATTTATTAAATTGATGTCATTTTAAAATGTCATTTTATTATGGGTAAAATTCATTTTGTTTTCACATGTACTTAACGATTGACTTACGATCAATTGAGAGAAGGTTCATTTTGTCAACAATATTAAATTTCAAAGGTTTTTTAAAAAAATTTCAAAAATTCAATAAGTGTACTGTCATATTCGAAAAACTTAGGGGGTGTTACTGCATTTTATCTTTTCTTTTATTAATATTCTAATGTTGTGTCTAAAGTAGTATCACAACAAAGCTATCACAAAAAATTTTCACAAGTAATATTGAATTCAATGATTTGTTGAAATTTATAAGTCTGAAAAATTCAACTAATTTTAATAAATCATGGGATTCTACATCACTTGGGAAAATTTAATTATTTTCTTGTGAAAAAAATTTACATATGAGGGCCTCAGCCTGCATAAGGATCAAGATAAAAGAAATTAATTTGAATTGGAGCTTCTTTTTTAGATTTTTTTCCAAAATTTAAAGTCAAATATATTTTTTTAAATAGTATATATATATATATATATATTTAAAAAACAAAATTAAAAATTAGAGGGAGTTGGCAATTAGAGTTTCAAGGAGCCAAAAACAAATAATCTTGAAAATTATTCCATTAGTAAATCATACTAAAAAAAACGGAACCCTAGATAAATAGAGAAATATATAATACCCTAAATAACTAAAACTAAAATGGGAAAATATTAGAGGATTGAATTCAAGAATATTGAAAATGAATAATCACTCAACCATGAAATTGCATGCACTTGCCATCACTAAGAAAGAGTTACTAAAAAAATAAGAATTCGAGGGAGGGAGAAAATAAAGGTTAAATTTGTAAATTTTTAGGGATACAAAGAAATATTTATAGAATAAAATAAAAAGAAGATTCATTTTCCTCGCATCATGGGTGCAAGTTGATTAGGCAAAATTGGGCACTAACACCCACATATAAATACTATTGATACTTGACTAAATAAACCAAAAGCTTTATGACCCCTTTCCTCCTCTCCATTCAAACTTATACTCCTATTAGTTTTTAAAATTATATTATCCAAAAGTCAATCATTGTTCTTTTTGTTTCATTGTCCTTTGGTTTGATTTACAAAGCTAAAATGAATAAATAATTAAAAAGGCTATGTAAGCTTGAATCGTGAAGGTTTCAATGTATTCGATCAATTTATTTTTTTTAAATGTTTGTCTCTTTGCCTTAAGTCGTGGCAAAATATATATATATATATATATATATATATATATATATTACTTTATCCTCACCATTAATTCTACTTTTCAAAAACTACATATATAATTGTTTGCATGTGATGAGAGGTTTTACAAAGATTTGATGACATCAAATGATAACTTATGTTGCTCTTTGGCTCGTGAACCATAAAGTCAAATCTTCTTAATATTGATCTTCTAAAAAGAAATAATATTTAAATGATTATCTATTTTAATTATTAAGTCTATATTTATAGACTTAGAAACACATTTAACTATTAATCTAAAGCATAAGCCACCGCCTAAAGATAAAAAACAGACTATGAATCCATATTTTTAAATAGCACTTATATAAATATGTATGTATAGTTCAATTTTCAACAATTATCATTGTATTGTTTCCAACTCCTATGATATGAGGACTTTATATTTTCTACTTCTTAAGGACCAACTATATACTTGTCCAAACATTTAACTAACATCTCAAACGATACACTAATCCCTTGAATTCGGTTCCAACGGGTAGCAGCTCCCCCAAGCAATCGAACAGTGAGCTATTATGCATTCATCAAAGAAGAAGAACAAAGGGAGCTTCAAGGAGTCAAAATTGTCAGATAGTGCCCTCCAGCTTTCCTTGTTGTTAGGGGTGTGCATGATTCAGTTATTCGAGCCACACTCTCAGAGTCGTTAACTGAATTGAAATTTCATATTGTTAAAAAATATAAATCAAGACATGAGCTTTTAAAATGGTTAACAAACATTCGATTAACCAATTTTTAGACCAATATTCAATAGTTAACCAAATCAAACCGTTAAATATAATTTAAAATTTCAAAAGTCACTTTAAATGGTATTTTCCTTTAATAATAATCAGCATGTAAATTTAAAAGGTTCATTATCAAAGTTTAGGTATCAATCTTATTGCAACATAACTTTTTATAAATTTAAATTATTAAAATATTATTGTTGGGGTGGATCTAGGAGCAACATTCACACACGGGCAAAAATAAATAACAAAAATGGAATACCAGATTTACGTGGTTCGGCCTAATTGACCTACGTCCACGGAGTACACACCAATTCACCATAACCGGGAGAATAATACAAGGAGAAGGAGGCTACTACCTTCAACTCAACTCTCTCTCTCTCTCTCACACACACACACACCTCTGTTATGCCTCACACACTCATGCACACAGCTCTGCCCTACAAACACGCTTCCACATTGCAACCCACGACACACTACTATATGTAACCATGGGGAGGTGGAGTGGTTAGCAAAAATTCAAACACGGTGGCTTAATGTCAGCCATTGGTAGGCAAGGTTGGTGAAGGGTTGCTGGTCTCTTCTAGAAAATCAACATAAGTTGTTGGGGCGGTGGCTACCGTATCCATATACTGTGCGCAGCTCAACAATCTCCCACTTTGAGATGGAGACACCATCTCAATCAGTGTATAGGCAAATGATGTGTTTATATTTGTCTTCAAGCGTGAAGACCAACTAAAGTTGAGCATAACTTCAGCTTCTCTGTAGTCACCACTTTCGTCAACATGTCTACTAGATTCTTGCAACCTTGAATCTTTTCAAGTGTCAGCACTCCGTTCTCTAATAGAGGTCTAATGAAGTGATAACACAGTCCAATATGTTTGGTTCTTGAATGAAATGCAGAGTTCTTTTCCAGATGTATCGCACTCTGACTGTCGTTGTACAAAACATTCCTCTCCGGCTTTAATCCAAGCTCTGTCAACAAACCTTGAAGTCAAATCATTTCTTTGTTAGCTTTTGTCATTGCAACGTACTCAGCTTCTATAGTGGATAGGGCAACAATCTTTTATATCTGCAACATCCAACTAACAGTTGTTGTGCAAACATTGAACACATATCCTATGGTGCTCCTGCAGTGATCAACTTCACCAAAAAAATTGGCATCTACATACCCTTTGAATTTCAAGTCTCCTTTGTCAAAATATAAGTACTTATCAATAGTACCTCTAAGATACCTGAAGATCCACTTCACTGCTTCCCAGTGAGTCTTCCTTGGATTTGACATGAACCTGCTGACAGCTCCCATTGTTTGGCTAATGTCAGATCTAATACAAACCACGGCATACATAAGACTTCCAATGACTGAGGCGTAAGGTAACTTAGCCATAAAGTCCTTTTCTTCATCAGTCCGGGGAGCCTGGTCCTTGGAAAGGCGAAAGTGTCTTGCCAATGGTGTATTTACCGCTTTGGCACAACTCATGTTAAATCTCTATAAAACACGACTAATGTACTCTGACTGAGATAACTGCAATGTTCCCTATCGCTTATCTCTGGAGATTCACATTCCAGGTATTTGCTTCACTAAGCCCAAGTCCTTCATGTCAAACTCCTTTGACAATTGTTGCTTCAATTTTATGATCTCTTCTATATCTAGTCGTGCGATTAGTATGTCATCCACATATAACAATAGAATGATATGGATATAATGATACCTCTTGAAGTAGAAACAGTGGTTTGCGTTGCATTTTAGAAAATCATTCCTATGCATAAAACCATCAAATTTCCGGTACATTGTCTAGGAGCATGTTTGAGACCGTACAAGCTTTTCTTCAATCTGCACACCAGATTCTCTTTACCTTTCTCTAAGAATCCTTCTGGCTAATGCATGTAAATTTCCTCATCAAGATCACCATGAAGAAATGTCGTATTCACATTCAAAGGCTCAAGATGTAGGCCCTCTGAGGCAACAATGCTCAAGACCGATCTAATGGTTGTCTGCTTCACAACTGGTGCAAAGATGTCGATGTAGTCAATTCCCTCCTTCTGCTCGAAGCCTTTGACTACCAATCGAGCCTTGTACTTCTTGGAGTCGTCATGCTCCTCTTTGATCTTGTACACCCACTTGTTGCGAAGGGTCTTCTTACCTTTGGGAAACTCAGCTAGTTCCCACGTTCTGTTTCATCTCGTCCTTCATTGCAAGCTCCCACTTGCTTGTATCTGCCACTTGACATGCTTCATCATAACATTTAAGCTCTCCTCAATTTGAAGAAATAAACAATCCATATACCTTTTATCTGGTACATTAGTGTCGTCAAACATCTCGATCTATGAGCTTTTCTCATTCGATATCTCTATTCATCAATATAAAGATGGAATCAACTCAAACGAACAACACCATTGGATCCGGAACAGCCGAAAACCTTAAAAATGGTTCAAGTCGTTCGAAAAAGCAACCTGAAATGGCTCCGAAAAGTTTGGCCAAACTTCTAGTCAAAATGATCAATTTTCGTTAAACTTAATGGAATATTTTCATGCCGTTACTAATGTCGTTTGTTGACATGGCACTATAAGGCTCACCTGCTGACGTGGTACTGAGGCCCACCTACTGATGTGGCTTGCTGACTTGGTGCTGACGTAAGCGTCTTCAACCTCTAGACGCTCACCGGCCGATTGATGGCGCGTGGGAGCGAATGAGGCCACCTGTCAGCGCATGGGATGTCGCCTGGCCATCAGTTGCACGTGTAGGTGCGTGCAGCCTCGTCTAAGTTCCGTTCGAGCTCCGATTACTGTCGTTGGCTTCGTCTCGATGAGAGGAACACGATGGTGGTCTCAAAACACAATTTTGAGATACTCGACAAAGGTTCCAATCCGACGATTTTGCTCTGATCTAAAGATTTTGCTCCAACCTCGCGCTGATACCAATTGTTGGGGTGGATCTAGGAGCAACAATCACACACGGGCAAAAATAAATAACAAAAATGGAACACCAGATTTATGTGGTTCGGCTGAATTGACCTATGTACGTCCACAGAGCACACACCAATTCATTATAACCGGGAGAATAATACAAGGAGGAGGAGGCTACTGCCTTCAACTCAACTCTCTCTCTCGCACACACAACACTCTATTTTGCCTCACACGCAGCTCTGCTCTACAAACACACTTCCACACTGCAACTCACAACACATTGCTATATATATATATATAGCCATGGGAAGGTGGAGTGGTTAGCAAAAATTCAAACACGGTGGCTTAATGTCAACCATGGCAGGCAAGGTTGGTAAAGGGCTGCTAGTCTCTTTTGGAAAATCAACATAAGCTGCTGGGGTGGTGGCTACCATCTCATTGTGCACAACTCAACAATTATATAATATTACTATAATATTTTTTTTAAAATATTTTTAATATATCAATTCAATTTGGATTAATCGCAATTATCGAATGGGATGAGCCAAAATCAAATCGATAACGGAAAAAATAAAAAATAAAAAGTCTACATACACTTCTGTGTGTGTGTGTATACACGTACCTGCAAACTAGCATGCATTTAAACATATATATCCCATAGTATCCTATATTATGTATGCATATTCATGCAAACCTAAACTATACTACGTGAAAACATACATACCATAATTTAAAAATGCATAAACATCATATATTATAAGTATATATGCACATATAAACATATTAACATGCATGAAAACATACAAATTCTTTTTCACCTATAACTAGAACTGACAAAATAGATAAAAATTCATTAATTTGAATCGAATCCGACCCACTTAAATTGACTCTTAACCGATCCATACATTAAATGAGTCGGTTGACAGATTTAGGATTTTATCTGATGGATATCTATCCATCCACTAACATTTAATTTTTAAATTAATTGATAATCTCATATGCTCATACTTATTATACATCAAATCAATTAGTATAAGCTCTATTGGCCAATGACTAGTCCCGCACTCTTAACTCATGCACTACGGAATGTGTCTCTAGGTCTATCCTATGCCCACATTCAAATTCAAACTCAAATACTCAGTTTTCTCGTGATCAAAACAAAAGTCTCCAAATTCATACTCTAAAATATATATATATATATATATATATATATATATATATATATATAAAATATGAGAATGATGTATTATTCGCCATCCGCCACGGATTATCTGATCTGAACTGCCATAAATCCATAATTTAAATTAGTCTGTAATATCCTTATTTATAAATCCATCTAATCCGCCACGGATTATCCGACCTAATCCGCTTTGTTAGGTCTAATGCAAACTACACACACTTAGATATACACTTAGGCATCATTTAGTACTACTTATGCAAAAATAATTTTTTAAAAAATATGAAATTTAATCATTTCTGATAATAAGTGTTGAATTGGAAAAGTGATGAAAGTTATAAACCTTGTTTAATTGATTGTATACAAAATAAGTGATACTTAGATACTTTTATTATAGGGTGCTATAAGATTTTTTTAAAATATATTTTAAATTAAAAATATTAATATTTTATAATTAGTAATTTCATTACAAATTATGTTAACTATTTTTCATTAACATTTAAATATTCTATTAAATGAAATAATGTAAAAGTATTGTTTTTAATTAACAATAATATTGTTATTAATATACATTATAACATATGCTTATCATATTAATTGATGATAAAAGTAGTATTATTAATTAAATTAAAATTTTAAATTTATCCAATGTTAATTTAAATCAAGAGATGGTTCTTCTTTGTTCCAAAATTGAATTATAACTCATTAATAATTAATGTATCATAATATATAATAAAATAATATATGATTATTTAAATTTATTTAAATTAAAATTTATAGATGACTCTTTTTATTCATCCCAAAATTGAATTATATTTCATTAATAATTTGTAAGAATCTGAATAGTAATATGTGGATTAAATATTCGAAAAAAGGGTAAAGTGGTAATTTGGGCAAGCTTCATCGACGAAGCCAGAGTTCGTCGACGAAGTCCATTTTGTTCTCAGCGATGAAATTCAGTGTCTTGTCGACGAGGAGATCCTTAGGGATTTTGGAAAATCTGGAACCTCGGGCTCATTGACGAGGCCACCGCCTCATCGACGAAGGTAATGACGAGGACGCCAATTCGTCGATGAGGGCGGCTGAGTCAAAGGGCTATAAATATCCAAATGAGTTGCTTCCAAGCTAAGTTAGCTAAATATCCTTTCTCTCTCTCTCTCTCTCTCTCTAGAACTCGAAGTTTTATCTCTTTCCCTTGATTTCTTCGCTGTTTCTTGCCTGCTTCATAAATTCGACGTTACTGCGAGGATCAGGGAAGGATTCTCCACGTTTTTAGCGGATCAGAATCTCAGTTCGAGCAGTTTTGGGTTTCGGGCCAAAATCGAGGTAAGGCTCGGTTTTCTTTTCTAATTCGAAATATGTATAGTAGTATGAGTTATAAGCTTGTATTGTACTGTAGTTTATAGGTTGTGGAGTCTTGGTTCGTAGTTTTGGGGACCGTAGAGTTCGTAATTGGATTTCGGGTTAAGGTAAGAGGATTCAGTTTATATCAATTATTTTTTGAAATTAGGATCAGTAAGCTTGTAGACTACGATCGTATGTATGTTTTGGTAACTTACTTGGAGAAATCTATCGGGTAAATACGGAATTTTCGGGTTACAGTTTTCGAAAAAATTTGGGGATTTCGGATATCATCTCTGCTTTGTTTGGAAAATCGTTTATTTTGTTTAAACTGTATTATTGAGATGACTGTTATCCATACTTATATAAAATTGTATACTTGAATTGGAAAACGATATGATTTGCCATAAACCAAATAAGTGTGGAATGTATGGTTGTATGTAATTATTCCAGGTATTTTGTAAAATAGTTATGTGGCAGCTAATTACCGTACGCTGATGAGTATGGGAATGTGAGTTCCAAAATGATTCCAGGTTTTTTGAAATCAGCTAGTGGCAGCTAATTACCGTATGCCGAAATAGTTATGTAGCGACTAATTACCGTATGTTATGCCATATACCGGTGTCAAAATCGTGAGCAAGAGTGTCCGACTCTATATCCGAGGGTGTGAAATATCACCAATATGTTCCGGCTGGTCACTGATGGGTGTGAGCTACACCGTATTGGCAACATAATCGTTGTGAAGTTTCGGGCTTCATAGAGTAGTTGCATATTAGTGTGACGACACTAACCGTATGTTTGGGTATCGTATGTACTGGAATGGATTTGTGAAAATAATGGAACTGTATGAAAATATTTTTGAACTGTATCGTATTGTATGAGGTTACGTTTTATGTAAAATAACACTAGTATGTCACATACTGATATAACATGCTTTTTTTCTTACTGAAAGGTGTCTCACCCCGAATGTATATACAAATGTTTTCAGGTCTTTCAGGTAGCCAAAACTAGCATCCTAGCATCCGAAAGCGGAAGTGTCGTTTAGCTACATTTAGTGCCTGAGTAGGTACGAGTTTTGTAACCGGGTTGTCGTAATGGTTTTTGTAGACACCCGGAGTGTGTATTGTAATTATAGGTTTATATATCTTAGTGTTGTATAGACTCTAGTATAGTATGTTTTTATGGATAGATGAAACATTTTTCGCTGTGTATCTGATGAGTATGGATGTATATGTGTATGTGTATAGGACATCTGTATACCTCATGGGGTTGGACCCTTTTATTGTATTGTATCATATATGTTTTAATTGATACAGAGACATGTTAGGTTACTATTTTCACACCTGGGACTTATCTGCGGGTTTGGGGCGTGACATAATTAATATGTTATAATACACAATAAAGTATATATGAATATTTTTTAATATACATTAAATTAAAAATATAATATTTTAATTTTAAACTTAATTACTAATTATGTTATTTTTTAGTTTTAAATGAAATTTAAATAATAATTATATTAATTTTTCTTATTAAATGTAAATATTTTATATTAATTAAATAATATAATATTACTATTGTTAAATTAAAAATAATATTTTTATGAATATATATATCATCATATTAATTTATTTTAAAATAGTATTAATAATTAAATTAAAATTTTAAATTTTTTTAATGTTAAATTTAAATTTATAGATTGGTCTTTTTATTAATTCCAAAATTGAATTATATTTCATTAACAATTAGTCTTTTATAATACATAATAAAGTAATATATTATTATTTTTTAATATACCTTAAATTAAAAATATAACATTTTTAATTATAAAATTAATTAATAATTATTTTAATTTTTAATTTTGATTAACATTTTAATATTTTTATTAAGTAAAAATAATACAATATTATTTTTAATTAACAATAGTCTTATTTTTTTTACATATATTTGTAACATATGATAATTATGTTAAAATAATATTATTTGTTAAATTATAATTTTTAATTTTTCTAAATTTTTAAATTTTAATCTAAATTAGTATATGGTTTTTCTTCTACATATTAAAAAAAACAATTAGTAATTATATTAATTTTTAATTAAAATCTAAATATTTTTATTAAGTAAAAATAATATAATAATATATTTAATTAATAATAATCTTATTCTTAGTGTATATTTATAACATTTGATAATTTATGTTAAAATTTCTTTTCATTTCAGAATTGAATTATGTTTTATCAAGAATTAATACGTTATACAATACATAGTAAAATAATATATGGTTTTCTTCTAATATATTTTTTAAAATTATAAAATAGACACTAAAATTTCTTATATTTATAAAATTGATCCTCCTATGAACAATGTCACTTATTGACCACAAAACTATCTTTCATTACTTCTCCAAATTTACTTAAAAAGTTCTCCAAAAAAGTGATTATAAAAAAATATTTTTTGCACTAAGTACTTTTTATTGTGAAAGCCAAACACCACTTTTTTTTTTATTATTATAAAAGTGATGATTTTAAGTGATAAGTGTTAAAAATACTTTGTTCAGGTGTTTTCAAATGGAGATTTGGACACACACACTTAGAACATATGCATATCCATTGACTAAATAAAAATGGGAAAGGGAGCAAAACTGACCCAAGAGTGTAGATTCATTATAGATTAGTAGGAGGGACAGAGACGGAAGTTTTTTGGTGTGTTTTGCATACCCAAGAGTGTAGATTCATTGGATCGCATGAAAGTTTTTTGGTGTGTTTTGCTAGAGTTTAGGTTTTCGACAACTCGATAAAAAATGACTATTGACAACTAAGAATTGTTCAATAAAACTTGTCATCGATAACTAGGTTTTCGACAACTCGGTAAAAAATACTATCACCAACTTCCAAATGACAACAAGTAAATATTTGAAATTATGTGGGCCCTCATAATCAAAATAAGTTAGACGTATAGGAAATGAGTGCGATAAATTTATGTTTTGAATTGTGTGGCCATTAAAATAATATTATATATTATATATTTAATTATTAAAAAAATGTTAGTTGGTTCTTTTAATTTAATTTAATTTTTTAATTCAAAATACTAGCAATTAGGATTTGGATTTTGAAGCCCATAGAAAGCCCCTCATTTTGCTTATATGTATGTAAAATTATATCTATAGATTATCCAAAATCTAATAATTTGATTGTCTGTCTAAAAAATGACATGGTTAGGTAGCATAATCTAATAATTTCTCTATCACTTAGCTCACCTTTTCACATATTCAAGCAAGATTTTTAATTTTGGTTGTGTGTAGAATAGCATAATTAACACACTTAATGTTATTTATTATCATTGTGTTTTAATATAAGATAAATATATTTGAAAACTATTTCTAATAATAATAGTAATAATAATTTATTTATCTTTTAGTATGAAAAAATGGTTCATCACTCAATTATTAAATTTGGACTATTGCATCTATTGGATAGTCGACCTTTAACTATTTTTCACTTATGTCAATTTTTTTCTTAATTTTAATAAGTCAAATATCCAAACAATTAATTGAGCAAGTGATAATATTTTCCCATATATTTCTCCCTTAGTATAATCTTCAATTCCCATTTGGTTAATGCAAAAATCAAGCAATGTGCACATAATTTAATGTTACAATTGATGACATTGTTGTCATTATATGAAACTCAATTTTTATTCATTTGAATGTATAGAAAAATAAAATTTGATTGGTGGTTATAATTTTTTTAAATTCAAAATTACTGTAAATTAGCATTGAGGTTTAGGAGGCCAAAGTTAGTCTGTTGTATTTTTATTTTTTTTCACATGTATTAGTGGAGACTCATGCAATGCATGCAATATCATTAATTCTAGTATAGAAAATAAAAACTATTACTGTAAAAAACTTTTCATTGCTATTGCTATATTTAGGCAATTACATAAATTGAATAATTAGACCATTCACTTCTTTGTTATTTAGGTAAAAAAAGCGGTTCAATATTTTCTAATTGAAAAAAATTGCGCTTAAACAATTAATTGAGAAATTAATATGACCATTACATTTATTTTTTTCATGTAATTTAATCCTCAATTTTTATTTATTTATTTCAAAAACTTTCTTCTGTGGGTTAAAATCTTCGGTAGCGTGCGCTTGAAAAAAAGGGGTTATTAATAGATTCCACAAATTCAAAGAGATGAAAATGAAATACATTATAAGAAGCACTAGTTACTTCCAATTTTTTTTTTTTTTTAAAAGAGGGCGGCACCTCCAATTATTTATTAATATAACCTCACCTATAGCGTAGGAATACCGTGGTTATAAGATAAAACAAAAGGAAGAGTACAGAAAAACCCTCCAAAAAAAAAAACCAACACCAGCAACCAACCAAACTAAATTAGGACAACAAAAACTAAACATAACTAACAAATAAGACAAAAACATAAACACAACCAAAATCAAATTAAAATACACCCAACGAAACTCTAGAGTTGAGCTAACGACAAATGAAAACGAGACCTCACCTATCCATCAGAAGAATAACTTTCAGATAACGTGGTAAAAGCTGCTGTTCTTCGTAAATTACATTATTTTCCATTTCTCCTTCTTTAGTAAGAAAATCCGTTGCACTATTGTCTTCCCTATATTGATGCATCACCATGATGTTCACTCATTCTAACTCCACCACGAGCTCCTCCCAAAATTCCCAAATATATCACAAAGTATATCTACCTTTCCACAGCCAATCAACTACAATTCGTGAGTCACTTTCAGTAATCACATTAAAATAATGCAAACGTTTGCACAAACGAATTCCTTCCCTGATTGCTTTTAATTCCGCACTATTATTCGTATCATTACCAAAATAACTTGAAAAAATCGCTTTTACTATGTCATGACAATCCCGAATAATTCTTCCATCTCCTGAAGTACCCGGATTGTCCCTACAACTCCCATCACAATTAAGTTTTATCCACCCTACTGGAGGTTTAACCCACGAAATAATTTTTCCAGGCTTGTCGCAACCTCCCTAATGCTTAATTTGAAACTCATTCAAAATTTTAATGTCCGACTTTTTCAATTTTTGAAAAGAATTGGTACTCTCAGTAATAAAATTAACCCAAAATCGAACACTTCTCCACATCTGATCTGCATTTTGGTAAACTCCTTCTATTCTCGCTTTACATCTTCGATTTCAGAGGCACCACGTAATCAAACACGGAATCAGTCTAATTAAAATACCTATAATAGACGATTTTTGAGAATAGTGGAACCAATTTGCGATTTTATTTTTCCAGGGAAGGGATCGTTACTTCCTCTTTGTAATGATATACTTTAAGAAAATCAAATAATGAGAATATGATTTAATACTACTATTTATAACATTGTGGACCGTTATATGAAATTTCTTGCACTAGTCTAACCCTTATGGTTTTCAAAACAAAATTCTTATTTTTTAGATTTTTTTTTCCATTATTTCGTTATTTTTAGGTTCTCTGAATTTTTGTTGTAAATTTTGGATTTTTGGGCCCCACCTGTGATTTCTTCTATTTTGATTAATTAAAATTTTTTAAAATCAATTAATTAATTAATTTTTTTTAAATGATTAATTAATTGATGCACAAATCGAATGACATTGTTTTTCTTCTTTTTTTATTATTATTTTAGATTTGAAAAAAAAGTATGTGCATGCAGACAGTGCCCACCTTGCAAGTGAAATGACACTTCATTGTTTTAAAATGAAAAAAATATGCTGCCTCCTTTCCTACACGCGCCTCTCCCCAATTAATGAGTTTTCCACCATTTTATTTTATTTTATTTTATTTTTATCAAAACTCCATATCCCCTCATTTGAACCTTCTAGGCTTCTACGACCCATCCATCACCTTTCCCACCATTTCTCACCTTCCCAAGCTCCCAGATCCCCAAAACTCTCAGCAACCGAGCTTCTACCCACCTGCTACCTTTTGGCATTCTTATACCCTGCGTGATTGGTGCGACTCGGCGCCGGCTATTTGATCGCCTTCTCTGCCAGTGTCGGCTTCGTGTATATTGGCCTCAACGGAGCCCGCAGCGGGATTCCCGCAATGACCTGACCACTTCATGTTTCCTTCCGATTCCATTATGCTTCCCCCCATCTGAGGCTTCTCCGCTAAACCCAACGATCTCCGTCAAATCCAGCGCCTCTCGCCTCGCGTCGTGGAGTTCATGGACGAAGATGGGTGGGCAAAGAGGGGGAGCTGAACCTTCTCTCGCCGGAAGAGGAGAAAGGCTTAGAGTAGGCCGACTTCTTCATAATATGAGGCAGCGAATGATTTAATTAAGTGCCTTAATATTTCGTTTAATTTTTATTTTTATTTAAAATTAATTTTTCTAAGCTTTTGAAATGCAAAATCACTAATTAAAGTTTTATATTCAAGATTACATTGACGCTTAAAAAATAAAAAATTAAATTATATTTAGTTTACTTTTCAAAATACAATTTTATTTATTTTGAGATAATGAGAAAGTCAATATATGGAAAGAGATGACATCATAAATAATGTTAACATTAAAAAAAAAATTGAGGCCCCAACTTTTGAAATAGTGAGAAAATCAATGTATAGGAAGAGATGATATTATAAATAATGTTAATATTAAAAAAAAAATTGGGGGCTCCAAAAATTTTGGAGCCTAGGCAAACTACTCAATGGCCTTATGGTCAGGCCGACACTGGCTTGGAGAGAAGCAAACGCAGGCAGCACGTAAAGAAGAAAAAGAAAAGGAGGAGAGAAGTCTCCCATGCAAATCTCGCAGAACCACCCGCGAGATTTATTTAAATCTCGCAACACCAACTTGCCTCAAAATGAAAATTTTTTTCCCAAATAGAGTATTATTTTATACTTTTTATTATAAAATAATAATAAAACGGAAAAAAACTCGAGGTTATCGTCTACAAGTGGTCGACCACCCTTTAAGGGACGATCAACTAACCTTTCCCGAGAGCAAGTAGTTGTGGTCAATCGGCCTCCAATGGGTGCTCCATCAGTCCTTACTCGCCTATATATATATATATATATATATATAAATCAAATTTATTTTAGAAAATAATTCGTTTAAGGGAGACACACATGTACACAATGTAAGAATAGTAACCATTAAGCCCTCAGGCATATGGCTAGGTGGCAAAAGCGAGTTTGGGAGGGTCGCTTGGAGGTATAATCCTAGGTTTGAATTCAATTGATGCTCTCGAGGAGCTAGCGGTTGAAGCGTCTTACCATTTCGCGTGGATGGTGGCACGAGATGTGTCCTGGGCTTGGGTTGTGAGGGCCACTTGTCGTATAACCCCAGGCTCGATTCTTGCCACTTGTGCTATATATTCGGATTTATCTCCAGCGTGGTGGCTGTGGGCTCGGCTGGTGCAGGCATGGGAATAGTCTTGTCAAGGGCTAACATCTAGTGATCTAAGGAAACTCGACGTAATAAAAAGAAAGAACAACAATAATAATAAACATTCATAGAATAGAGTGTTTTAGGGTGCTAATGTCTTAATTCCATCTAAAAGGAATTAAATATTACCTTCACTATTCACAATTTAAGTAATGTAAACTGTATAAATGACAAAAATGATAATGTCTTAATTAGAGAAAAAAAAAATACATAAAAGAGAGGTGGTACAAATATTTTGATAATTTGTTTAATGAAAATTAAAATAAAATATTGAACTTTGAATTGACAAATGAAGAAAAGTCTAAAAACAAGAGATTTATTTACAAATTAGAGTCCATGAAGTTAATATGACTTTAAAAAAGACAAAATTTGAGAAATTAATAAGGGCAAATAACATGCCAAATGAAGTTTAGAAATATTTAGGGGATAAAAAAACTATATGGTTAACTAATCTATTCAACTTTATTCTAAAAATCAATAAAATGTTAGACGAATAGAGGAAAAACACGTTAATACCTTTATATAAAAACAAAGGTGATGTTCAAAATTGTAACAACTATCATAGAATTAAGAGTATGAGACTTATGATGAAACTTTGGAACAAGGTAATTGAATAAAAAATAAAACTAGAAATGAGTGTCTTAGAGAATTAATTTAGTTTTATGCTTGGAAGATCGATAGTAAATGCTATTTATCTTTCAAGAAGAATAATAGAAAAGTTTAGAGAGAAGAATAGGGACTTGCACATTGGTTTTATTGACGTAGATAAATCATATGATAAAGTAGTTAGGGAAATTTTTTTGTGAGTCTTAGAAAAAAATGGGGTATGTAGTAAATATAGTGAGGTAATTAAGAATATGTAAGATAGAGCAATGACTAACGTTAGAACTTTAGGGGAGAAATCTAGAGATTTTCCTATCACAATAGGTGTACATCGAGGTTCTACTTTAAGTCCTTATCTTTTTACTTTAATGATTGATGAACTCACTAGGGGTATTCAAAATATGATCTTTTGGTGTATGTTGTTGCTGGTGATATTGTCTTTACTACGAAAGTAAAAGTGAAGTGGAATCTAAGTTAGAACTTTGGAGAATCACTTTATAGTCTAAAGATTTTAGGATAAGTAAGAATAAGACAACATATATGAAATGTAATTTTAGTAATGTAAGGAATAGTGGAGAGAAAATTAGAATTGACAATCAAAAAATTAATAACACTTGCAGATATCGATATCTTTAATATATTATGCAAATAGAAGAGAAAATTGAAGATAATGTGATACATAAAATAAAAATAGGCGAAGTAAAATATAGGAGTGCATCACGCGTGTTGTATGATCATATAATATTTTTAAAATTAAAAGGAAAGTTCTATAAGACTATGAGGCCAACTATGTTTTATGGTTTAAAATGTTAGGAAACTAAGAAACAATGTGCACAAAACGCAAAGTTGTCGAAATGTGAATGTTAAGATGAATGAGTGACATAACATTTGTTGACCCTATGGGTCATACCCTATTTTGATTATGACAAATACTCAAGTATTTAATGTCTGCCGAGTGTATGTGTGCAAATTTTCATTGGCAATATCGTATGATGGCACGTGATGACTCAAAAGCAAAAGAAGACCCATAAGATTCACTTGTTGTAATTATATATTAAGTTTAATTTGAGTCTGTAATAGTAATATATGATTTGTTAGAATTGGTGTATTCCCAATAGGGGGGTGAATTGGAATATTCAAACTTTTCTCCTAGGTAAGACTAGATGTTAGTAGGATATTACAACCTAGGGTCTTTCTAAGCAATCTCAAATGCGTTGATAAATATAATATATGGAAATTTAAATTATGCACATCATTCACACCAAAACATATACGTGCGGCAAATATAAAGTGCGGAAATATAAATAAACACACGATTGTTATTGGGGTTTGGCCAACTATGCCTACGTCCCCGCCTCTAGCTCGCAAGTTAAAGGATTCTACTAATGGCTCACTTAAGGGTGGAGCTGTACTGATACAAACCAGGTCAATTAGTACATGACTGATCTCAACCTTTACAATCAGGTCAATTAGCGGGGTTGACCTCAACCTACACGCTTTAATAGGATGGCGCACCTAACTTTCCTAATCGGGTCTAAACTAATCCGGAACTATTTCAAAGGGGTAGTCCTTCTTCAGGCCTATGCCTGGAAATACAACAGATTTGCGATTAAATAGAATGGTACAGTGATTATACTTTCAAGTAAAGTAGATGTGTACCCAGATACGCTTAGTCACATACACCACAAGTGATTTAATATGTAAGCTCAGTGTGGTCTCATATTTCAACTCTCAAATACATTTACTATGTAACGTCCCTCAATTCCTTAATATAAAATATCACATAATAAATAAAATGGTCAACCCGAACCCGTGGGTATCGGGGACACCTGTCAAACACAGCGGAAAACCTAGCAGCAGTAAACATAAAATCTCAAACATCAAATCATAAAACATAATACCAGAGCATTCTATACATCCTCACATACATCAAAATACATCTAGGGTCAACCACAAAATAATTCTGACTCTATTACAAAATCTTACCCTTCTCACATGGTAACCTCACTAGCTCAACGGCGGCCCTGACCCGCCGGTCTCTCAGGGGCTCCTGAAAAATTAATTAAGTTTGGGGGTGAGACACTTCTCAGTAAGGGAAAATAAACTAAATACAACTGTGTGATAACATGAATATTTAATGCATTTATACGTATATAGTACATTTCATAATTCAATAAACATAATCATATCGTACTGGGTAAACATATATTTTCACATCTGTTAATAAATCATATCATACATAAAATCATCTGTTATAACTGTAGTACTGAAAACAAACCCAGGATGACTAGGTAGCTGGTGTCATGTATTACCCCCCATGACAGGTTGTGCAGCCCGAAGGCGGGACCCGACAATGGCTGGCCGACCACTGCCGAATCAAATATGTCTGTAAGTACGATGAGCCCGCCACACCCTGGTTCGGACTACCAAGTGGTCGTCCACACTCTACTGAAAGCCACATCGACTATCCATCTCCCATCCCCTCGTGGGACGGTAGCACTAATAAGGCCTCGTGCCAAAATTAACCCATAGCTACGGTACCGAGCTCCTGGTCTGAACTAAACTAACATCCTGGTTGTGAAAACATATAATACATGATCACACGTAACATCATTATGGCCTCGTGCCGAAAACATAGATACGGCCTCGCGCCGAAATCATACATATGGCCTCGCGCCAAAATCATAGTAAATATGGCCTCGCGCCAATAATATAAATACGGCCTCGTGCCGATAACATAAATACATGGCCTCGAGCCAATAACATAAATACGACCTCGTGCCGATAACATAAATATATGGCCTCACGCCAAAAATATAGATACGGCCTCGTGCCGATAACATAAATATAAGGTCTCGCGCCAAAATTGTTTCAGGTATATATATACTGAAAATACATCATTTATTACATAATCATCAAAACCATCACAACATAACTCATATTTTCATAATACCTGAAATCATGCTTGGTTCATAAAATCTTTCACATCATAATACATTTCACATAAAATAATATTCATGCCACACATATGCTGTTAAAAGTCATACTTCATATTCTAAAATCGTGAATTCCTTACATCTCATACATATATATACATTTTAATCATCATAGCAATATTTTCTCAATCGTACATTTCATTCGTAATACACAATATAACATATGCTTTTCTGAAAATAAATTTACTCATAATCAATAATAATTTGTATGGAAAATTACTGCTTTAGTTTATTCCCTTACCTGCCTACTGAGAAATTCGTTAGGATCCACAATTTCACGCCCTTGGCGCCCGAAATTTAACTCCTGCAATTTACATTTTTCCCCAGATTAATTAATCTATTTCTCCAAAATAATACTCATCTAGCCTTCCTTAGGCTCCATATACCTCAAATTAACATTAAACTATTATTTAACATCCCCACTTAATTTTTCAAATTTTACTTGCGGGTCCCAAAATTACACCAGCGGCGCTCACCCGGGGCCTAAATTCCAGAAATCCTACCTCAGTCCTAAATGCTTAATATTTTAGCATTTCTAAATTAATGCTAATTAATTAAAAATAAGCCCCTTAATAATCGCCGCACCCCAAATTTGGGGTTTTGGCCTGACACCCTCACGAGAATTCTGTCCCACTAGATTGTAGAGAATCATCCCTAGATTCTCGTGGTGGTGTCCGTTCGTCAATTAGACTTATATTTTGCAAGAAATTAAAGAAAAATGGGAAAATGGCTTACCCTAGGGAATATGCTTACGCCGCTCCTGCCACCGATCCGCTCCGGTAGAAATGACGGCAGCGGCGAATGGAGTCCAGTGGTATCTTCGGATTTTTGATCGGGCGAAAATCCGTCACGAAATCGAGGAGAGAGGGAGAGAGAACGTGAGGAGAGAGAATGTGAAAGCTGCGTTGCAGCAAAAAGAAAAGAAAAGAAAAGTAAAGAAGAAGAAGAAAAAAAAAAAGTAATCCTGAAGCTTCCAGCTTCAGGATGTAATAATGTTAATAATAATAATAAATATATATTTAATTAATATTAATAATAATATATTTTATTAAAAATAAAATAAAAATAAATTTTAATTAATTATTTTTTCTTTTTCTTTTAAATCCGATTAATTAATTAGTTAATTAATTAAAATTTTAATTAATTATTTTATTTATTTATTTATTTTTTTCTGGAAATCAATTCACTAATTTTTTTATATCTCTATTTTTGGGATTTTTACATACTATCTATGTAATGAGTGTGTGAGAGTGTAAACTTATATGATCTTTGTATCACAAGATGCATTCAATCTAAGTGTTCAAACAAAGATATCAGCCAAACAACATATATATATATATATATATATATATATATATATATATATATATATATTTCAATCAGTAGATCTTTTCAATCGTATGATGCTCAAGTAGTGTATATGTTTGGTTTGCAAAAAGAGATTTAACTTTGTATATAGCAAAATAGATAACTTAATGAATATTGCCACAAATATCAATATCACATAAACAAATGTTTCTTCAAATATTTTTCAAGATAAAGCACAATAAATATTTGAAAATGTTTTGAAAGAGTTTTTGTAATCCAAAAACAAATACAGATTTCCTAAGATATTATAATGAATGTGCAATACTCGGAAGTTTAATATAAGTCTTCTTAGGAGAGACTTATTAACAAAGTTCTCTAAGAACACTTAGGTTTGTCTCTTAAGAAAATTGTATCAACCAAGCAAAATAGGGAGAGCAAACCTTTCCAAACAAACACTTAATCAACTTACAGAGAGTTTAGGCTATAGGAGAAGGTAAGTATGAATGGTTGGGGCTTAGAAATGAGTATTATAGATTTTAGGAATTTTAGAGAATCTCTCATAATCAAAATAGCTAATCCGCCTTAATCTTTGCAAATGATGAGCTATTTATAGAAGTTGGAAGAATTTTAGTCGTTAGGACATGTAGGGTATTACTAATTTTGTTTTAAATCATTTTAACCCTAATTAATTATGTTTAAAATAGTTAATCGCGGTAAAAATTTGGACCAACCTGAGAGCACCCGTCGACTAGAACACTCTCAGTCGACCGAAGTTCATATGGCTCGGTCGACTGGGCCAAATTTAAACTTCAGGGTCGGTCGACCAGAAAAGACAATTTTTCAAAATAGCGCGGTTCGGTCGACCGGGACATTTTGAACTGAGAAGTTCGATCGACCACGTAGTTGGGGCATCTCCCAAGGACCCTCGGTCAACCAGAGCGTTGGAGTACATTTTGGGCTCGATCGACCAAGTGGTCAATATGTTAACTCCAAGGGAGTTCAGTCGACTGGGTATAAATGAATTGACAAGTTTGGTCGATCGAGCCATGGTCAAACTGTTGACCCGAACCAAATTCGGTCGATCGGAGTAGAATGAACTGCCAAGGTTGGTCGACTGAAAGTGCACAAAGTGTGCATTTCGGTCCCCATTCAATACACTTTCACCATATTCAAGTTCCTAATACATGGAAGTGCAATGGTGAGTGTCTTAGGGTCATTTTTAAGTCTTTTGGAAGACACCGAAAAAATCTGATGTCGGTCGACCGAAGGCTGTTCCCAAAGGTTTGTCTAAGGTCATTTTCATTTTAAGCTTACGTATTAAACCATATAGGTGATGCATGCAATTATTACAATCAAAACCCTAATTACTAATATAGACCTTTCCTACTTAAATATTATAGACCCGAATATAAATTACAACACATAAATTATATCTAGGGTCTTCGTTTTCCTCCGGGTTTCTGAGTGCCATCATAAGATACTGCCAAGATAAACCTGCACATCAACTCGGCATACATTAAATACTTGAGTATTTGTCATAATCAAAACAGGATATGACCCATAGGGTCAACATGATCGGTCTGTAATAATCACTGCATATCATGCATGTAGGATCTATAAGCTCAATAATGTTATAGACAAACCGTAGGTTAATCAAATGACCTTAGGGCTAACTTCGGTCAACTGAAGATGTTAAGTTTTTGGGTGTACTTGAAAAAACCTTACAACCTTGCACTTACACGTAAAATAGTCTCCAAGATCACATATAATGTGAGGGGAATAAATTGAATAAAAATCAGGATTTAAAGGTAAAAATCAGAAGGCATTCAGGCGACCAAACCTTGCAGTTCAAATTGCCTCAGTCGACCGAACCGTGGACCGGTCAACATGTTGACCTATGTTCAGCAAACCAAACCATTTTGAATGCATCTTCCACAGGTGACTAAACCGCTAATTTGGCATTTCCCAACAACTCGGCAGCCTGAACGTAATCATGCTCGGGCGACCGAACTTCTGAATTCGAAAAACCAAACTTCAGACTGGGCACCCGAATCGCGAACCTTTTGAGGAATCACCTCTTTCAATCAACCGAACCTTAACTCGGACACCCAAACTTTGAAAATCACCTTTTTTCGTTGAGTCTATTCGGGCGACCGAACTGTGGTTCAGCCACCCGAAACTCTCTGGTTGGAAAATTTTTAATCGAGGTAATTTGGGGTTAAATGGGGTTATTTTTCTTAAATTCAATTAAAACAAATTTTAAAATTACCCTTGAGTCCCCAATGGTCATAATTTGCTCCTTCTCTATATATATGCTTTCATTTACACAAATTATGGGTGATTAGCAAATAAGATTAAGCCAAATCCTATTTTGTTTATACTAATCCCATACACTCTCATACACTTATTTTTTTGATCATCTAAGCTTTGTGAGAGTGCCTTGAGTATTTATACTCCACTTCATTTTGCTTAATACTCTCATTTGTATTGTTTGATTGATTGATTTTAATAATGAAAGTTAAACATAAGTTTTCCCACTGATTTAATCTAATAAATCTAATGTGGGGAAAACTTTAAGGCTTGTGGGTTTTTGCATTAATATTGCAAAATACCTTAGCCAATATTTTGTGATGCAAAAATATTTTTACAAGCTTTTTCAAACATCTATTGTGCTAAGTATTTTGAGAAATTTTTTTTGAGATTGTTTGATTACTCTTGCTAACATCTTTGAAACCCTAAGTTGATATTGAGACATATTGTTTACACAAAGTTTTAAAGAAAAGCTTGTTGATACACTTTTGTGCATGATTGAGCATAAAAATTATATTGAGTGTTGATTGCACACATGTACACCCTTGAGCTTATAATTCCTACATTATTGGGGTGCATTGATTAGTATTTGTGCTGAATCGGTACATAGTCTGCTTAGCTAAGAAACATTTATTTGTACGCAAAATTTATATACATTTGTTGTATTCCAAGCGTGGTCCTGAAAAGGGAGACTAGCCTTGTTGAATAGTTTCGGATTGACTTAGACCCGATTAGGAAAATTAGGTGCACCATCTTGGTAAGGTGTAGGTTGAGGTTAGTCTTGTGAATTGACCTGATTGTAACCGGTGCCGCTCCACCCGTTAAGTGAGCATTAGTAGAATTCTCGGGCTTGCGAGTTAGAGGCAGGGACGTAAGCATAGTTGGTCAAACCCCGATAACATTTTTTGTGCGTGCTTTTAATTTTCGCATTTTAAATTATAGAACATGAATGTTTGTATTTTACTATTTTGAATGATTGAGTTTATAATTGCATAGACAGACCCTAGGTTGAGTAATACTGTTATTAGATTAGTTGAAATTAGGAGTAGGGGTGTACAAAATTTACCGAAAAACCGAGAACCGGACCGAAACCGAACCGTTTGAAGCTTCGGTTCGGTTTTTCGGTTTCGGTAATCGGTTTCGGTTTTGTATATATAAAAAATAGATTTTCGATTTCGGTTTCGGTTTCACTCAAAAACCGAACCGTAAAAATCGAAAACCGATTATAATTTTAAAATAATTATCTATGGGAACTTTGATTACAAGTACATGAAAAAGAAATTATACCTATATTAATTTTTTAATTTAAATTATTGACTCATATTTTGCTAAGGAGTGGGGAAGGATTTTATAAAGGAGAATGAGAACAAAAACTTCCCGTTTTGGCAATGTGGGATGAGTGCTTGGGAAGAACTGAACCACCAGCTTGCTGCAGTGCTACAGTGCTACTACCACAGCAGGCGCTAGGCATCATCGTCTCCATCTCCTGCCTCCTGGTAACCTGCACACTGCACAGTGCCGACAGCCGAGTGCCGACGGCCATTCCCTCCAAGTCTCCGACACTTACGCCCACACCAGCGACGCTCACGCCCACCGCCCACGCCAGTCGCCAACGCCCACATCTCCACGATGCTCACGCCCACCGCACACTGCCCGTGCACAGTGCCGACTACCATGCTCTCCGAGTCTCCGACGCTCACGCCCACCGCCCACGCCAGTCGCCAACGCCCACCCCACATCTCCACGTCGACACAGTCACACACTGCAACGCCCAGTCGCCCACGCTCACGCTCACACAGACACACACAGCAACGCCCACACTCACGCTCACACAGACACACACAGGCACACTGGACACAGCAACTCCCACATCTCCACACAGCAACGCCCACGCTCACACACAGGCACACAGCAATGCCCGTCGCCCAAGCCAGTCGCTCACGGTCACGCCCACATTATCTTGGTGCTCTGGCCGTCCCACATCGATTGGAAATGGGAAGAAAAAATTTTCCTCACTCTATTTATTGAAGTTGGATCTACTTGTTCACTTACGTGCTGGGCTTTTCACTCAAAGTCGTGGCCCGGTTGGCCGTGACCCAGTTGGTCGTGGCCCAGTTGGCCGTGGCCTGACTTGGCTGGCTTTATTTAATTACGTTTTTATATTGTTTGTTTAAAATTTGATAAAACTGAATTAACCGAACCGAACCGTAAAATAAACAGTTTGGTTTGGTTTTAAACCGACGGTATACGGTTCGGTTGCGGTTCATTAGTTTTAAAAACCGATAGGTTCGGTTCGGTTGACGGTTTTGGTAATAACCGAACCGAACCGAACCGTGTACACCCCTAATTAGGAGAGAAATTTTAAATACCCAATTCACCCCCCCTCTTGGGAATACACCAAAGCTAACAATATCAAAAAGATAAATTAAACGAGCATATACGCAACAATCTAGATATAGCACCGGTTGAAGATAAGATAAGGGAGGGGTGGTTTAAATGGTTTGGGCATTTGAAATATAGGCCTAATAACACACTTCCGAAGAGGAGTGAGTTATTGTTTCTAGCATGAAAAATGGTAGAACTAAGGTAAAATGACTTGGAATGAGTATTTAAGAGTTCTTAATCTAATAGAGGAAAATGCTCTTGATTCGGTGAATTGACAAAAAAAGATTCATTTAATTGTCCCTGACTAGTGGGACTTAAGGATTGTTGTCATGTCGTCGTTGTTATTGTTCCTATTCACAATTGTACTCCCCAACCTATATATTTTGAAAAAGGATTTCCTTTATTTTATCTTTTTAAATACTAAAATAAAATGAAAACTCCATTCCTTAATAAAAGGGTGGGTTAAATAACTAATGAGTTGATTATCTATACTTTATCTAATTTTCAAAATGGTTATCAAACTAGTTGATAACAAAAGGCCAATTGAGTCTATGTCAACACTAATATTGTGATCACTATGAAGACCAAGAGCTTCTATAAATCTTTTGATATTTTATACTTGAGCATACACGTAAGAGAAGGTACCATCAATAGCATTGTGGTTCCTTGTCCTTCATATTAGCCAATAAATTATAACAAAGTTCTCAAGTTTTTGAAACAAGAAACCTACTTTAGAGAAAAAGCCATGTTGCCTTACTAAGTCTCAAGTTGTTGGATGAAGAAGTCTTTAATTAAATTTGTAGAAGATGCCTATTTTTTGAATAGGTAATCTACAAGAATAAAGCGTGGCACACACATTAAAACAAAATTCAGATATAAAAGAATATATATATATATATATATATATATTTTTTTTAAATTGAACTATTGTTAGAATATATTTCGATTGGATTATCAACTAAATTATTTGTTAACAAATGAATTCGTTTTCTTAGTCAACAAAAATTTTAAATCGGTGCCCTTAATTCAATTTATTTAATTAAACTACCAACAATCCTAACTATAATCACACATCAAGCATATATTAAAAATATCTGAACTAATGAATTAATTTATAATTAAAATAGACTTTTTAGAATTTGACATAGATGATATTATAGTCCTATATCGGATATGTACTAAAATAATCTTGAACTTATGAAGTTTAGACTTCTGAAACGTTTTTTATGAGATAAATTCATAGATTGAGAACAAAAAATATCTCATAGTTAGTTCAAAGTTATTGCCATATAGCCCAACGGGTCAGATCGGCTCACTTTAACAAAGCTAATATGGGCCCATTGAGTGCTGAACCGGTCGAACCAGAAAGCAATGAACCGGAGTTCAAGCCTTCTGCCCTAATTAAAAACCGGGAGCTAGCCAACAGACAGACCGATCCAGTGAAGAAACAAATTGCAGGAGGCTTCCCCGCGAGACAACTGCCAGTTGCAGTCGTCGGACGATAAACCTAAAAGGTGCGTTTCCTTGTAAAATTTCTCACGAATTTTGGTTGGATTTGTTTTTCCCGGAAAAAATTTCCCCTTGAATTTGTCACACTCTTGCGCTCTCACTGGCAATCCGCATAGTAGGGCTTTATTTTTGGCAAGTAATCTATGGCTACTTTAAAGAAAAATGTGAGATCTTTGAAGTGTAATACGTATTTCAGCTGTCACTCCCTCCTCAATCTAAGAATTGAATTTGGTTTATGTATTATTTAAGTTGATTTGGTTTTTCGTTGGATCACACAGGGAAATCTGCAATCAGTTCTACTATTTCAATGGGTTTGACGGCGGGGCACTGATGTCACTGTTCTTGCTTGTCATTCGTCAGCTTGCAGAGATTGAATCAATGGTGATTGCTTTTCCATTAGAGAATAGATTGCGTCTTTGAATAATTATGGCTTACTTTTCTTTTCGTGCAATATGCAGAATGCAATTCCATGCTTTTTTAAGCAAATCAATCTGATAATTAGGCAGAGTAGGCTTTGTTGTAGGTAATGAGGGTGTTTTTTGGCTGCTTTATCATTAATTGAATGGGTTTTATTTTTATTTTTATTTTCACTTTGAGGGATAACAATTATAATCTGTGGTGGGGCTTATCAGAGGACGGGAACCCTCAACAAAATCAATGGTATTGAATTTTAGGATTTTTAGCAATGAATAATGATGCATTTTGATTTTTTATATCATTTGTGGCAATTGTTATTATTCCTTCAATGGCCTTTTCCTCCATGATTGCTATGTATATACTTGAAATACAAAAAGAGGTAATCTGACTTTAAATTTACTGGAATGTTCGAGCAAGTCTCCAAGGTTATGGTATGGGAATCCTGTCATTTATGAATTTATTTGTGCGCAGGCTACTTCAAAGAAAGTGATTACCAGAGAGGAATGGGAGAAAAAGCTCAATGATGTAAAGATTAGGAAAGAAGATATGAATAGATTAGTGATGAATTTTCTTGTAACGGAGGGTTATGTTGATGCTGCAGAAAAATTTCGTTTGGAATCTGGGACGGAACGTATCCTTTTATGGCTTTGATGATGTATTTTCTTGCTCCCTGTTCATTTGCATTGGTGACATGACTTAATTTGCTTATGAACTATGATTCCTCCTCATCAGTTAATAGCAGATATAGATCTTGCAACAATTACGGACCGCATGGCTGTTAAGAAGGCAGTACAATGTGGGAATGTTGAAGATGCAATTGAGAAAGTAAATGATTTGAATCCTGAGGTAGGATATCAATGGTTATTCTTCAATCATTCATAAAAAAAGATTAAATGCATCAGCCATGTCTTTTGTGTTGTTTAATGCCATTAACAATTGGATATCATATTCTTGCTTTATTTTTTGCTTTCTGAGAATTTTTAAGAGTGCTGCCGGAGACTTTTCTATTGCTTTTTTGATCTGTAGCTTATATTTTTGATTCACAAGAGCATTCAAGATGCTTTGGAGTATAGTTGTAGAGAAGCCAACCAGGGGTATTAATCTATATAACTTAAAAGTAAATTATAGAAGTTGCTTAGATGTGGTGGGTATTGAGGTTGCATGTATGGCCGTATAATTTGTTGACTGTAAAACAGGCAATTGGAAATTGTATCAGTGTGAGTTCTCAAGAGTAATAAGAGGTTTGTATCTCTAAAGAAAGTTTGTGCAGAACATGGTGGTATTGGTTATATAAGGCTGCTGGACTTTTTCAGTGTCTAGTTGAGACTGTGAGGTTAAGTTTGACTATTAATTGATTTTGGAGTCCAAAAGGGGAAATCATTTTATGGTTTCTATTCAAGACTCCTGGCACCACGCTCGAGTCTAAATTTCTATAGACATGAGATACAATCAAGTTTACCATTTAAGTTTTCCCGTTGTCTTACTTTTCGCATTAACTTTTGGTGATGTGATTGTTAGAAATATGTCATGGAGACGTGTCATCTTTTGGTGGATCATGCATGGATTACTTTAAGTTCTTTAACCATAATATACTGAAACTTAGATCCTTATTCTAACTTCTTAGTAAATTAATGCCAGAATTTGAGTTTTTTATTTACACTACTTTTGGAATAATTGAACTCCTAAAAAAAAGGTTGAATTCATTTGCAAATACCAGATTTTCCTTGTTTGGAATTAATATTAAATCACGTAATTGAAATCTTAATTAACAAAACCTGGAATTGAGTCTTTGTAGTGTAAGTCACATCAAAATTAATAGGATTGGAAATGAATTCCATAAAATGGAAGTAAAATATACTTTTAGACTTAAATACCCCTTATTCAACCATAAGAATTTCCCCTACTCATATCCGTCCATCCTATTTAACTGCTACTCCATCAATACTTCTTCATGCCCAACCCCAATCTCTCAAGCTTGCAACTTTTCATCGTCTTTCTCACTTGGACATGTTCAGCCCTTGAAAAGTTGGTAGCCTTTTTCATGCTTTTTTCTTTTGCATGCAGCAAAGTACTTTCTTATTTCTATAGCTTTTCTTCCATTGTTTTATTATATTTCCATGTGATCAGTTGTGTATTTTGTGCCAACATGTATTTTTCATTATTATTTTATAATCATTTGATTAGATTGGACAAAGCGTGTTGAAAAGGAGGAAAAAGATTAATATTGGCATTGTGCATAGAAGAAAAAAAAGGAGGAAAATAAATGAATTTGAGAAAAAAACAGTGGAATTTGTTTGCAAATCCTGGGAAAATTGAGTCTTTGCTTTGTAAATCACATCAAGATCAATAGGTTTTGCAAATAAATTCCATAATATTGAACTAAATTATTCCTTTAGACTTGAATACCCCTCATTCAACTATAAGAATTTTTCCTACACATGTAAATCCTACTGTCTTATTTAAGGTTCCCATTTTTTCAAGGGCTTGTTTAGTTGTGGAAAATAATTGTCGTTTTTCATTTTTAATTTTACAAAGAATTGCATAAAATCCATCTTATTTTCCAGTTTTGTAGCATTTGTATAAAAAACTGTAAAACAATAAAAAAACGTTTTGGCATTATTCACTTATGGGAAATATTTTTATTTTCCATTTCCATTTTTTCAAATAATTTTAAAAATGTCACCTTCTTTTACAATTTTCTAAATTCGTATAGGAAACTTGGAAAACATCGTTTTTATTATTTTTTAGATTTTTAATTTTGCAGCTAAACAAATCCTTATTTTTTTTAACTAAAAAATAAGCTGGAATGTTTATAATTCTTTGGAAATTAAAATGGAAATAAAAAAGTGCTTTTCACTACTAAAATTGACCTTACATCATAAGCCTATATTTATAGGCAACCAAGAAATCCTGAAGATGAATAACCCCCCGAACAATTAAAAATTTAAATAACCCCAAAGTAATTAAAAATTGCTGACATAAACAACTATCTCTGAACTAATGTAAAATCCATAATTTTTGTAATCTTCAAACAAAATATTATTGCATGGAATTATCCGCAAGCGATCCTCTATCAAACTCCCCTTATTAGAGAAAATTCGACCTTTTACAATGGCACAATAAGAACAAGGAATATATATCCATGAGCCATTCAACTTGTAATTACACATTGTCCATTTTCAATTCACAGCAAATATCAACAACAAATTATTGAAATTCTCCTCAAGAGTTGCAATAATTATCTAGTCGATAGGTGGAGAATTTATCACACTTTGAGGAAGACGATTCAAGGCTTGGGCCTATATGTCAGACTTTTCGCAAGATTCAACAATTTCATCCTCTAAAAAGCTCTTGCTTTGAATTGAATTCCTAATTTAAAATTGAATTTTTCTGCTCCTTAGACCTTCCTACAGCTTGAATGTCTTGTTCCATTGCATTTTGCTCTTCAAGGATGACATCATTTATATTGTGTACTATCACTCACAAAACACTCAAAATTTTCTCATTTTTTTCATCATAGATGTAGTCCATGACAACAACTATTTCTATTTCATCCTTAATAGGCTACTTTGATACTGGAAGCTCATGTCCTCCAAGTACGAACTCTTTCTTCTTTTGTGATGGAGGATGACCTCATTATAAGAATCAGGAACTATTATAATATTAACAAAATTTTCATTCTAAACCAAAGGAAGGTTTGAGTTTTACTTTGTTATCTTTGGTATTGTATTCTGCCACTCAGCCACATAGCTCACAAGCTTTTAAGATGCAAATCTTGTCCTCCTTGTTTATGATGTCTCATTGTATTCAAAATAAATGTCAAGATAAAACAACCAGTCTGTAAATTCTCTTTCAGGAAAATTCTTTTGAAATAAGCAATATTCTCAAAACAAAGCAGAAAAGCCCATGTAACATTTCTCAAATTCATATCTTGAAAAATATTAAAAATTTTGGCTTCCTAATTCTAGGTTCTCCAATTTCTCAACAATAGTTCTGAAAAAAAAAATTTCCGTATTAAACCTGACTTTAGGTGTTGACAGCACTGCCTTTTCCTCCAAAAATATTTATCAAATGCTCAAAGTTCTTTTGGTGTATTTGGATAGGGAATAATCCCATAATTTTAAAGAATTTGGACACTCCTCTTAACTTGCTTTGGGTTAGAGGGTTGTTTTGTTGCTGTGGGCTTCTGCGAATGGCTTATTTTTCAGTCTTCCTTCTGCAGATTTACAATGGGACTGGGTGGCTTTGCTTGAGTAGAGCTGATTTGTAATCTTTGTTTTCTGGATTTTTCATTTTGCAACTTTTCTCTTGTTTTGGGCGGATATCTTATGCTCCTCTTTTCTCTTCCTTTTTCTTGTTGTAATTTTTTTCCCTCTCTCAAATAAATTTCTTTGTTAATAGAAAAAAAATTCTGATAAGTTTGCAATGAAGACTTATTTCTGGTAATAAACCTTCTTTCCTGGGAAAAACTTTGAAGTAGCAGGAGCTACACTCTTTAGACTTATTTTTTTCGCTGTAGTCTCCTGCTCCTTTTCTGATATTGCCATCAGCAACAAGTGTTTTTTTTTTATTTTTTTCCCTAAGGGGGAAAGGGAAGGGTTTTGGCTGAAAGACAGAAGGGTTAGGTTTAGGGTTTTTTTTTTTCCCTAAGGGTGTTGCTGAAGGCGACAACCGACAAGGGTTAGGGAGAGAAATTAAACTGAGAAGAGGAGAATAGAAAGAGAGAACAAAGAAGAGGAGGAAGAAGAAAGAAGAAGAAATGTGTGGAGGGGAGCATGAGAGACTGCTATGGGAGAAAGAGAGAGAGAGAGAACATGAGACTCAATTAGTCATTCCAAAATTTTATTAACCTTACATCATAAGCCTATATTTATAGGCAACTAAGAAATCCTAAAGATAAACAATTAAAAATTACAAAATAACCCCAAAACAATAAAAAATAATAAATAATCACATAGTAGTTAAAATTACTGATATAAACAAATATCCCCATACAAATGTAAAATCCCTAATTTTTAAATCTTCAAACAAAATATGATCTCCTAGAATTTTCTGCATATGATTCTCCATCAAACAGTTTGCCACTCTTCCCAAAAACTTGGGTGTGTTGGGTTTAGGTTTTGGGAAGGACAAGAGGGATCGCTTAGTTGGGAAGTGGTCAAGAGGCCTAAGTGTGAATGGGTTTTGGGGCTTGGAAATGTGGCTTGTAAGAACATTTTCTTAAATGGAAAATGGTTATGGATGTTTCGTACGACATCAGGTAATTAAGAGTAAATATGGAATGCATTGGAATGGATGGGATTCCAGCCTCCACGGGCAGCAGCAATATTACCTAATTACCTGATGTCGTACGAAACATCCTCTGAAAGTTTGTTTCCTAGGTTGCTTGCCTTCTCTTTCTCCTTACCGGTCTCAAAGCAGGTAATGGAGATAAATTTTGTTTCTTGGAGGATATTTGGGTTGGTGAGATTTTATTGGAGCTTTGGTTCTGTGCTTGTCTAGGCTTTCTTCTGTTTATGATGCACCAATTTCATTTTCAGTTTTTGCTTTTTTTGGGTGGGGGAGTGAGGGTGCTATTTTTCTCGAGATTTCCATTTTTTTAGGAGTCTCAACAACAGAGAGATTGATGGATTAACTTTTTCACTGGGTGTGCTGGATTCTTTGTTTCCTACTTTGAGGGGGGATACAAAACTTTGGGTTAGGGACCCTCTGGATCTTTCTCTTCAAAGTCTTTATTTTCTTTTCATCGTACAAAGTCCACAAATCCTAGTCCCTTCCCATTAAACAAAGCTGTATGGAAATCAAAAGTTCCTTTTAAAATTGAAGCTTTCATTTGGTCTCTTATTCTCAACAAGATCAATACAATATGTGTTGCAGATAAGGAAGCCTTATAAAGCCTCAAAGTCCAATTGTGTGTGCTGTGGCATGAGGCAAATGAGACTAAGCCCCCATTTGGGAGCACTTTAAAAAAAGTGCTTATAGCACTTATCATAGAAAATAAACACTTTTACAAAAAAGTGGCATTTGGCTTATACTATAAAAAGCACTAATTGTAAAAAGTATTTTTCTATAACCATTTTTTGGAGAACTATTTAAGTGAATTTTGATAAGCAATCTAAGATAGCTTTTTGACCACTTTTAAGTGGCACTGTTCATAGGCAGGGTCAATTTTGTAAATATAAGAAAATTTAGTTAGTATTTTTATAATCTAAAAAATACATTAGAAGATAATCATGTACTATTTTATTATGTATTATAATATATTAATTATTAGTGAATAATTCAATTTTGGAATGAAGAAGAAGAACCATCTATTAATTTAAATTAATATTTAAAAATTTAAAATAATTATTTAATTAATAATATTATTTTAACATAAATTAATATGATAATCGTATATTATGAATATAAATTAAGAACATTATTGTTAATAAAAAAAATATTATATTATTTTTTAGATAAAAAATATTTAATTATTAATTTAAAATAACTGTTAAAAAAATATCAATTAAATTGTTAATTAAAAATTAACCATATATTATTTTGTTATGCATTATAACCTATTACTTACTAGTAAAATATAATTAACATTTGGTTTGAATAAAAAATATTTATAAATTTAAATTAACATGAAATAAACTAAAAATTTTAATCTATTTATTAATACTATTTTTTAACATAACTTAATGTGATAATTATATGTTATAAATATACATTAATGACAATATTAATGTTAATTAATAAATAATAATATTATATTATATTAGTTAATAGAAAATATCAAAATTTAATTATAAATAATTAAAATAATTATTAATGAAGTTGTCAATTAAAAAATATTAATATTTGTAATTTAAAATATGTTTAAGAATAATCATATAGTATCCTATAATAAAAGCAAGTATCCAAATATCATTTATTTTAAATACAATCAAACACTAATAATTTTCAGCGCTTTTCTAACACTCAGTATCAGCACTTATTAAATTTAACACTTTTTTTCTAAAAAACCCTTCTGCATAAGTAACTCCAAACCATCCCGAATAGCCATATTTTCCTTCATTGTCAGCTAGTGAGGTATATGTGGAATAATTTGTTTTCTTGTTCTTTTTTTTTTGATAGCAAAAGAAGATGACTTTATTAGAGAAAGAAGAGTGTACAAGAAGGAGAACAAGAAATCCTCCAAAACAGAAGAAAGTAAAAAGAGAAAATAAAATAAAGAAAAACTAATAATCGAACTAACAAAGCCGTCCAATCCTGGTCGATATCCGAAAACCTCACTCCTTTGAAACAACCAGCAGAAGCACACCAAAGTGAGGCCAAATAATGAATCTTCTCCCATGACAAAGATTTGTTCAGCTTATTTTCCATAAATACACAAGCATTTTTTTCAATTCATAAACCCCATAGAGCTGTGAAAACCACACACATCCACAAAGCATGCGCATCCTTCCTTTTACCAAAACCAGCAAAAGAAGTGGCCAATAAATCCTCCACCAACTTCGGACAAACCCAATTTTCTCCCAAAAGACCAAAAAGCTTATTCTATATATTCCAAGCAAACGAGCAGTGCAGGAACAAATGAGACGCTGTTTCAGAACCATGACAACAAAGAAAACATATATCAGGAGAAAGTGCCTTTGAAGCTCTCCTACTCTGCAACATATTGTTGGTATTGACTCTATTAAGAACAACCAACCAAATAAAAGCCTTGATCTTTGAGGGAATTTCGTCGTTCCAAATAATTCTATGGAGCAAAGAGAAAATATTAGCATAAGTCAAGTAGTCACAAAAGATATTTGTGGGAATAGGCCCCCAAAGAGTCAAAAGACCAAGAACACTTATCCACCCCAAAGGAAGGACAAGAAGTCCCCATTAACATGAACAAGGAAGACAAGTCCTCTACTTCTCTATCATTAAGAGTTTTACAGAAATGAAAGTCTCAAGAAAATTAATGACCTTCAGAAATCAAAAAGAAATGACCTCATTATGTCCTGAACTCACATGATAAGACGCGGAAAAGATTATAATGAAGGAGCATTACCCATCTAGAAGTCTTCCCAAAAATGAATACGAGAACTATTACCCAAGACAAACTTAGCAAAGAGGGGGTAGACGTGAGAAATAGGAGGGTTTCTGAAGATTATTTAATTCGGAAGTTAGCATCCCAACCATCCACATGCATACCAAATTTACTTTTAATGACTCTATGCCAAAGAGAGGATTCCTTTAAGGAAAACTGCCATAACCATTTACCCAAAGAGCAGTGTTTTTAGACACCAACTTACCAAGACCCGAACCCCTCTCCAACCTACATTTTACAAATAGTCTCCCAGATAACAAGGTGATCTCTCTTATCCCCAACCCCCAACCAAAGGAAATCTCACATGATCCTCTCATTTTATTGGCTACCCCCATTGGATACTAGCAAGACAAGCTTGATAAGAGTAATGCGACACCAGAAACAGACAATTTTTGTTTGGGTGAGGGTTGGGCGGTTTTTTGAGGGTGAAGTTTTGTGGTTTTGAAAAGAATTAATGAGGTAGGATCTTCTGGAAGTGTGTAGTGTATACAATTGTGTGGATGCTCTGGCTTGAAAGGGATGCTAGAATTTTCAAACATCAGAAGATTTCTCAGACTTGCTTTGGGAGATTTTAATTTTTTTGCTTCTTTTTGGGCACATTCTTTTGGGGTTTTGGGGGGGTTTCTTGCTGTGTGATATTTAAAGGGATTGGAAGGCAGCTTTGATGTAATTTTGTCTTATTTTTTTGCCTTCTTTTTTGGAGGATATTTTATTCTGCTTCAATTGTAATTATTTCCTCTCATTAATGGATCTGTTTTGTTACAAAAAAGAGCCCTTACAATAGTTTTAGAATATATAAGAGGTTTATCTGTTTTTTTGCCTTATCTTTTTGCTTTAGTGAGGGACCAATTGACTTAGAGTATTTAAAAGAAGGTTCCATAGTGTATGTTGTTTGCAGATGATATTATATTAATTGACGAAGCTAGGGACGGAGTAGAGACTGAGTTAGAATTATGAAGAGAAGTTTTGGAATCTAGAGGCTTTAGGATAAGTAGAAATAAAACAAAATATATGAAATGTAATTTTAGTAATGATAGGAGGAATATTGAAGACAAAGTTAAACTTAATGATGAAGAAATAAATAGCACTTGTAGATTTTGATACCTTGGATCTATTATGCAAGCTGAAGGAGAAATTGAAAATGATGTAATGCATAGAGTTAAAGCAGGTTGGGTAAAATGGAGAAGTGCTTCAAGTGTGTTATGTGATCGTAAAATACCCTTAAAATTGAAAGGGAAGTTTTATAAGACAACTATAAGACCAGTTATGCTATATGGATCGGAATGTTGGGCGACGAAAAAACATAATATCCAAAAAGTAAAAGTTGCTGAGATGAGAATGCTTAGATGGATGAGTGGTATAACATTGAAAGATAAATTAAAGAATGAACATGTTCGTGGTAAGTTAGGTGTAGCTTCTATAGAAGATAAGATAAGGGAGAGACTACTTAGATGGTATGAACACTTGCAATGTAGGCCTTATAATGCACCTGTGAGGAAGAGTGACTTAGTTACTTTGGGGGGCAGTAGAAGGGGTAGGGGTAGACCTAAAATAACTTGGGAGGAGATAGTGAGTAAGGATTTAATATCCTTGAATCTATCAAAAGAAATTGTCAATGATCGCATAAATTGGCGGAAAATGATTCATATAGCCGACCCCACTTAGTGGGACTAAGGCTTGGTTTTGTTGCTGTTGTTGTTTACCCAATTTATTTAATGTTATGATATTTTAAATTTTATTATTATCACTTTTAACTAATGAACTTTTTATTTTTAGGTTGAAACCTTTACCTCTCTAAATACTACATAAACTCTCTAAATGTTAATCTTTTTAGTTGAATTTAAATTTTTTATAAAATATTGTCTGTCTTTTAAAAGTTGAGAAACAAGGTGCAAAGTTCTTAAATATTATGGCTAATGATGAGAGAAATCATCCCCCTTGACCGCGAAAGTAGGAAACTATTAGTTGCCATTTTCACCAAGCCCTCATGGCAATCGTATCTCTTGGGAATGCATTTTTTTTCCCATTTGGATGGTTAGCACTTTCTCTAGAAAGTCTGGAATGAGTTTCTTGTTTTTTGTTTTTTTAAATCCACATACTGTAGCCCTTGTTAAATAAAGTTGTTTGGAAAGCAAATGTAAGTCTGGTCTTTTGTTTTAAATCTCATACTCAATAAGATTAATATGAATAATGTGTTACAGATCAAGAGACCCTACGAAGCTCTTAGTCTAGATATTTGTATGCTGTGCAGTGGTTCAAATGAGAGTTCTAGCCATCTATTTCTTCGTTTTAAGGTGGCGGGACACGTGGAGCAATCTATTTTTCATTTTTTTGGAGAAGATTGGGTGGCTCCAGAATCAACTTTGATGTTTTATAGTTTAAGTTTTGGGGCTCTGGGAAGAATAAAACAGGGAGGAATTTTTGTGTGCGCTATTCTTTCAGTGCTGTGGGTTATGTGGATTGGAAGGAATGCCAGAATGTTCAGAGATGAGAAGACGTCTCCTTTACTTTGGAAGAAAGTCATTTTTTATGCCTCTTTTTGGGCACATTTTTTTTTGGGATTGGGTTACTGCTGCCTGTTGTGCAAAGAGATTGGGAGGCAGCTTTAATGCAATTGCTTTTCTTTGTTAGCTTCTGTTTAACTGAGAGGATTTCTAATCCTCCATTCTGTGTAATTATTCGTTTCATTAATAGATCCTTTTTTGTTATTTAAGTAATATACTGTGTTTTATATCAATTTTATTATTATAAAACTCATTTTTGTGCTTCATAGGAGTCATGTCTAAAAAACTTAGGTTTTATATGGTTAGTATTTAAAATATTTTTTAATATTAAATGCATTGGAATCTTCTTTTTTCATCTTTTTATTTGTTATAGTTATCATGTTGGGATATCTTAGAAAAAAATAATAAATTCTACACTTTAATGTAGACTAGGTCAAACACGAGTTTATTTGCAAATTAATTCCACTTAAGAAATCATTTGCAAATAAAAGGAATTCCACTTTCATTTGCATTCCAAATGGAGTGTTAGAAAAATAAAAAAAAAATGAAGTTATATTTTCAGTTGTTCCAAAAGTGAGTTCTACAGTTAAATATAGAGTGATCCAAGCATGAGTTCCTTTGCGCAAGTCCATTCCACTTAAGAAATTATTTGCAAATGAAAAGAATTCCATTTCAGTTTGTTAGATTATTTTGTGACTGCAATGAAAACTTGCATGGCAGCCCTATCCTTGCTGAGGAAACAATGATGAATAACTGCAATTAACCATTTTAGGAATTTTTGAAATTATCATATCCTTCCAAAGGAAATCAATTACAAGAATGGAATTACCATAAGCATTCTCTCTTAAGAGTCAAAATTTGATATCAAAATTTCCAATTTGACTTGTTTAAGCATTGAGGCTGTTTCACTGTCTTGTCAATGCTTTTCTGGTTTAATTTTTCTTTCTATATTTGTTGTTCTAATTACTTCTTTGTTATTGTTCTTGATTGGTAATAAATCACTAACCTGGAGCCTTTAAGAAACATTCCAAAGTAATATTTGTTCACAATCTTGTAGTGGTGTTTCTTTTTGAAATAGTTTTACTTCTATGGTTGGAAGTAGGGAGCCCATAACTTGTGATGGCGAGAAAGGAGTGTGTGGCCTATAAGTTTCCAGGGTGAGAGGAGTTTTGTCTTCTTTTTAACATGTCATGTGACAATTTGTTTTGGATACAGATACTGGATACAAATCCACAGCTGTTTTTCCATCTCCAGCAGCAGAGATTGATAGAACTGATTCGGAGTGGCAAAGTAGAAGAAGCTCTTGAATTTGCCCAGGAGGAGCTTGCACCAAGGGGAGAAGAAAATGTAAGTTTTGGTTCCAGATAATTCAGCATGCCTGCAGAACCTTGCATGTTACAGTTTTATTTGATGAATTTTCTTGTGCTTTTTCTTCATGAGGATTATTATTGTCTACTATTGGTTAATCTTTTGAAAAAAAAAAGAAAAAAGAAGACCTTGGTACCTTTGCAGTTCACTGGTGTTAATGGTTGGTTTTAACCAAATTAGAATTTTCCTCAGCAAAGCTTTTTAGAAGAGTTGGAAAGAACTGTTGCATTGCTGGCTTTTGAAGATGTCTCCAACTGCCCTGTTGGAGAGCTTCTGGACATATCTCAGCGTCTGAAGACAGCAAGTGAAGTAAATGCAGCCATCCTTACAAGCCAGAGTCATGAAAAAGGTTAGTATATTTGCCATCTCCAAATTTAGGATACGATTTCATTTCAGATTAGCTTATCATAAAATTGCTGCTGGCATATCTTCTTTGCTGTTGTGATGTGCTACATTGGAGTGTTGTACTGAATAGTTTGAGTGGTTTTGTTGGATCTTATTGGAGACTTTTTGGATGTGCTGTGTGCATTTATGACAATCGTTTAATTCATCAGAATTGGAAATAACCTAGGTTGGGCTAGATAGTGCATGAATTGCACATTCTGCTTATAATGGATTAGAAAACCTCAACTCAAACATAAACTGTTTATCATTGCCTCAATTGACCAATCTGCCAACTGTAATAATATGAGAACAGTGAAAAGATAAACTTTTGAAGAAGTTAAACTTCAAAGAAATAATTATAAGTAAAAATTTGTAGTGATTAGTTAATGAAGATCCTGAGCCTGGGGCAAATGCACCCTGTACAATTTGAGTTAGATATGGGCTGGCCGGTTTTTCTTGTTTCTGACCTGTACTGAAAAAGTTTGTTAATTGGGTGGTGAAAGTTGATCCTTTTCCGACGGATGTTCTGAATTTACAATAAATTTGCTGATTTTGCAGTATTCAAAAGTTCACTTGAATTAAAATGAGCCTAAATAAACACAAAACAACGGCCATATTAATAAATATTTTTTTATGTGAAAGCTAGTTTAGGAGGCTTCCCCAAAGCAGGAATGGGGCAGGGTCGGATGCATGCTTCCTTAGCTTAGCATGTGAGTGTATTTTCATGACTTGGACTAAATAACTGTGATTATGATACAAATTTTTAGTTTCAGCATTGGAGCTTGTCAGGTAGATATTTTTGTTTAACATAATGTGTATTGTTTTAAGAGTGAAATTATAAAAAATAGGGTAAAAGACGCTGACCTCCCTTGAACTTTCAAAAATTTTGGACACCTCCTTCGAGGTTTCAGAAATTCTATAGAATTCTCTTAAGGCTTGCCAAAAAGATGAGACCTCCCTTTACATTTTGGCAAGAAGACAAGACTTTTGAGGGGTATAAGTGTCTGAAAAATCAAATGTTAGGAGAGATCTGTGATTTTCTTAAACTTTTGGGGAGGTTTGTGAAATTTGAAACCTTGGAAGACGTCTCTGTCATTTTGCCAAGATTTTGGGGGAGGTCAGTGTTTTTGCCTAAAAAAATGTTATATTTCTTGAGCGTGATATTCATCTGATGTTGGGGGTGTATAAGAGTTGGTCTTTGTAAAGTGTATTTGGATTGTCTAAAATTTTCCTCCTGAAATTTATATCCCTCTTCCCAATTCCAGATATTCTAGTGGACATGTTTTCTCTTACATGGTGTTTATTATATGATTTTCCATTACATTCCACTCCCATTTTATTTCATTCACGAAACAAGTTATAAGATTTTACACAAAAAAAAAATTGTTATTATATTACAAATAACTATTATATAACAAGTAACTATGTAAAAATTTTATTTCAATATATGAGCATTCATGAGTTGTTTGGAATGCTAGAATGGACAGAGATGAAATTTATTTTTATATTTTTTTCACTTGTTCGTTACATAGATTTTTATTCAATTTCACTTCCAAACTATTCCATTCCAGAGTATTAAACATCGCATCACATAACATATATCCTGATGTAGCCACCCAGCTGCTGTGTGTTAAATAACTCTCCATTGATTCGAAGTTTTTGATGATAAATTGAAGCAGACCCAAAGCTTCCGAGCTTATTGAAGATGCTGATATGGGCGCAGAACCAACTGGATGAGAAAGCTGCTTATCCTCGCATAAATGATTTATCGACCGCAATGCTCGAAGACCCTGCTGTTTGAAAACTTTTGAAATGCTCTTCTGGTGGAGGATCATCACAGGCTTTGTCTTGATTCAACAGATTGAACCCATTGGAGTGAGAAATCTTGTATGTACTTTTATTCAAAATTGACACTGGCTAGTCCATTCCCCTCCCCGAATTGTTATTTTATTATTTAAAGCTTGAGTTTTTATGTTTTACACCTTTTTTTTAGATCCATTGTGAAAATCTCTTCAGTGGCTTTAAGCCAATGTATAATTGACTGAACACTCCCTTTAAATTTAAGAATAATGCTGATAATAATAATAATAATAATTTAATGTTGATGAAACTACATTATTTCATCAGATTCTTTTAGGCATTTTGTGCAAAAGAACAACTCCATTTTAAGAGCCTGTGCTTGCTCTCAGTCGGTGACCCATGATGGCTTCAATGTATAAATAAATCCAAGTATGATTTGAATGAAGAAGTATTTTCTAATGACAACTTGTTAAGCAATGTCTTTGCGCATGTATTAAAACCTAATATATACATATATATATATATATATGTATATATATATATGCTTTTGTATAATAATTTGATACCAAATTTAGTTGACTTTTCTTTTTTTTAATTTTTATTTTCTACATTGACATGAACTGTGTGATAAGATGTTACTAACATATATGATTTATTACTGAATATATTATAAATGTCAAATTAGAAAGTATATATATATATATATATATATATATATATATATATATCGTTGTTTATGTGGGTAACAGTGACATTCTTTGGATGCAGACATTGTAAGGGATATGGTCTTTCCTTTTTCTAAGTTGTGGGCAGCCCATGTGTCCCTATCTAAACAAAAGTCTGCAAACCCATCTGCTTTTCATGAGTGTTTAATCATGCAGAGGAGATTGTAATACTTGCTCCAATTTCCAGGACATCAAAAACTAAAAGGCTATATTGGGGAGGGAATATGTAAATATTACTGTAATATTTTTTTGCACAATTTCCACTCCATTTCTTTTCGTTTTGATATATTTATAATAAAGGTTCAGCCTAGTGCAGAAAGCTTATGTGGGATTGGGAGAAGCAGCAGACCACAATGGGTCTATAGCACGTAGTCTTGTCTTGCATTTTTGTAAGAGACTATTATATTTATAATAATTTTTAAAAAACATTATCATCATAGAATACATAATTATGCAACAATGAGTAATGTTGCCATGGGAAAAAAAAAAACACATTCATGAGTTGTTTGGTATCTAAATAAAAATAAAATTACATATTCATAATGTAATATTTCATGTATGAAATTTTTGTGTGTAAATAAATAGTTTTCCATTTATTCCAAGGATGTGTTGGGATAAGAATTTTGCTTAAGAAAAGAAAGGAAAATAAGGTGGATGCTCATTTTCCATCATATTTTCCTTCTATATTAAATTTTATAAAAAATAAAATTTTTTTTATATGATTAAAAATTAAAAAAAAAATAAATATTAATGATGCCTAAAATCAAAATTTTGTTTTTAAGTTTTCATTGTCTTTCAATAGCCAAACATAAAAACATAGGTTTCTAAATATTTTCCTTAAATTCCAAATAGGCTTAAGTCTGTCATGAAGCATACCAAAAGCTTTCGAGCTTATAGAATATGCTCAATGATATAAAATTATATAATAATGGTGATTATAACAATTTAACATGGAAGAATAGGATTAATTTTTTTTTTTTTGGAGCACTTTGTGCGAAGAAATGACATCGTTTTAGGCTTGGCAAATCAAGTTGAAAAAAATAAAAAAAGAAAAAGCCGTGGAATCGATCACCACAAAATGAAAATGAGAAAGAAAAATGCAGAGTTGAGCAAAGAAAGAGAAGCAAATTTCATAATGAGAAGAAACAAATTAATGATCCCTTCGAATAGATTAAAACTACTGAACAAAATTACTTGAATACATCAACACAGGGAAGGGAAGGGAAGGGGTAGGATAGGAAATATCTCAGCACGCCTGAACCGCATTGCTTGGCTTCACCCACAGAACGTAAACCCAGGAGGTGGCGCCCGTCTCCCCATTCGGCGCCTGAACCGCAGCGTCTTGCGGCGGGTCTCCCCGACGGTGAACGCCTTCGTCGAAGTTGAGAGCGTAGCTACAAGGATCGTAGTGGAAACTGAGTTTCTGCTTGCTTCCGTTCTTGATAGCTTTCTTCATCGCCGCTCTGATTCTCCAGAACAGCCTCCTGCACCGCTCCTTGCCGTAGCTGTTCGCCCACTCCATGCCTCTCCCAATCCCCATTCTGGTTCTGGTGCCTAATGATGCCGATCGATGGTTGGGGGTTTTTGAAATATGAGGAAGGGGGAAGCGCGAATGAGGATTGGACTTTTGGGTGGGAGTACGGAGGAGCTGAAAAAGCTGACTGGGAGGGAAGAAGGATGAAATGAAATGTTAATTGGGCAGTGGATTGTGAAAGAAGCTTGGGGTTTCTGCGGGTGTCATTCCGTTGCTTCTGGTCGTCGGCATTGGAGAGCTAAAATTCTATTGAGATTTATGATGAGAGAGAGGGAGGGCGCAGAGCAGAGAAGAGCAGTGGGGAGAGAGGCAGGAGGGAGGCGAGGTTGTGTCGCTATCAGAAAAAGAAGAAGTCTAGAAGAGGGAGAGAGTCCCCCTATTATAATTGTAACGAAATCAGATTTCGTCGGCGATTGTTTCGCCACTTCCCCCCGATTTCTTCGTTTCCGTTGCTTTCGACTCCACACTGCCTCCCTTCTCTCTCCCTCTCTCTCCCAATTTTTATGATTCTCCTTATCCAAAATTTTGAGAAAAAATTAGTCTTCCTTTTTAATAAAATTATGTTAAATAAGTAAGTCACACTTACATGTTATATTACTTGGCGCAAGTTTATTGGGTGAAAAGATCTGACAAAAAATATTTTTATCTTTATGATTACCGTTATATTGTTCGAATTCTTACTAGTCACAAAATTTTATTTCTAATTAATTTCTCAATTCTTAGTATTTGAAAAAAATATCTAGTTTATATTTGAGAACTTGAATTTTAAAATTTGAATTTGTATGAATTTGAAAGAAATTTATTTTTAAATAATTTTAAATTACGTACATTTCATTTTTAAGTTAATTCTCAATCCTTACAATTTGAAAAATAATATCTATTTTATGTTTGAGAACTTGAATTTTAAAATTTAAAATTTGAATTTATCTGAATTTGAAAGAAATTTAATATAATTTAATTTCTAATTATTTTAACAATTGCAAACTGAAAAATTAATTCATTTCTCGAATGATTATGAAAGTAAAATTAAAATCCTTAAATATTATAACCTTAAAAAACGTTTCAAAACCCTACAAGTGTAGCATGAAAATATTGAAAATCTCAAGTTTTAAATAGCTACATATATAATCCATTTTTAAGTAGAGAGGGGTAAACTATTAAGAGGGAAACCTATTATCTCAGTGGATTAGTCGTGTATTCAAATGGTTTTGGATGTTATTTTTTTTTCAAAACAAAGTTTCTATAATTTGGATCCAAATTTAACAATTGCGTTCCTATGATCATTTTATTTTAATTTAATTTAGAAGTGTATAAAATGAATGATATAATTCAAAAGAACTATTTTTAGATATTAAAAATCCTTGACAACAAGCTGCCAAAATAATTGAAAATCACAAAATCTAATTTTCAGTTTCCTAGCAAATAGAAAAAATCAACAACAGAAATAAAAAATTAACAACATAAATAAAAATATTTTTATAATCTATCTACTCACTATAGAGAAATAGAAACGGAAAATAGAAAATAACGACAATACCAAACAGGTCCTAAGTTTTTCATGCACTATTTATTTACAAGCCCAAAGCATAATAGTAAAATTTTGGAGATGCTTCTCAAGATTTTCATATATTGTTTATATACAAATAAAAAGTACAACAATATATATATATATATATATATATATATATATATATATTTCAAAAATATCTCTCAAGATTTTTATAACTAATTGAGTCTCATCATATGAATCATGTATACATTCTTAGCATCATATATTATAACATAAATCAAAAGAAAACACTTTCTCATGGTACAAGCACTTCGTTTCTACAAATTAAAACTCTTGAAAGTATGGTTTGAAAATTATTTATTAATTAATTTCACTAGGCTACAAAATTGCTTCTTGAACATGAAAGCTAGCTAGCTCTTCCAAATGGGTATATCGAATAAATGTTATATATGAAGAAGATGGACCACAATACCTTGAATTAAATTCAAGTGGGGGTGATCAGTGATGGCAACATTGGCCAAAGGGCAATTCGGAAGCAAAGCAAATGGCTCCTCTGTTTCACTCCTCTGTTTCACATTTTCTGTTCTCTTTCTCTCTCTCTGTTTTTGTCACCATGTAGATGGCCTCTTCCCATTTGGAAACTCTCATTGAATTCCCTTCTTGTCCCATTGCATGGCTTCCTCCTCTTGTCTCTGCTGCTGTTACATATTGCCAAAATGAAGAAGGATTGCATATATGGAGCATCATATCTATATATATGTGACCTGTCGTTCTGCCCAATAATTCAATCTTCTTGTCTTAAACCTTGGCGCACCCGACACATATCATAATTGCCACCACTGCAGTAATTGGGTAATTGGGTCATGGGTCATTATTTGGAAATGGATATGGGTCTTCCGATCACTCACATCACCTGTCATTCCACCCAGTAACTCAAATCTTTTGTCTTAGACTTCCCTGCATCGGTACCGGAGTGATTGGGTCATTCGTGGGTCATTGGTAATGGGTTCTCCTCACCCATTGCTGGGTCGCGGGTAAAGAGTATGGACCAGTTGACAGTTGGCTCACACTTGTGTCTGCCTAGACTGAAGAATATATTTAGGAAAATTAACCCATTTTGATCCACCACTCACATCTTATTTTGAATGATTTTAGAAATTACGTTGTTTAAATCGTAAAAATTTGAATTTATATCTAGCTTAACCAAATAATTTTTCAATAGAGATTACATCCAAGCTATTGTACCTTTTAGATTTTCTTTTATTTTCTCTTTCATTTGCAATTTCCAGCTTCTATCTTGATGTTGATTGCTCACGTGCCCTCCACAGGTTCTTTTTTTTTTTTCCCCCCTGAAATTCAATAGAATGAATTCTACCCTTTTACGGATGCACATTTGAAAGGTCTTTCAGAAATCTCTGTTTTTTTTTTGCCATCTCTTGTCAGTTCCTACTCTTTTAGTGGGCTTATTGGATTCAGTCACTGGCCCAAGAGCCATCATAGTTTTGGCTGTTTACTGAAACTCTCTCTCTCTCTCTCTCTCTCCAAGACTGAAGTTCAAGATTTGGAATAAAAATCCAAGTGCCTTAATGTTGTATTTTTAGAGAATCCTATTTATGTGTAAAAATTTCAGTCTCAACTTCACAAGGCACAGAGCTTTCTACTATGGGCATTGCTCTTTTTTTGTTCTTTTTTTTTTTAATAAAAAAAAAATTTGTCGTGTTTTAGTGACAACTTATTTTTATGCTATTTAAAATAGTAGTATTTTGGGAGTTTGTGAGTGATTTTGGGCCCTCAAAAGTTTGTGCCAAACAACATTCAAACTTGTTTTAAATAATTACAAGCTACTATATAAAATTGGGGGAAAAAAAATAATAATCAAAGACTATTAGGTACAGATGACCCTCGACGGAGAGGAGCAAAAAATGAATTAAGAAACCTTGTCAGTAAAGGGAAGGTGGGAACAAAAGAAAAGGTGGAAGAAGGAGTTAATAAAAAAAAAAATAGATAATAAAAAAGCAAGAACGAAAGAAGATAGCGAAAATGAGAGATTTTAAAAATATGAAAAAAAGAAGAAATTAAACTTTAGAGGTCAAATTTGGACATCAAGTTTGGATGCTTTTCCTTCTATTTCATGGTTTGAGACCATCTTCCCTCTCTGAATGGCTTAATCGCATTCCTTTTTTAGGTCACATTTTTCTTCAAATAGTTCATTTATGCGTTTTATTATTATTATTTTATAACTTGTCATGGTTCGATCTATCTAGTTTTTTTATTTTATTATTATTATTATTATTATTATTATTATTATTATTATTATTTATTTTGTTGCTTTGAATTGTATTTACCATTTTCACAACCATTAATCACCTTGCATGCTTCAATATTAAAAATTATCTAATAAACAATATCTATTTATTTATTTACATTCATATAGATTTGATTTTTTTGTAAAATTGGTAATTGATGAAGGAGCTTTCCTCTTCAAGAAGTCACTATTGCTTGATTTCATTGTAAAAATTTGCAGTATTTAATGGGCCATGGACCATAATTGTGTTGGGCTTCGGTATCCCTCCTATGTGAAGAAATTCATTCCACCCTTTAATCCATTTTCTTTGACTCTTTATTGGGCTTATTTAGAGGTCTTTTTACACCTCATTTAAGCAAAAACAAAATAAGGATGGATGGCTGCAGAATTTCATTGTAAGTGAGAGAGAGTGTGCGGCAAAAAGAGGGAGAGTGCAGAAGAGAAAATATGAATTTTATTGCAATAGTGTGTAGTTTTGATCAACTAATATTTGGAGGGTCATCTGTGATTCGATCGAGCTGACTTTTTGTGAGAAGATAGAGGTCTCATGGATGCAGTTTTTGAACGGTTAGATTGGTCGTTCAAGCACTGTAGGGTTAGATATCGGGTTTAAATAGTAACCATAATTTTAGCGAAATTCTCAACTTTCCCTGTTTTATTTTTTAAGATCTCTTGTTGTTAGCTAAAAATAGAGTTATGCACTCGTTGCGACAGCTAAAAATTGTGATCTTGTACCCACACTTTTATCATAGTAAATTTTTTGAGTGAACTCTCAAGTCCTGTGGTTTTTACCCTTTGATTTAAAGGAGTTTTCGATGTAAAATTGTGTATCTCAGGTGATTGATATTTGTGATTATTTTTTGAGTTGATTTTGTTCTGTTGAAAAATATATATTTTTGTGATATTATCATATCAGGAGAATTGATTTTGTTAATTGGGAGAGAAATAACTTTTGGTTGTACTTCTATGTTTTTTTCGGTAAGTCTCGTTTCTTCCCAACACACTAGTATTAGAGCTAGGTTCGTTATTCGTGTGTAATGATGGATGATAACATAACTTCTGGCTGTACTTCTGCATTTTTTTAGGCAAGTCTTGTTTCTTCCCAACACACTGGTCTTAGAGCTAGGTTCGTTATTCTTGTGTAATGATGCATGATAACATAAGTTGAATGATTTTTATGAATGACACAAATTATCAAATGTGGCGAAATAAAATAAAAGACCTTTTATTTGTGAAGGCCTTACATCTTCCTATTTTTGCTACTTAAAAGCTTGAATCTAAGATTAATGAGGAATGACAGTTTGAGCATCGACGAATGTGTGGTTTTATTTGACAGTTCGTTGAGAAAAATGTTTACAATCACATTGATCAAGAGACATATGCACATACTTTGTGGAACAAACTTGAAAACTTATATGCTTCAAAGACTGACAAAAATAAGTTATTCTTGCTTAAAAGGAGATGCAACTGAAATATAAAGAAGAGACATTCGTGGCTAATCACTTGAATGAATTTGAAGGAGTTATGAATCAATTACTTGGTATGGACATTAATTTTGATGATGAAATTATAGGGCTTTGGTTGCTTGCTACCCCACCAGATTCTTGGGACACATTTCGGGTTCCACTTATCAATTTTGCTCCCAATGGTGTAGTGACTATGGAATTTTCCAGGAATGGTGTGTTGAATGAAGAAGTGAGAAGGAGGTCTCTGGGTTCTTCATTTCCGTTTGAGGTTCTAGTTTCTAAAAATAGGGAGAGAAGTTAAAACATAAGCGAAAATGGTAAAGATAAAAGCCGAAGCAAGTCGGGATCAAGATACAAAATCTTGAGTGTCATCATTATGGAAAGATGGGTTATATCAAGAAATACTATTACAAATGGTGGAGAGAGAACAAAGGTGGTAGTGATAAACAAGAGAAGAAAGATCCTAAAAGTACTATCATGTTGCTACTATTACGTCTGATGATCGGGTGGTTGTTTATGATGAGAATACGATCAACCTAGCATGTGCTGAGATAAGTTGGGTTATAGATACTAGTGCTCCACTTCATGTCACTTCATAGAAGGAATTATTCACATCTTACACACCTGGTAATTTCGGGCACTAATTGTCACAGGTTGTTGGCATAGGAGGTGTCAGTTTGGAGACTAACAATGGAACAAGGATTAAGCTCAGATGTAACAACCCAAAAAATAATGGTATTTAGAATGATAATGAGGGAGAGAAATGGAAGCAGAAACAGAAGGAGGTTGTAGGTTTCGTCGACGACATTGCATTTTAGAGATAATTGTCACAACCTGCTCATTTTCCACATATGTTTTTTTTATAATTAAATCATTACCACACACATCTCATTTCCCAACACTGCAGGTCCCAATCCACCTAGACTCGTGGGTACCAAGGATACATCAAAACATATAGCAAAAGCCTACGCAGTACAAAGTATAAAATCATATACATCTCATCATAATGTGCAATACAATATACAAGAGTACTACAATCACTATCTCTCCATATATACATTCCAAAAATGGAATCTAGGGTCAGTTTCCACAAAAACATACTATCCCTACCAAAAGCTTATCCTTCAAAAAGGGCAGATAATCCACACTATGTTAGCGGGGCTTTTCCTGCTCTCCTATCTGGGGCTCTTGAAAAGTTTATGAAATTTAGGGGTGAGACACCTCTCAGTAAGGGAAATAAACTAATACTAGTGTGTGGCAACATGAGTAATTCGTGTTCAACATATATCATATATAACACATTTAGTACTGTTTCATCAAATCTGGGAAAACATATATATATATATATATATATATATATATATAAATCAACATGGCAGAACATACTGCATTTTCATAACATATCTCAACTTATGTCATAATAATAATAACATAAAACAATCCTGGTAGGTTAGCTGGCTGTTGTCATGTATTACCCCCACATGACTGGGTTGTGTGGCCCGAAGGCGGGGCCTGACAATAGTTGGACGCCACTACCAAGTCAATAGTCTAGTCTGTAGGTCCGATGGGTTTACCCAGACTGGTCTGTATACTAAGGGCGATAACAGCACACTTCTCGAAAATAACCACATCGACCATCCAATCTCACACCACTCCGTACAGCGGCGTTAACACAGATATCATGATCACGAGGATCATGGACACATAGCAACGGTACCCTGCAAGTCCTAACCTAAACCAAGCCAACCAGGTTCTGATATCATATACATATACTGAAACCGTGATACATAAATATCTCATTTCATTTATTTTCACATCAATCATATCATTTCACATATATACATGTATCATAAAAATCATCGGCCCGTACGCCGATATTTCACATTTTATCATAGTTCGGCCCATACACCAGCTATATATAACACAGCCCGTACGCTGGCAAACAGTAATCACATAGCACGGCCCGTACGTCGGCAAATCACATAGCACGACCCATATGCCGGCAAATCACATCCATATATATATATATGAAAACATCTCGGTCCGTACGCCGATTTTCCATCATAAAAATCGATCTCATCCACATTCCCAGAAAACAACATTTCACAACATTTTTACGCATGCCACATAGTAGATTTTCCACATATTCAACATACGATCATTTTCGCAGTATTTTGCAAATATAAGACATATATATAATCATATACATTTTCCATAAATCAAATGATAACTATATATATATATATATATATATATATATATAAACATTTTCCAAAATAATATTAGCTTAGTTTATCCTCTTACCTGATTCCTAGAAAACCCCTAATAAAACTGCCCCGCACCCGTAGGGTTCCTAACTCAACACCCTGAAAATGAAAAATCTCAGAATTAAAGTTTAGTATTTCGAAGAATACAATATTTTCCTCAACTACCAAAAACCCAAATATTGAGTAGAAAGTTTTTACCCAAAAGTATTCAAGTTTAACACCTGAGGGGTTTCTTGACCAATACTCCGAAACTGAAAACTTCAAGTATTAAACTTCAATATTTTCATACGCATAACATTTCGTATAACTAGTGCAAGACCAAATATGACTTAAAAAGTCTTACCTCAACTCTGGGATCATTTCCAACTAGCTTTCTCCCACGATCCGCTCTAGCAGATTTGGAGAGAACTCCTCCAGGAGCGTTGTGGTGGCTTCGGAATCATTGATCCGATGACCGGTGGGGCCTGAAACGAAGAGAGAAGGGAGAGAGAGTCCTAGAGAGAGAGAGAGAGAGATGAGAGAGAGAGAGGCTTCTTAAAAATGATATTTTTCCTGGATTTTTCATACTTATAAAACAGAGGATTTCGTCGACGAGGCCGACCTTTGTTGACGAGTCTTTCACAAATTTCGTCGATGAGACCCTGTATTCGTCGACAAAATTCAGGCTGCCTCAGAACCCCTCTCGGTATTTTCTCGTCGACGAATCCTTGTGTTCATCGACGAAATCTTTGAAGCCTTCGTCGACAAAACCCTGTGTTCGTCGACGAAGCCTTGCTGACCCCCCCTTTTTCCTCCAGTCCTTCCAAATTTCAATGTCGTCAACAAACATGAAGCGTTCGTCGACGAAGTCGATGGCCTCCTTCTGTTTTCGGTCTCCATTTCCCTCTCTTTATTATTTGAATACCATTTTATTCGAGTTGTTACAATAATAATTTCAGAAAATTATCGAGCTTCGTCGACGAATGCAGGATTTTGTCTACGAATGTATTTAAGATCTCGTTGACGAGGTCTTGTTTCGTTGGCGAGAAAATACCGAGCGAAGGTTTTGTGCTGCTCTGAATTTCGTCGACGAAGGGTAAGGTTCATCGATGAATTTACTGAAGGACTCTTTGACGAATCTGAAAATTCGTCGACGAACCTAACCCTATAAATAGTGAAAACTCAGATTTTTATCTCATTTCCAGATTCCTCTCTCTCTCCTCTCTTTCTCTCCACATTCCTCTCTCACTTCTCTCTTCATTTTCGGGCTTGTTTCTTGTCGGATTGAAGATCTGAGGCTACCATGACGCTCTTGACGAAGTTCTTTGCAAATCTAGTGGAGCTGATCGTTGGAAAAGTTAGGTTGGATTTTGTCCCAATCTCAGGGTAAGACATTTTATTCAGTATTTTCCTTTCCCTCAGTTATAAGAAATGTTGTAGGTAAGAAAATACAGATGTTTTATTCTGGGGGATTTTATTTTTAGGATGTTGAGTTAGGAACCTCGCGGGTATAGAGTCAGAATTTTATAGAGGCTTTTCAAAGTTAAGGTAAGGGAAATATGCTATGCTAGGGTTTTAAGAATATTAACAGAGTTTTCATAGATACATGTATACCAATTATAATTTAGTTTCTATAAAATAAATGTTTTAATGTTGTGTGGCCTGAGTAGATATTTATTTGATGTAGATTTATATAGATTTCATTCAATTCAGTATATCATAGTTTTCACAAAATGTTATGTTTTCCTGAATACCATAACACATAGTTTATAAAGACATATTATACAGTTATAGCATCGAGATGCTATAGTTATTTAGATTTTTCAGTATTTACAGTATAAAATTATAGCGTTATGGTTATTTTGGAAACATAATGAAAATAGCAAAGGTATATATATATATAGATGTACATATATAGTATCAGATCCCCATGAAGATATTACAGACAGATACAACTTACAGAGCACGGTACCATTGCTATATACAAATAGAGTGCAACCACATATCTCAGATAGTGTATAGGTACCGTCTAACTGTGCTCGGAGAGGATGCAGCTCCCCAGTACACTGGGTAGAGAGGGCAGGTTAGACGAGGTAGTAGCCAGTCCCGCGCTTAGGAGTGGATGCAATTTAGCCTGGCTAAGGTAGTGTAGAGTATGATGACTTACCTGGAGGGCCAATCAGGTTAAGTCCCGCCTACGGGCTACACAACCTTATCATGAGGGGTCAAATCATGACATACAGAGTCCCGGGGAAAGAACACAGTTATATATATATATATATATATATATATACGTATACAAATTTATAGTTTTCATTGTATATAGTATGTTATAGCAGTATGAATAATAGAAAGCTCAGATGATACAGATGTTTTAAGCTTTTAAACATGTGTTTTATAGATTTGCCAAATCATGCAGTTTTAAATATTATTATTATAATTTTATGACTCGATCGCCACACACTAGTAATAGCATATATTCACTTACTGAGCGTCGACTCACCCCATTACTTTAACATTTTTCTGGTGAGTCAGCTAGGCGAGCAGATCAGGCTCGTGGATAGAGATTACTTGGTCACCCTAGCTGGAGGGTAAGTTTTTGTGTAGGGTGTTGTATTTTTGGGGTAGTTGACACTGAAGAAAGTGATGTATTATGTAGTTATGGTTGAAAATACTGAATTCTGGTATTGTATATACATGTATGTATGATTATGAAATTTATGTTTTTTCGCTGCATAGGGATGTCCACTACATGCAGGTGTTGGAGTAATTAATTTATCTAAAAAAAATGGTGAAAATTTTAAGGATGTTACATCAGAAATGTCAGGCAGGTACTAGATATCTGTTTGAATTTGATTTCAGTAGGAAAGCTCGATGATAAGAGATTTTATAATACCTTTAGTGAGGGTTAGTGGAAATTGACTAAAGGCTCCTTTGTTATAGTTCGAGGAAAGAAGTGTTCAAATTTGTATTTAATGTAGGCTTCAATTTCTAGAGGCATTGTTAATGTGACAAAAAATGAAAACTCAATTGAGTTATGGCATAAACGGCATACTCACATAAGTTAAAAGTGTGAATTTAGGTGCAATCCCAAGATGGGAGGGGGTGAATTGGGTATTTTAAAAAATTTTAGTCTTTAGCTCCTAATGTTGAAAATGCACAACCACACAAGCACAAGCTAGGTAACAAACAGTTTAGTATTACACAACCTAACAACTTCAAAGTGTGACTTTGTCAAACAGCCAATATTACCCAATCACTCACAAAAGTAATAAATATTTCATATATACATAATAATCAAATAAGTAGATGCAAATGGAAATTAAAGTGAGATAAGGGAAGAGAGATGCAAACATAGTTTTTATGAGGTTTGACCAACCCCGACCTACATCCTCACCTTGGGTAAACTACCCAAGGATTCCACTAATTGGCTCCTTAAACTTGGGCTGAGCTTCCTGTTACAATCCGCTGCTTACAAGAGATACAACTTCCTTCTTACAATCTGCTGCTTACAAGAGGCGTAACTTCCTCCTCATGATTCACAATCCGAATCGTTAGTACAAATAATGACCAATGATTTAAATATACTTAGGTACTTCTCAATAAGTTAATGAGTATAATCAGCCTTAAGCACTCTTACAAGATATAATATGAATCTCAAGAGAGAATATGTGGTTTTTTACAAAGATGTACGTGCAATAAAAAAAATATGATCTTTGTATGAAAAATATGTATATGCATGATGCTTCAAAGATCTAACCCTATTCAATATTTCTCTAAAAAATAATTTCTTGAAAATATGTATGTTTGAGATCCTAGGGTTTGCTTTCAAATACCTTTTGCAAAAATAATAAACTATGAAATATTTTGAATAAAAATATATGCTTGAATACCACAAAGATTTAAGTTCAAAAAAAAAAAAAAAACTTTTCCTAAAAGATTTTTCAAACAAGTATATATGGGAAACTAGGGTTCTTGCTCGCAATAAATATTTTTAAATAAAAAGAATAAGGGAGTAGATAAGCTTTAACAATAATATGGAATGCACACAATAAACTTTATCTACCAAATATCAAGATCAAACCATTTTTGCAAGATGTTGTGAATGAATGCTTTTGGATCTTGAAGATGAGAGAAGAGAATGCCCAAACTTGATGTGAATACGTTAGAATGTAGGCAACAGGTTAGCAAAAGGTTACTAACAAGGGTTTTGGATCGATATTTATAAGTATTCTAGGCATCTAAAATATTTCTGGCCATTTGATCATTGAAAATATTTTTAATAAAAAAAAATATCCGTTTCAGCACTGGAACGTCGTTCTGCGCGACAGACTCGTCGACAAGTGGATACATTCATCACTGAGTGTCCTTCATTCGTTCATTAATGAGACCAGGGGATTCGTCAACAGTTTTGTCGACGAGTTGCCTGTCTGAGATTTATATGCTCTCGGCATTTGCTCGTCAACGAGGCCAAGGGACTAGTTGACGAGTGCCCTATTTTTCAGCCCTATTAACCTTCTAAAATGCAGATTCAACCTAGATCAAGTGCTTATAAATATTTCATGAAAAATATGCATACTAGGATCAGTCTATATGTCATTTTGAGCTTCCCACCATATCTTATGAAACATGCAAATACAATCAAAACAAAATGCAAATTACAAATGAAAATCTAAACTGTCTTTATCCTTTTACTCTTCTACTTCCATGGATTAAGTCAAGTCGTATGTGCTTCAAGTTCCTCATGGTTTCCATAGGGTGCTTGCCATCCGTGCATTCTAAGTCATGATCCTGTTTAAAATCTCAATGCCCAGGTAAAATACCAAGTGATTTTTTATTATCAAAATAAGATTGGACTTATAGAGTTAACAAAAAGGGGTTTAACTGTTTAGTGAGGAAGAATCAACTTTCTGGTTTGAAGAGTGCTACACTGAAGAATTATGCTCATTGCTTGGCTGGAAAATAGAGAAGAGTCTCATTCAAGAGTCTTATTCAACTTGTGTGTGTTTGGTTGCAAGGCATTTGTACATGTTCCAAAGGATGATAGGTTAAAGTTAGATGCCAAGACTCATCAGTGTGTCTTTCTTGGTTATGGTCAAGATGATTTTGGGTACATAATATATGATCTAGTTGAAAATAAGCTTGTCAAAAGCAGAGATGTAGTTTTCATTGAGGATCAGACCATTGAAGACATTGAAATGGTAGAGAAGATAGTTCCACGAAGCAGTGATAACTGGATTGGTATGGGTCCAACTCCTTTAACCCTTTCGCCAAATCCAATTGAGAATGGCATGCAAGAAGATGTCGATGATGACCAACAGGGTATAGGTAAAATTAATGCTCCCATGGATGATGTTGGGGATGATCAACCCCAAGCACCTATGAATCCACTAACAATTCCATTTTGGGGGTCTACTAGAGACTTATAACCTTCTACGAGGTGTTCTTATTACCAATATATATGTTTTTTTAGCTAATACCAGAGTGTTATGAAGAGGCTATGGAAAGTGACTACAAAGATCAGTGGGTTGATGCTATGAAATATGAACTTAAATTTTTGCATGACAGCCATACATTTGAGCTGGTGAAATTGCCTAAGGGTAAGAGAGCTTTGAAAAATTAGTGGGTTTATAGGTTGAACCAAGATAAGAATTCTTCAAGTCCAAGATACAAATCTAGATTGTTTATTAAGGTTTTAGACAGAAAAGGGGATTGATTTTGAGGAAATATTCTCTCCAGTTGTAAAAATGTCCTCTATTAGAACTATATTGAGTTTGGCAACCTACTATGATTTAGAGGTTGAACAAATGGATGTGAAAACTACTTTTCTTCATGGTGACTTGGAAGAAGAGCTTTACATGGCACAGTTAGAGGGTTTCAGTGCAAGGGAAAAAGCGCTATGTGTGCAAATTTAAGAAGAACTTGTATGGCTTGAAGTAGGCTCTGAGACAACGGTATTAGAAGTTTGTGTCTATTATGCGGAAGCATAACTATAAGAACACTACTTATGATCATTATGTTTTTGTTAAGAAATTATTTGATGATGATTTTCTTATTTTATTTCTCTATATTGATGATATGCTTATTTTTGGTCATAATAGTTCTGCAATTGACATATTGAAATAAGAATTGAGTAAGTCTTTTGAGACGAAGGACTTGGGACCAACAAAGCAAATCCTTGGTATAAGGATAACATGTGATAGAAAGGCCAAGAAGTTGTGGTTATCGTAGGAGAGGATAACATGTGATAGAAAGGCCAAGAAGTTGTGGTTATCGTTGGAGAAGTTCATTGAAAAAGTACTTCAAAGGCTCAATATGGATAAAGCTAAAATGGTGAGCACTCCTATTGCTACACACTTTAGATTGAGTGTCAAGCAAAGTCCTTCCACACAAAAAGAGAAGGAAGACATGTAGAATGTTCCTTATACTCTATTGTGGGTAGTTTGATGTATGCAATGGTATGCACAAGATGTGACTTAGCCTATTCTATTGGTACAGTTAGTCGGTTTCTTTCTAACCCAGGTAGAGCATTGGAATGTAGTGAAGTGGATTATGAGATATGTTAGCCTTAGTGGCTAAGATAGGTTCACTCTGTTACCTACTAAAACACCCCATTGCATGATTATAGGGAACTTCGACATATCCCGAACATCATAACCCGTCCTTGGGTACCGAGCGGTAGATATTTCATATTGATTCTCCCCAGAACCCCCTTGAGACACAGCAAACAAAGTCTCCCTGCGGTTCCATCCATAAAGCCACCCTGAGATGACTTCGATCTCCCTATAGCCATGTCCACAAAACCACCCTGAGATAACACCAATCTCCCTGTAGTTTTGTCCATGCAAATCAGCAAACCAAGACCTTTCTTGGTCGTACTCAACACATTTATGTCAAAAACTTTCAACAGAGTTCCCAACTAATTAGCCTCAGTCAAAGCCTTCCCAACCAATAATATGTCATTCACACACTATAGATACATCACTCTACTACATCCTATCACCCTCTTCCAAATTGGAAGCCTCACCAACTCACACATCTAGTACATATGCAATACTTCCATTTCCTCTATCATAGCACTCATCCACCTATTTTTCCCTTTGCCATGCATTGTAACTTGAAAAATAGTAGAAACCTTGTACCTAGTAGTAATGAATACATGAAACATTAGAATGCCAAATTTATACCTTAGTGGTGGTCTGATAGTGCACATGGGCCCACTGTGATTCTTCTAGTCTCCCGAGCTGAAACTCCCTACAATATGAATTATGTCATCTTTGCCCTGAGTCTGTTGTTCCACCTACATCACATACCCATTCATACTACTGTTGACCCGAGATAAAACTCCTCGCATTTTTGTCCTGAGTCCCTAACTCCATGTGAATAACATAATTGCTGCTACTATAGTTTTTTGGTATTTTTTTTTCTTCCTTTACCTGAGTACGCTGCCCCATGGTTTCATCAACAAAAGTCATGTCCTTGATCACCCTTTTATTTGTCATAGGATCACCTAACTTGCACCCACTTTTCTTATACCCCATAAAAGTGTACTGTCTAGACATAACACCAAACCTAAATTCTCCATCACTAGAATATTGCATCAGTGGATATCCACTCACAACTGAGTAGTCTACCACAAAACCTGCCCACAATTCACCTGCAACTTTCCCATCTAGCGACACCTTTGGCAATCGGTCACATAAGAAACGCGTCATACTTACTGACTTTACCAAGAAGTACCCTACAAGCCCTACATATAACCTGCCTTGCTCACAAAACTTCTTGAACGAAACTAGCATACTCAACCCCAATGTTTGGCTTGAGAATCTCTCTCCCGGTCTGGTTCTCCACCTCAGCCACTACATGAATTAAGTACACCAAGACCCTTCGTGATAATCCCACGAAATACATATGCCTATCCCCTGATGCTATCATCATTTATTCCCAAATATCTGAATACATGTAGTCACCCATATGCTTTAATCGCATATGCTACAGGATACCTGACTCAGATTCAACAGTTGTAACTCCACCTACAACTGTAACACCCTACAATGCATAGATATTTTCCACTACTTTTTCTCCTTTCATCATCATCAAGTTACCTTCACACACTTTCATTTCTCCACATTTAGACTTGTAATAATATCATTTACGATCTAAAGTTCCTAATGAAATACCATTCTTCCTTAGACCCGATTCATGCTTTACATCACATATGGTTCTTACAACACCATTATACATTTTGATTTTGGCATTTCCAATAGCAAATATTTTACATGAAATGTAATAACCCCAAAAAGGGATATAGAAGATTAGTGGATTGATTCCCAAAAAAAAATAAAAAATAAAAAAATTAATTAATTAATTAATCGGATTTAAAAAATAATAATAATAATTAAAATTTATTTTATTTTTATTTTTATTAATAAAATATATTATTATTAATATTAATTAAATATATTATTATTATTATTATTATTATTATTATTATTATTATTATTCCTGAAGCTAGAAGCTTCATGAATGCATTTTGACAGGAGCCGCCCCCCTTCCCCCTTATCTTCTTCTTTTCTTTTCTTTTCTACTTCTTGCACCAGCCTCTGAACTCTCTCTCTCTCTCTCTCTCTCTCTCTCTCTCTCTCTCTCTTCATTCTCTCTCCCTTTTTCCTTGATTTCGTAACGGATTTTTGCTCGATCGAAAATCTGAAGATACCACTAAACTCCATTCTCCGCTGCTGTCATTTCTATCGGAGCGGATCGGTGGTAGGAGTGGCGTAGGCGTATTCCCTGGGATAAGCCATTTTCCCCTTTTTCTTTAATTTCTTGCAAATTATAAGCCTAATTGACGAATTGACACTACCACGAGAATCTAGGGATGATTCTCTACAAGTCTAGCGGGACGAAATTCTCGTGGGAGTGTCGGGCCAAAATCCCAAATTTGGGGTACGGGGGTTATTAAGGGGCTTATTTTTAATTAATTAGTATTAATTTAGAAATGCTAAAATATTGAGCATCCGGGGCTGAAGTAGGATTTCTGGAATTTAGGACTCGGGTGAACGCGAGTGTAATTTTGGGACCCGTAGGCAAAATTTAGAAAATTAGGTGGGGGTGTTAAATAATAGTTTAAATATTAATTTTAGGTATATGGAGCCTAGGGAAGGCTAGAGGAGTATTATTTTGGAGAAATAGATTAACTAATCTAGGAAAAATATAAATTTCAGGAGTTAAATTTAAGGCGCCAAGGGCGTGAGATTTTAGGTTCTAACGAGACTCTCAGTAAGCCAGGTAAGGGGAATAAATTATAACAGTCTTTTTATTAAAATTATGGGTTGAGAAATATGTGAACATGACGTATGTTATTTTACCTGAAATTTATCATGATATAAATATCAGATGAAATTTGTGTGGCATATGATTTATATTGAGAAATGTTTAAACTGAGTTTGATGATTTACCCTGTGAAATATGTGATACAGAAATGTGTTTTAATATGAGAATTGAAATATGAGAAAATGATGAAAGTGAAATGTGCAAAAAAATGTATTCTCTGAGAAAATGAAGAAATGTGAAATATGGAAATGTGTTTTGAGAAATATTGAGTAATTTTGAAATAAGATATGTATATGACAGTATGAGATGAGATGAATTGTGAACTGAGAAAATATCATTTAAATGATAAAATGCCAATACCGCATAATGATTGCGGGTATATGGTGGCAAACCTTGTTGGATGGTTATGATATTGAGCACGATACTGTTGCTAGTGGTGTTAGTGCAATCACACGGACTCTTGGAGCGTGTGGCGTGACAGTCGACTGTGCCATTGTGTAGGGTTGTTGGGCACCTTGAGTTCGGATCAGGGTTATAGGCCGGCCAGTCGTACTACAAACGCCATATGTGATATGATATTTGATTTAACTGAGTCGGCCAACCGCGGTTAGATCCAGCCTTTGGGCCGCACAACCTTGACCATGAGGGGAAGCATGGCGTGTATAGGAAGATCCTCAGGGTGGTCATGAGTTACAGACGCGATGTTGGTATTTGATATCGAGGATACTCATGAGCCGGAAAGTAAAATGGAAACGAAAAATGAAAGAATGATAAAATTGGCTAAAATGAGAAATGAAAGAAAGAATGGAAATTGAGAAATAAAGAATGATAAAATTGAGAAATGGAACCGTGTGAGTTAATAATATAAATAATTAAGGCGAAATGAAACTCTCCGCCTGAGGGCTTACTGAGTAAGGTGAGTGCCTTAATAGGTATCAGATGTGGTCATACCCTGTTGCATAACGTGTTAGGGCAGAGGGAAGTTACCTGTATGGGCGGTTAATCTTCCTTATTCTTAGGAACTTCGCGAATAATTATGTGTTGGATATCATTGAATTTGATGAATGGTTTTAAAGCTTATAAAAACCTATGTTGTATATCTATACGATTATGAGAATGTGTATATCAGTGTATTTTCTCATATGAAATGGTGATTTGAAAAGTAAAGTGTATTATAATTGTACTCATATGACCACACACTGTAAATAATTTATTCCTTCTTACTGAGATGGTTCTTATCCAAATTATCTAAAATTTTCAGGGGACAGAGATAAGCCAGGTGGTAGAGCTCCGTGATCATAGGGAGCTGAGACCTTGATATATAGGGTGAGTTGGGACTAGGGAGGTGTGATTCCCTAGGGTTGTATTATTTTTGGGTATGAGATAGTATTGTGTATTTATGTACTTTGATACTCTGGGTATTGTATTTTGACTGATATATATATACTATCTTCCGCTGTTAGGTTGTATTATAAAATAACTTTTTTCCTAGTACCCAATGCGGGTCGGGTCATATGAATGATAGTAGGATTGTTGACGTGGACGATTTGTGGATTTATGATGTGATAATTTATTTATTGATTTTTTTAAAAAAATTGTATGAAAATCGAGGCGTCACAGTTTGGTATCAGAACCTAGGTTGTTAGGTTTTGTAGACTTTAGTAAATAGCGGAATACAATACCAGAGTATAGGAGTTGATTTTGAGGAAAATAAGTGATGAGTAGACTGAAATGTGAGTTAGTGGTTGTTTGAAGATGAGGTGAGAATTTATGGTTCGATCTTGCAGCCTAGGGACAGGGGTACTAGGGTTGTTTCTATGTTTTTCCTGGAGTGACGATTTCAGGAAAACCATGGACACTACTGCTGGGTTTTTTTTTTCTGAGTGGTAGGACTGAATCTTAAATGGGAATTAAGGATGTGAATAGAAGAATAATTTATGAGTTATTGTAGTGTGTGGGTTGTGTGATAGTGATTGTATGCTGAGATTAGCTGTTTCCTTTGCAGGATGGATCCGGGGAACAGTAACACGAATGCGGGAGGTGATGGAGTAGGACCTTCCAGTATGGATGGTGCAGACCCTGACGCGGTATTGCATAGCGTCACTCAGCAAGTGATGGCTAAGATGGCGACGAGCTAGGGAGACCAGAGCTGCATGATCGAGCAGTTCACGCGTATGCAACCCCCATCTTTTGCTGGAGGAGTGGACCCATTGGTAGCAGAGAATTAGGTTCAGGACATAGAAGACATACTGACAGTCCTCTTATGTATAGACGAGCAGAGGGTGTTATTTGCCACATTTAAATTGACCGGGGAGGCAAAGCACTGGTGGAGGTCAGTGAGAGTACTGGAGGAGCAGAGGCCTGACCCTGTAGCGATGACGTGGAGTCGCTTCAGGGAGATTTTCTTCAAGTAGTACTTTCCCACTATAGTCAGGAGTGCGAAGGCGTCAGAGTTTCTGTATCTGACATAGGGGTCTATGACGGTGCAGTAGTACGCAGCGAGGTTTGTTCAGCTGTCCCGCTTCACCCCGTATATGGTGCCAGATGAGGAGAGGAAGGCGAGGAAGTTTGAGGAGGTCTTGAGGCAGAACTTGTATGAGCAGGTGGTAGGTTTCTAAGCTCAGACCTTCTCGGAGATAGTAGACAGAGCTGTGGTGATTGAGAGCAGCATACAGAGAGGCACAGTAGCCCAGAGCCAGAGGACCTGCGCTTTCTGACTTTCAGGCATGGCCCAGTCAAGGGCCATGGATGAGATATGATGCCGGAGGAGGACAACAACAGGGAGGAGGAGAGCGAGTAGTAGAGAGAAGACAGATGCTCCCTCTATGTCCCAGATGTTTGAGGAGGCACCTAGAAGAGTGCCGAGCGAGAGAGGTGGTCTACTATCAGTGCCACCAGCCTGGGCATATAGCGAGAAACTGCCAGGCACCACCAGTGGTAGCGGCTGCTCCTCGACCATACGGAGGAGGCTATCAGGCACCTCGAGGTGGATAGCAGAGGAATGCTGCTCCAGTACGAGTGTATGTACTGACGCCAATACATGTTGAGGTGGCAGGAGATGTGGTGACAGGTACGGTTTCAATACTGTCATTTAAAGCTACAGTTTTGTTTGATTATGGGGCGACGCATTCGTTTATCGCCCGAAATTATGTTAAATTGTGTGGGTTTGAGCCTCAGTAATTAAAAATTAGTTTGTCTGTTGCTACGCCGAATGGGGCTGTACGGGTATGTAGAAAGGTACTCAGTGATTGTCCAGTGGATATTTAGGGGAGGTCTTTGTTAGCTAATCTGGTGGTTTTAGACATGCATGAGTTTGAGGTAATCTTGGGTATGGATTGGCTAATTGCTCACTATGCTAGCATTGATTGCCATTAAAGTGTGGTAGTATTCAGACCTTTAGAGGGAAATGAGTACAGATTCGTGGGATCACGTGTGCGCACCCCACCTCAGTTATTATATGCTATTCAGGCACGTAGATTGCTATCAGAAGGTTATCAGAGATATTTAGCCTATGTGAAGGCTATATCAGAAGGGGAACTGAGGGTGGAGGATATCCCAGTGGTGAGGGATTTTCCTGATGTATTCCCCGAGGATTTGCCGGGACTACCTCCTAATCGTGAGGTAGAGTTCGTTATTGATCTGGTTCCACGGACAACGCTGATTTCGAAGGCGCCGTATAGAATGGCACCAGCAGAGCTGAAAGAATTGAAGGAGAAATTATAGGAACTATTAGATAAGGGGTTTATTCGGCCCAGTGTGTTGCCCTGGGGAGCATCAGTTTTGTTTGTGAGAAGGAAGGATGGCTCGATGAGGTTGTGCATCGATTATCGAGAAATAAATAAAGTAACTATCAAGAATAAATACCTGCTCCCGCGTATCGATGATTTGTTTGACCAGTTATAGGGGACACAGATCTTTTCGAAGATAGATTTACGCTCTGGGTACCATCAGGTGAAAGTCAGGGTGGAAGATGTTCCGAAGACGGCATTCAGAACATGGTATGGTCACTATGAATTTTTAGTTATGCCGTTTGGGTTGACAAATGCTCTTGCAGTGTTTATGGATCTTATGAACAGGGTCTTTCACCAGTACTTGGATCAGTTTGTGGTAGTATTTATTGATGATATATTGGTGTATTCAAAGAGCCCAGAGGAGCATGAGGAGCATCTGAGTATAGTGCTTCAGGTATTGCGAGAGAAGAAGCTTTATGCGAAGCTCAAAAAGTGTGAGTTCTGGCTAGAACAGGTTACCTTCCTTGGACACGTTATATCTAGGGGTGGTATTTCTATTGATCCGAGTAAAATTGAGACAGTAGTAGACTGGGCACGACCAAAGAACGTGCACGAGATCAGGATTTTCCTAGGATTGGCTGGATACTACCGCAGGTTTTGTTGAGGGCTTCTTTAGATTGTCAGGCCCATTGACCAGGAAGGGAGTGAAGTTTGAGTGGTCTGATGAATGTGAATAGAGCTTCTAGGAATTGAAGCAGTGACTCATCACTGCGCCTATGTTGACGATTCCTTTAGGAGAAGAGGGGTTCGTAATTTATAGTGATGCGTCCCATAAAGGGCTCGGATGCGCATTGATGCAGTGAGGGAGAGTGATGGCCTATGCCTCACGAAAGTTGAAAGAATATGAGGAGGACTACCCAACCCATGATCTAGAGTTGGCGGAAATTGTTTACGCGTTGAAGATTTGGAGGCACTATCTATATGGGGGTAGGTGTGAGATATTTAGTGACCATAAGATTTTAAAGTATTTCTTCACACAGAAGGAATTGAATATGAGGCAGAGGAGATGGCTGGAGGTAATAAAGGATTATGGCTGCACTATCAGCTACCATCTAGAAAAGGCTAATGTGGTTGCTGATGCTTTGAGTCGAAAATCAGTGGATTCATTTGTATCTGCAGTGGAGATTCAGCATCCGATTCAGATGGATCTAGAGAGGCTCGACGTGGAGCTGGTAGAGGGCGATCCCCAGACATTCATTGCTGACTTGGTTTTGCAGCCGACTCTACAGGAGAGGATTAAAGTAGCTAAGAGGAATGATACATAATTAGTAGAGCTTGTGGAAAAGGTACAGGATGGTCAGGAACCAGAGTTCAACATTTTAAATGATGGAGCCTTGAGGTTCCGTACCAGGTTATGCGTTCCTAGCGACCTTGAGATCAAGAAAGTCATTCTAGAGGAAGCACATCGGTCCCTATATACTGTACATCCGGGTAGCACTAAAATGTACAAGGATCTCCGAGAGTCCTTCTGGTGGAGCAACATAAAGAGGGAGATAGCTCAGTTTTTGGATTAGTGTTTGACGTGCCAGCAAGTGAAGGCTGAGCATCAGAGACCGGTGGGATCATTGCAGCCACTTCACATTCCTGAGTGGAAATGGGAGCATATAGCGATGGATTTCATCTCAGGATTACCGCCAGCATTGCATGGACAGGACGCTGTCTGGGTAGTGGTGGTTTGACTAACGAAAACTGCCTACTTTTTTCCAATAAGAGCTAGCTACTCCATGGACAGATTGACTGAGTTATACATCCAGGAGATAGTTAGGCTCCACGGCGTCTCAGTGTCCATAGTTTCTGATAGAAACCCATGGTTCACATCTCGTTTTTGGAAGAGTCTGCAAGGGGCCATAGGTTCTCAGTTGTCGTTCAACACAACTTTTCATCCTCAGACAGATGGACAGACAGAGAGGACGATATAGATTCTGGAGGATATGCTGCGAGCATATGTGCTGGACTTTGGAGGTCGTTGGATATAATATTTGCCACTGGTTGAGTTTGCGTATAATAACAGCTATTAGGCCAGCATTGGGATGACACCGTATGAGGCGCTTTATGGCAGGAGGTGCCAATCCCAGTTGTATTGGATGAGGTTGGAGAGAGATAGGTATTGGAGCCAGAGCTGATATAGCAGACTTAGGATAAAGTCAGACTCATCAGAGATACGATCAGGACAGCGCAGAGCCGACAGAAGAGTTATGCTGATACTCGTCGGCAAGAATTGGAGTTTGACACAGGAGATCAAGTATTCATGAAGGTGGCACCGATGAAGGGTGTTATGAGGTTCGGGAGGAAGGGTCACCTAAGCCCTAGGTATATTGGACCATTCAAGATTCTTGAGAGAGTGGGTCTAGTGGCCTATCGTTTGGCATTACCACCGGTCCTATCTAAGATCCATTACGTATTCCACGTTTCTATGCTGAGGAAATATGTCCCAGACCCCTCCCATGTGATCAGATATGAAGCAGTGGAATTGGGTGATACTTTAGCCTATGAGGAAGTGCCAGTGCAGATTCTTGACTGGAAGGAACATGAGCTATGTACGAAGAAGATTCCACTAGTGAAAGTTTTCTGGCGCAACCATGCCATTGAGGAGGCTTCCTGGGAATTAGAGGATCAGATGCGCCAAAGATATCTACACTTATTCAATGGAGTTTAGAGCTGAACCTGTCAAGTGAATGGAATAGTAATGTAGTTTTTATTTGTATAGTGTAATGTAGGATAGATAGGGTTTTTAGTTTTGAAACATGGATGGTTTTGAGAGAATTTTGAATAGTTGTAATCTCCCATAACCCTCGTTGTAACCACGGTATTCCTCCGCCATAAGTGAGGGTAATTAATAAAAATTGGAAGTATTTTCGCTAAGGAAGGGAAATAGGGGAATGACAAATTTCGAGGATGAAATTTTTATAAGGAGGGAAGAATGTAATAACCTTAAAAAGGGATATAGAAGATTAGTGGATTGATTCCTAAAATAATAATAATAATTAATTAATCGAATTTAAAAAAAAATTTAAAATTTATTTTTTTATTTTTATTAATAAAATATATTATTATTATTATTATTATTATTATTATTCCTGAAGTTAGAAGTTTCATGAATGCATTTTGACAGGAGCCGCCCCCCTCCCCCCTTATCTTCTTCTTTTCTTCTTCCTGCGCCCGCCTTTGAACTCTCTCTCTCTCTCTCTCTCTCTCTCTCTCTCTCTCTCTCTCTCTCTCTCTTAATTCTCTCTCCCTCTCTCCTCGATTTCGTGATGGATTTTCACCCGATCGAAAATCTAAAGATACCGTTGAACTCCATTCTCCGCTGCCGTCATTTGTACCGGAGCGGATCAGTGGTAGGAGCGGCGTAGGCGTATTCTTTGGGGTAAGCCATTTTTCCCTTTTTCTTTAATTTCTTACAAATTATAAGCCCAATTGACGAACGAACACCACCACGAGAATCTAGGGATGATTCTCTACAAGTCTAGCGGGATGAAATTCTTGTGGGGGTGTTGGACCAAAATCCCAAATTTGGGGTACGGGGGTTATTAAGGGGCTTATTTTTAATTAATTAGCATTAATTTAGAAATACTAAAATATTGAGCATCTGGGGCTGAAGTAGGATTTCTGGAATTTAGGACCCGGGTGAGCGCCGCGGGTGTAATTTTGGGATTTGTAGGAAAAATTCAAAAAATTAGGTGGGGGTGTTCAATAATAGTTTAAATATTAATTTGAGGTATATGGAGCCTAGGGAAGGCTAGATGAGTATTATTTTGGAGAAATATATTAATTAATCTGGGAAAAATGTAAATTTTAGGAGTTAAATTTTGGGCGCCAAGGATGTGAGATTTTGGGTTCTAGTGAGACTCTCAGTAAGTCAGGTAAAGGGAATAAATTATAACAGTCTTTTTATGAAAATTATGGGTTGAGAAATATGTGAAAATGACGTATGTTATTTTACCTGAAATTTATTATGATATAAATATTAGATGAAATTTGTGTGACATATGATTTATATTGAGAAATGTTTAAACTGAGTTTGATGATTTACCTTGTGAAATATGTGATACTGAAATGTGTTTTAATATCAGAATTGAAATGTGGGAAAATGATGAAAGTGAAATGTGCAAAAAAATGTATTCTCTGAGAAAATGAAGAAAGGTGAAATATGGAAATGTGTTTTAAGAAATATTGAATAATTGTGAAATAAGATATGTATATGACAGTATGAGATGAGATGAATTGTGAATTGAGAAAATATCATTTAAAGGATAAAATGCCAATACCGCATAATGATTGCGGGTATGTGGTGGTAAACCCTGTTGGATGGTTATGATATTGAGCACGGTACCATTGCTAGTGGTGTTAGTGCAATCATACGGACTCTTAGAGCGTGTGGCGTGACAGTCGACTATGCCATTGTGTAGGGTTGTTGGGCCCCCTGAGTCTAGATCAGGGTTATAGGCCAGCCAGTCGTACTACAGACACGATATGTAATATGATATTTGATCTAACCGGGTCGGCCAACCGCGGTTAGATCCAGCCTTCAGGTCGCACAACCTTAACGATGGGGGGAAGCATGGCGTGTATAAAAAGATCCTCAGGGTGGCCATGAGTTACAGACGCGATGTTGGTATTTGATACTGAGGATACTCATGAGCCGGAAGGTAAAATGGAAAAGAAAAGTGAAAGAATGATAAAATGAGAAATGAAAGAAAGAATGGAAATTGAGAAATAAAGAATGATAAAATTAAGAAATGGAACCGTGTGAGTTAATAATATAAATAATTAAGGCGAAGTGAAACTCTCCGCCTGAGGGCTTACTGAGTAAGGTGAGTGCCTTGATAGGTATCAGATGTGGTCATACCCTGTTGCATAACGTGTTAGGGCAGAGGGAAGTTACCTGTATGGGCGGTTAATCTTCCTTATTCTTAGGAACTTCGCGAATAATTATGTGTTGGATATCATTGAATTTGATGAATGGTTTTAAAGCTTATAAAAACCTATGTTGTATATCTATACGATTATGAGAATGTGTATATCAGTGTATTTTCTCATATGAAATGGTGATTTGAAAAGTAAAGTGTATTATAATTGTACTCATATGACCACACACTATAAATAATTTATTCCTTCTTACTGAGATGTGTCTCACCCAAATTATCTAAATTTTTTAGGGGACAGAGATAGACCAGGTGGTAGAGTTCCGTCATCATAGGGAGCTGAGACTCTGATATACAGGGTGAGTTGGGACAAGGGAGGTGTGATTCCCTAGGGTTGTATTATTTTTAGGTATGAGATAGTATTGTGTATTTATGTACATTGATACTTTGGGTATTGTATTTTGACTGATATGTATATATTGTCTTCCGCTGTTAGGTTGTATTATAAGATAACTTTTTTCTTGGTACCCAATGCGGGTCGGGTCGTATGAATGATAGTAGGATTGTTGACGTGGCCGATTTGTGGATTTATGATGTGATAATTTATTTATTGATTTTAAAAAAAAATTTGTACGAAAATCGAGGTGTCACATTAAATATCATTTTTCATCAAAATACAACTAGTTTAAATTGAACTGTAGATGTCAAATCATTTTCTAGGATAAAAGCATTTGGTATCTAAGATCCAAGAATCACTCGTGAGTGAGAAGAAAGTAAGAAGGCAGCAACAGGGAGGAAGAGGGAGGATAGAGGAGGGCTCACGTAGAGGAGAAATAAAGAATGGAGCATATGAATAGGGAAGAAGAAGAAGCTGACTTTCCAGAACTGACTTATGGAAAGTCAGTTTTCTTGACATCGAAGTAATGCGACATTGACTCCATTGAAGCGATGGGAGGGACAATATGTGACCATTCAAATATTTTGAATAAAAATCAATTTTTTGTAAGTGGAAAGCCGATGAGTTTTTCCCCATTTTATTATTATTTTAAAATAAAATATTAAATAATACTCTATTTGGGAAAAATTTTCCTAGTTTAATGTTTACGTAATCTCGCAACTTGGTGCTGTAAGATTTAAACGTGTAGGGTTTCTCATGGTGACGCGTAGCAAGGTGGGGAAGTAAATCTCGTAGGACCAAGCTGCAATTTTTTTTAAAGATGAACTGTGAGCTGACGCGTGGCAAATCTCGCAGCTTGGTCTTGCGAGATTTGCTTCACCCATTCAAATGCCCTTTCTCCTTCAATTTTCTTCTCGAATAGAGCAGGGAGAGCAGAGAGACTAGAGATTAGAGATGTGTTGTAGCAGAGCATAGGGCAGAGGGCAGAGGCCGGACAATTGCAGATTACCGTTGCTCGTGAACGTTGAGGAGGAAGCTATAAAAGGGGGAGATGGGGTGAGTTCATTTTGAGACCCTATGCTCATTTATTTTTGAACTGAAATTTATATTTTTGATTGATAAAATTGTTAGTGTGGCTCATAAAATCGTTAGTGTGGTACATAAATCAGTACGTATCATCTTCAATTTGCTAATTGAAGGCATCATTTGGAAACGCCCAAATTTGAGGAGGTATGTATTTTACTTCCTTTCAATATATGATCTCATTTTTGTACATTTTTGTGATTAGATGATATTTCATGCTTGACATTCTTATGGTTTTATGAACAGTAACATTGTTTTACTTCAATTTGTTCATACTTGAATATGTATTTTACTTCAGCTCAATAATGGCCTTGCTTTTCAATTGGAGTATGTTTTTATTGAATTTGATTTAAATTTACAAAAATTTTAATTTAATCCATATGGATGCTCCCACTCCCTTGTAATGCTATGCAAGTTGTGTTTTGATTGCAGGAAAGAAAAAAAAATATAGGAGTATTCAAATAATCTATTTAACATAATTAAAATTGAATGCAAATAAAAGCTTTGAAGTTTGAGTTTGAAATATTTTTAATTTTAAAATGTTTTATAACCTTACAATTTAGGATATTTTATTTATTTTCTATCAGTTTGTTTCTCTAAATTAAATTTAAATAGCATTCATGTGTTGGAGCACTATGATGGAAACTGATAATATTATCAAATTAATATTATTTATGGAATCTAATTTATTTTCAAATACTATTATATATTTTTGCATATAGAAAGTTAATAATCCATATAGATGACAATATGTTTCTTGAATTTGTATGGTCAACAATCAATTTTTAACAAAAATGAGATTTTTATATAAGACTAATTTGGGAATTTGAAAAAATGATACTAAATGGTATTCTCTCAAGAGATTCTAGATTAGAGATTAGATAAATTAGATATTAGATATATAAACTCATAATTAATTGATCTGTAAATTCAATTTTTTCTACCCTTTTTGATTTTCAGACTTTTTATTATTATATACTTTTTTTAATTATAAATACTATATTAAAATTAGAAATCATATGCATCATAATATATTATTTTTAATTAAAATATAACAATATGAATTATATTAACTATAGAAATAATAATTAAAACTGTTGAAATATTATTAAAAAAATTAACAATCAAATGTTAATTTGCTATATGATATGCATTCTTGTTAAGTAGAAAGTAATATTGTAAATTATATTAAGTAGAAAATAATAATTATAACACCTAATTATTATTGCAAAGTGTTACTAGAAAAGAGCAATTAGTGAAAAAATGAAAAATTATCTAATTTGAACCTAGTCGAGATTCTAGCCGACCTACCTCCCGATTATGTAGTCGGGAGTGACCAGTGGGTAATCCGAGTGCCACTCATATGCTTTCATATTATTGAGTGGTATCTCCCTGACCGAATTATGCGCTAGTTTGGCTATCGACGGGGGCATTCCCAACCGCTTCTTGACATCGGGGGTAGATGTACTTAGGGATGACCTCTATGACATGGATGGACGCGGTCGAGGGTTCACGGATTGGGCGACTGCTCACACGATATTTGTGACTGCGTGGGACTATCAACGAGAGTACATCCTACCAGGTGTGGCGGAGGACGATCCGATGAGTCCGGATGACCCATACTTTACCTAGTATAGGTTCATCACACGACGCTTCGTCGACAGGACCGCTGCTGTATATCTGAACCTCGTAAGACTTAAACCTGCACTTCCTTTTGTAATGTGTACGTTACGATCTGTATGGGTTAACCAATTTTTCTCATATCCTGCAGGCTAACATACTACATGATGCAGATTAGATCTCGCTAGATCTCGCAATCCACCAATTGATGAGTGCTGCATTGGACCTTGTCCATGAGGGAGGCTGACGAATCCCAGCTGCTCGACCTAATGTACCTGCATGAGGAGGTCAATCAACTCTAGTATGAGGAGGTCGAGCAACTCTAGTAGGAGGACGACATGCCTCCTCTAGTCGTACAGTGAGTCCTATCTCTTCTCCACCGGTTGTACAGATAGAGTACGTGTTTGGTCCATTAACATCGTATGCGCCTTCGTCGGCAGCTGATATTGTGAGACCGTCTAGTAGACAGGCCAACGCCTCATCTGACTCTGCTGCCACCCCATCGATGTCATTTTTATTAGACGACATTTTCGGCGGGGAGGGGGTCGATGCACCCGCTATGCCGCTTCGTTCTCGTCCAAAGACATTATATCAATTCTCTCTGCATGCGCTTGACATGAATGATGATTACGCAGTACCTCTTGGCGGAGATGATCCACAGACAGGATGATGACAGGGCAAGACACTTGATGCAGATGACCAGCAGAGAGAGGGCAGACGTAGACGACAACCACCACGACCCTGGAGACAACCTCGTTGCGGCACCGAGTAGTATAACATTATTTTCATTTTATTTGTATAGAATTGATTATTTTCATTTCATTTGTATAGCATTGATTATTTTCATTTCATTTGTATAACATTGATTATTTTCATTTCATTTGTATAACATTGATTATTTTCATTTCATTTGTATAGAATCGTTGTATTATTTATGTATAATTGGAAATATTTATTCATTTTACCCTAACATGTATATGTGAATTAAAGTTGTGCAATTATCAAATATCTATTTCTTGTTTTATATTTGGTTTGCTAAACGAAATATGATAAGATTCAAGCAAACAATAATGTAGGCTTAACAACGATCGAAAATAAGACAAAAAAGGAACGAATTTGATGGTTTGAACATTTGAGATGCAAACACAGCAACACACTTATGAGGAGGAGTGAATCGCTATTTTTAACATGAAATGGAGTAAGGGTAGGTTTATAATAACTTGAAATGGGATAGTGAAGAAGAATTTAATAATTCATAATCTAGTAAAAGAAAATATTCTCGATCGGGTGAATTGACAGAAAATGATTCATCTAATGACTTAAACTTTTTGTTGTTTTTGGTGTTGAATTTATAATACGAGTTGAAATTCGAACTTTTAGGTTTTGAATTTAAATTTTTGTGAATTATGTAAAATTTTATAAAAATACAAATTTAATACTTAAAATTTGTATTACTCCAAACACAATTTTAATTTCAATTTATTGTTTATATTAATACTTGGCCAATTATAGACGTTTGTATGCATTTAAAAATCGAGGAATTTTTGTCATTTTAGGTAAACAGTGATTGGGGCCAATTATGGTACAATATTTAAAACATTTATTCTCTCTATATATGAATATTTAATAGGAACAAATATGCATTTAAGGGGTTAATTAATAAGAAATAGGCTCCCCAAAAAATAATAACTCAGCTTTTTATTTTTTCTATTGGGTATAAAAGTAATTCAGCTCTTCGACGACAAATAATAAGAAATATGTATTTTTAATTTAAGATATATACGTGTGACAAATCTCGTAGCACCAAGTTGTGAGATTTGATTGAATAGGACTATTAGGTTTCTGATGCGTGGTAAATCTCGCAGGACGAAGTTGCAAGATTTGATTGATTAGGACTATTAGGCTTTTGACGCATGCTAAATCTCGCAGCACAAAGTTACGAGATTATGTAAATATTAAATTAAAAAAAAAATCTAAATAGAGTATTATTTAATATTTTATTTTAAAATAATAATAAAACAGGAAAAAATTTGAAAGCCGATGGGTAAAATTTTATATTGTACCCTTATGTTTATTTTATTAAATATTAGTATTTTTGTAAAAAAAACCTCCACAAAAGTAGACAGCGATGTAAGATTCTTTGGGAGCAAACAGGGTTGAAACCTTGTGCACTTTTAAGCTAAAAAGAGCATTTCTTGAGCAGCAAATTAAAGGTAGTGTCGAACAAAGTCCCACTCCCATCTTTGTATTGTATACACTATACAGTGGAAGTCAAGTGTGAGATATTCGAGATGCTCTGCCTACGTATGCAAATAGTATCTCTTATGGATTTGCCCCCTATGCTTTTTAGCTTGCTTTTTCAGATTGGCTCTTCCATGTTTATGCCAGCCTTTCTTTTTCCATTCCAGTTCACAAAAGTGGGTCATCAGCAGATTAATATATATATATATATATATATATATATATATATATATAGAGAGAGAGAGAGAGAGAGAGAGAGAGAGAGAGAGAGAACAGTTTATTGATTGTGTGAACTTCCAAGTGTGAAGCATAATAATATGTTTATGGTAAAATTAATTACAAATATGATTGCTAAGTGCTCTCTGTATTCTTTTTGATTAGTCATATCGAGCGAATTTGTTCGTTGATGATAGACATTCTATTTTTATTTATTTGCGAATAAGTTTAAGTTAGATTAATTAAATGGTTTTGCCTTTTTAAGTTGATTAAGATGAGGATTTGGGTTTCTTTTAGATTGAGATTAGGGGATGGGTTTTGGTTCATCAAAATAGAGATTCAACCCCTTCAATATGTCCATTTGCGTAGCCCATTTTTTGTAGTTAAAACTAATTCTTGCATCATTGTGAAAAGAATAATGATAGATATTTATTTTTTTCTCTTTCTTACGAAAAAAAAAATTATTAGGGGAATTTGCTCTTACACTTTGATCGTTTCATTTTGTTTTTGTTTGTTTGTTTGTTCTTTTTTTTTTTTTTTTGGCTGTAAACTATCAATTTTGGTGTCACTTGTTTGTAAGTTTTCATGTAAAGTTGAAATACATGGATAAGTACTAACATGAACCAAAAATTTAAGTTGTTAGGTCATGAGTCCATCTATAAATAAGGTACACATTCTCTATTTAATTTTTCATTGTGGGACAATTCCAACTAGTGAAATTTCCAACACGTACATGTGTGAAGCACGGAGGGAGGGGGCAACTGGGTAATATGTTTGTGTAATATGGGTGTTATCAAATTACGTCCTAAGAATATATATGCACATACACAGTAAATACGAAAAATGAAAGGGAGAAGAGGAACACAAATTTATATGGTTTAGAAATATACTTGCAACCATGAAGTCGTCATCCAATTTCTACTATCAATGAAAATCTGCTTTAGGGTTTCAACCCTCGACTATAATGTGTATATATAATCATATATAAAAATATCAAAATAATTTCATATGATATATAATTACATTGCACCCTAACTCAAACACACATCATCGAGCCCCTATGCACTCTAATTTGTAAGAACCTTCAAGTGCGCCACAACTCAACAATGGACTTTGCTTAAGTTCTACACTTTAGCATGTCACTAGAATATTATGCCAACTCTTGATTTAAATCTATATGAAATGAAAGAAGTTTTCCTATTCTTCCTAGGCGTTGGACTATCGAGAAGCAGTTCTAAGATTTGAAACATTTTAAGAACACTAAACAAAAATATAAAATTATCCTGTATTTGGTAGGATAGAATGGAATAAAAAAGTATATGGTAGAAGGGCATACTTGAGTCATAAGGCTCCTAACTTTATGAAAATAGGGAGATGGTTCTCATAGTATATGCAGTCTTAGCCTTACTTTTTTATGCAAAAAAATTGTTTCCTTAGACTCGAACCCAACCGGTCACAGAAGAGCAACCTTACTATTGATTCAAACTCAACCTCAATGAAAAAAATTTGTAGTAAATATTTAAAATTGTAAAGAGTAATTCCATTCAATTCCATTCTTTTATACCAAATCTCTCAATATTTAATAAAAAGTTTGGGACATTGTAAATACATACAGACAGTAGCACATACATAATACATACTCGTTCAAAATATTTGCTAATCGGTTCTTTTAATCTTTACTTCAACCCCTTTTAATTCTAAGTTCATTTAGGCTTGATAAACTTAAAGTTCACAAGAAGAATAGCCCCTCCTCTCCATGTTTGAAACTTAAAACTTTTAACACACAACCCTCCTACTCAAGCATTTGTATATTATGGTTTTGAGTACCTATCCAAATTTATTTGTCTTTCATTGCTTGTCATTACATCCAAGAAGGCCCCTCCCCTTGCCAACACTATGGACTTAATTTATAGGCACATCACATGGGGGATGCTTCTATGGTCTCCCACACATGAGCTGCATTGGGCTCAAGCTGTAAAGCAATGGGATGACACACATAGGGCTTTGGCAATTTGGCATGCTGCTTCAATCAATCATGAACACCAACAATTAGTAACGTTGTACTTTGAGGGTTGCTTCTTTGGTGGGTGGGGAGTGGGGAAATGGGTTTTCTACTTTGTCCAAAATTAGCAAATGTGTTGGTGACCCAAATCATCATCACTATCCCTGCTTAAACAACTATATATTCCCATAGTTTTTAAGTGTTATTTTTTCATTTCATGCTTTATTTATTAATAAAGGGGGAAAAAAAAAAAAGAAGAAAAAAAGAGGAAGTGTTGTTTCCCTATTGGGCCCTATGAGATGATGCCCCCCCTGATTGGGCCCACTTTGGCCCATTGGGCCTATTGAATGCCCCCCAAACAATGGTACAGCCCACAACACCATGAAGGATCCTACATGGCTACTTGCTCCCACTTTATCCTACACCCCACCCTGGGCAAGATTAGCTAGGGGGAACCAAGACCGAGTGGCCAGAATCTTATTCCACAAGAAACAGGGCTACCCCACTTCGGCCTATCCACTATGTGGGCCCTCAGGCATTCTGTGGGCCCATGGGCCCCGCTGGCCCATCTGCCCTCTTTTGCTTCAATTTGAGTGTGATATTTAGAATAAAGGCATAGACTTCTCTTCATAGTGGTAACTTAAAATTCTTATAATTTTTTGAAAATAAATATTATTTATAACTATTGTTGAAAATTATAACAACAAAAATTTAGAAGTAAAAATATTTTTGCCTAATATTTTTAAAATTACTACTTTGACAAAACAAATGAGCAATTTTATCTTTCAATCAAATAATAATTAAAAAAATATAACAAAAATAATGAAAGTAAAAAAAAAGATATAAATTTAAAATATTATAATAAATATAAAAAATATTTTAATTATTTTCTTTAATTAATAATTTCATTTGTATATGAAAATTGAAAAATATTAAAATTATTTTTTAGTAATTTTATTAATTTAATTATATTTTAAATTTATATAATCATTTTATTTCAATATTATATATATATATATATATAATGAGTGATTTAATCAAGAAAAAGTTAATTTTAGAATAGCTATAGTCATAAGACCTTATTTTTAGCTTTTTTTAATAAACAAGTCAAAAAATATAAAACTAACAACATAAATAAATCATTTGTTTACTATATAAAAAAAATAAAAATAAAAAATATAAATGTCTTTAAATATACCCTTGATGTTTGGGAACTATTCAATTTATTATTAAGTAATCAAATAAAATTTTAAAAGTTAAAACATGAAATGTTGAAGGACTAGAAATTTTTAATAACCAAAAAAATACTAACTTTAATTTTTAAAATTTTCAGAAATATCCCTTAATATTTGCTCTACAAGATGCTTATATTCTTGTCTTAACTTATTTTTTTACTATATATTAATAGAGAAAATTCATATATTTTCGCTAAATTTTAATGAAAAGTTGGAAAAAATTTTAGTCAAAAAAATAAATTTACATATTTTTTCCAAATTCAAATAATATTCGTAAATTTTTTAAATCTCAATATTTGGTACCCAAACTTAAACGACGTCAATCTTTTGCCCTTAGTAAAAGGTAAAGCCCCATCTTTAGAGTTTAGCCACAGCTAAAAAAGAAAAGAAAAGGAATTGGCAATAAAGCCCAATCTCAAGGCTTCACTCATGCTTTTGTTTCACGCAGAGCATCAAAAGACGAGAAAGCGGAGTGCGGCAGGGAGAGAAGGGCAAGGATCCTTCACGTGACCAAGTGGGCCCTGCCACGTGACCGCACTCCTCTCCCGGACACCCCCCCCCCTCGAGCGTGCGCGGGACCCCGTCAAGCAATAATTTATACACTTGCTCCACGCAATCGCACGTGCGACGCGCGACGCAGGCCGCGCACGCGCACCGCCTCTGCCCGCATGACGACGAGGGTGACTTTGACTCCCCGGCCACTTTTTGACTGCCGCCTCTGAATCGACGGTGGGGATGTGACGGGAGCTCGGGGAGATCTGGACCGTCCAAGCCAGGGAGTCGGGGACAATCTCGAGACCTGAGTGGTCCCACCTTTGCTGAAAGGGCGGACAAGAGAAAGGCAACGCTGTTAGTGCTTTTTAATGCATTTTACGTCGTTTAGTTCGACACGTGTCAAAGGTCTGAGTGGGGACCACTGCAGCGGGGGGAGATACGGCGCATGTCTCGACATGTTGCATGTGAGGGTTAATTCCAGGGGTTTCCGTGGAGAAAAAGTATTTTTTGGCCATCGTTTGGAACTTCGGAATACATTTTCAAGCTTTTTCAATTATATAAAATAATTTTTTGCTTTTTTAATTTTAAAATTTTTTTAAGGGTGATAAAAGTTTTTAAGATTCCCAATAAAAAGGGCAAAAAAAAAAAAAAACAATTGTCAAAATGTGCAAAATATTTTTTAAATTTTTTATTTCTAAATATAAGGTAATATTTAGAATGATAAATTTTGAGATTTCAATATGATTGTGTGGATTTTAAAAGAAATATTTATAAATATCATTAACACAAATTAAAGTTTAAGAGTTGAACTTCATGTTACCACAGTGATTGCGCCATCTTTGTGCACTCTTATTGGAGAATGGTGATAGTTTCCCAATTAGGAAAGTGAGCGCCATAACCGTGTGAAACAGTGTGTGTGGCATTGTGTGAGGCAATGTGTAGTCTTTATCAACTCGACGATCGGAAGGTCTGTGATTCGATTTTGCTAAAATTTGGAGAGCATGTTCGGAATTTGTCGACCTTCGATTTGGACGGTGGAGATATGTTTCAGAGCTTTGGAGGATCAGATTTTGTAATACTAACAGTGACTGCATTTGGGTGATCTCTTTCCACTCATTGTTATTTTATCACGATTCTTTTGGAGAGTCCTTTTTGCTCTAAGTGTAACGACCTGCTTAAATATATTCATATAATAAAACATAATTAATAATAAAGTCAACCCGAACCCGTGGGTAACGGGGACACCTGTCATTCATAGTGGAACCTAGACAGTAGTAAATGTAAAACATCATCATCATAACCACAAAAGATATAATACCAGAGTTAACTATAATCCCAAAATACTGTGTTTATATACATCTCCCAAAATACAAAAAAAATATCTCTAGGATCCCACATCAAAATTTCCTGATCTTAGTTCAAGACTTATCCTCCTAACGGAGTAGCACGATAGACTCAACAGCGACCACAACCCGCCGGTCCTTTCGGGTTTCCTGAAAATCATTTAATGTTCGGAGGTGAAATACTTCTCAGTAAGGGAGAATAAACTAAATGCAGTTGTATGACAACATGAATACTTAATGATAATATAGATATACAGTACAATCTTCATACTAGAAAACATTTATCATTTAATAACTGCAAAAATGTATACTTTCATATTTTTAATAAATCATATTAATCATAACTGTCTAGTATAGCTAATAATATTGAAAACATATTCAGGATGAATAGCTAACTGATGTCATATATTACCCCCCATGACGGGTTGTCCAACCCGAAGGCGGGACTCGATAATGGCTGGCCGACCACTGCCGAATTAAAAATGTCTGTGAGTACGATGGACCCGCCACACCTTGGTTTCGGACTTCCAGGTGGATGTCTACAACTCTACACTGAAAGCCACATCGACTATCCATCTCCCATCCCCTCGTGGGGTGGTTAGCACCAATCTGAAGATAAATATCTGATCTATAAGCTACGGTACCATGCTCCTGAACTGAACTAAACTAACATCTGGATTCTGATAACATATAATATATGATAATATAGCGTTTAACATAAATGGATTGATAGCATTTTCTATAATTTCATAAATACGGTCTCGTGCCGAACATTTCATAAATATAGCCTCGCGCAGAACATTTAATAAATACGGCCTCGGGTTGAAATCATACGTAAAACACGGCCTCGCGCTGACTATCAATCACGACCTTGCGCCAAATATCTCATACATATCATTCGGAATAAATAAATCATTTATCATATACTTTAAAATCATAATGTACTGCATTTTTTCATAATCTCTAAAAAACATACTTCATTTATAACATTGTCATATCATAATACTTCTCACGTAAAGTAATATTCATGCCACACATTTGCTATACAAAACCATACATTATATTCTAAAAGCATAATTTTTGGCATCTCATACATATATATACATTTCAGCATAATAGTAGTATTTTCCCAAAAGTGCATTTCCTTCGTAATATACAGATATAATACATGCTTTCTTAAAAATTAATTTGCTGATAAATAATAATAATTTGCATGAAAAATAACTTCTTTAATTTATTCCCTTACCTGGTACTGAAAAGAAAACTCCCCTAAAACCTACTCATTTTGCACCCGCAGGGTTCTCCGAGCAACACCCTGAAACCAACAACTCACAAAACTAAACTTTAATATTTTCACGTAAGTATCATTTCCTATAACTGCGAAAAGATCAAATTTGACATAAAAACCCTTACCTCAACCTAGGGATGAATTTCAACTCGCTTCCACCAACAATTCACTCCAGCAGATTTGGAGAGAACTTCCCTAGGAGTATCGTGGTGGCCTCAGATCATCGATCCAGTGAACGACAGAGTTGAAATCGAAGAGAGAGAGAGAGGAGTGAGAAACTAAAGGGGGGGGGGGAGAGAGAGAGAGAGTGTGTGTGTGTGTGTGTGTGTTTTTTCTTAATTTTTTGCGTTTAAATCCAGGTTTTGGGTTATTTATAGGGTTGGATTCGTCGATGAGACACGTCACCTTGTCAACGAGTCCTGTAGAAAGTTCGTCAACGAACTTGCACCTTCGTCGATGAATTTCAGATTTCCCCAAAATCCTCTTTTGGTATCTTCTCGTCGACGAAACTTGTCTTCATCGATGAAGTCTGCTGCCTCCTTCTATTTCTGTTTCCATTTCCCTCTCTCTTTATTATTTAAATGTCATTATTCTTCGGGTCATTACATTAAGTTTGTGAGCATTTTTTGTGATTATATAGCTGTAATTTTTGCCTCTATTATAGTGAAAATTTTATTAGGTCTCATAGGCTCCATGGTTTTTACCCTTCACATTGGAGGGGTTTTCTACGTTAAAAATCGTAGTGTTCCTATTGTGGTGTGTGATTTATTATTATTGTCGGTTGGTTATTTTTGCTCGTCACAGATTTATTTTTAGGAAAGAATTATCCGCTGTGCTAGTTGTCATGTTACTTTCCCAACAATACAACCTATCTTGTAAGCTATCTCTCAACTAATTTCTTCAAATTGTAAAACTAACCTAGTGTTGAACAGACCCACGTGCCTTTTATCCACCACTCTATCTTTATTTCTCACATTTTCTTTACCTCTTAGTCTTTTCCCTCTCTATAACTCCTTACCTCTTCGAATCTAAGTCTTATCACACTCCTTTTTTCTCACTCCTTCTATGATTTCTACAATTCTCACCATCTTTATATTTGCACTTCTAATGAGAGTTAGCATAACGAGTCCAACTACAATCGATTCACCGTCTCTCCATCTAAATCTACATCATTCCTAAAAGGTGTTTGGTTTTTTTATCAAACATATTTTTAGCATGCTCACATGGGACCCCTTAAGCTACCAATTATCAGAGGTGTAAAATGAAAACACAATGTTGCCAAAGCGAATCAAACTCACCAATGCTGATTTGGCACATTGCTGAAGAAAGTTTTCATGTAGCATTTACATATATCACAAGGTAATAATCATGATGATAATAATTATAGGCAATTTGAAGACTGAGATGAGATTGTGGATGGAAAACTTGTAAAAGGATATTTTTGGTATCTTAGGACTCACAACAGAAACACCCACGAAAGCTTTCATTGTAGATCGTCCACAGTCCTTCTATGGAAGTGGCCAAACCATCATCAACAACTATTATGATGGATTTGGTCAACCTCTCTTTTTGTAGGTAGACACTAGGTGCCCAAATGACATTCACTCTATGATCTTCTTTTGGCCGAAGCATCACTTATGATGATTTTCAGCAAACTCAATGGCATAGGGGGCAACAAACTCTTATTATAGATAATACTGATCATGAAGATTATGAAAATGATTTGTTGGCTAATTATCTAGAATAAGAATAAAAGGTCAATCCCTCCTTCAACCAACATCATGAAGACTCCTTAGTAGGAAAATATATTAAGGAGAAAGAATCTAACTCGGCCAAGTATGAAGAATTTAAGAATTCCTATTTGTCTGAGGACTTAAAGCTCACCAAAGGTCAAGGGGATCTTAAGAAAAAGGATTATCGCAAGCTTTATTTGGAGATTGGTGAACTTATTAGAAAAAATTTTGAGTTAGACGAGGACCATCCCATGGTTTAGCCTAGATCCGATATCAAGTGATCTTTTCTTAGTTCGCATCCTCAATCAGTCAAATATGCTTTAACAGGCTTAAGGGCATTACTTATAAGTAAATTAACCAATCAAGAAACTATTCAGCCTAGGATTATGACAAATGTAATACATATTCTTGGCCAAAAGTGTTAAGGATGATTATTTATAATTTTACAAGCATTAAATAAACTAAATTAAGCAGCTATGGGGGGTATTGTGTAACGACCTGAAATTTCCATTCATTTCTTTTTCTATACTAATATATATTATTTCTGATACCTTGCATGAGCATAGCTGACATCATCACGACTCAACGTGGGACCGTGGAATCCTGTGCATTTTACATAACACCTAAGCAGCAGAAGAACATACATATCCAACATATTCCAAAATACAATACCAGAGTACTATATACCTAGTTGTACACATACACATATGTACATAAATTTTTCTAAAAATCCCAAAAATACTGTGGGCTTCACAGACCAGCCCAAAACTCACCCCAAAAACTACGTCGACTCTACACCAACTCTATCTCTGAGTTATCCCTACTCGCCTCTCCGAATTACCTGAAATGTTTAATAATTTTGGGGGAAGACACCTCTCAGTAAGGAGAAACATGTTATCACCAGTGTGTGGCATATAAGTTAGTTGGCAACATATCATTTAATCAATACTGTATACAATATACATTGAGAAAAACATGTGTATAATAACACATGCTTATGTCATATAGAATATGAAAATTTCTGAGTTATCTATTCAAAAGTACTTCTATCTATAATACGTAATCTTTGTTTTTTGTGTGTACTATACATAACCATATATCTGTAAACTTTCCCCTTAGATGGCTATATGTCATGACTTACCCCCTCATGACTGGGTTGTGCGGCCCGTAAGAGAGGCTAAACACTGGTTGGCCCTCTAGTGCTAGCCTAATTGTATGCATATCTAGATGCCTATAGCACGAATGGCCCGTTCCACCTGGTTCGGATGCTAGGGAGCTCACAACTCTATCTAAGTGCACAATCGATTGTACCATACTCTATTTGAGACGCTTGGTTGCACTGTCTATACTGTATCGCAACGGTATCATGCTCTGTAAACTGTTGTATTCCATCGGGGTCTGATACTGTATAATAATATTTCTATATAAATTTAGTTGTTTTACCATGATTCTGTATTTTTGTAATCATGATTCTATATCAACTGTATAGCCATGATGCTATAATGACTGTATAAATGTATATTCTGTAACTATAATTCTGTATTTTGTATGTCATAACTCTATACTTTATATAATTGTATTTCTACATACAATGGTTCTATATTCTGTATAATCATGGTTCTGTATCTTTCTGTATAATCATGGTAATAAAACTCTGTATAATCAACTCTGTAAAAATACTGTACAATCTTGTTATGAAATATACCACGTATTCATAATTCTGTAAAATATTGTATAAGCATGATTCTATAAAATATTGTATATCATATAAACTGTATTTTTGTATAATTATGTATAGTCGTAGTTCTATATATAAAACTATATAAGCTACGTGTCATACTCTATAAGCTATATAATCATGCTTCTGTAAAACTGTATAACATATTCTATAATATTCCAGTATTTCTCATGGCACACAATTCAATAAAATTCTATAAATATGTTTTGTAAAACTGTATAATTTTCATGCTCTGATAAAATACTATATTATATTGAGAAAATGTCTAATAAAGCTGGCATAATATGTATTCCCCTTACCTGACTATCTATTTCCAGATACTATCTAACAATCTTACGCATACGATGTTCGTAATTTTCAACACCCTGAAATAACACCCATATAATCCCAAGTCACACAATTGAATTTACCATAATAATTATTACATTCATATTTTCCCCAATTCCACATATCCAGCATTTCTAAACTATAATTTACCCGAGCTCCTGGAAATATACTTGCTAGGGTCCTAAACCCATATCTGCAGGGTCCCAAAAACACCCTAATTCTGAAAACATAATACCCTAGTTTTACTCCACAAAACACTAGTATATTCCTATACAACACAGAATCTAAACTCAGATAAGCCTGGTAATACTGAAAATACCCAAATAAACAACTTACCTTGGTTTTGGGATGGTGCCCAAGTTGGCCTAACCAATAATTTACTCTAGTGTCTTTACAGGAGTAGCGTGGTGGCTTCTGATCATCGAACCGGTGAAGAACGAATTCGAAATCGTATAGAGAAAAAGGAGGATACGAATTCTAGAGAGAGAGAGAGAGGAATTGCTGCATGAAAGATTTTGCTTAAATCCGCGTTAAGCATATTTATAAAATGCAGATTCATCAATGAGACACGTTACCTCATCGACGAGTCCATGAAGGGAGTTTGTTGACAAACTTGAATCCCTTGTCAACGAACTTTAGGCTTTGCTAAACGCCTCTCGGTAAGTTCTCATCGACGAGACACGTGTCCACGTCGATGAGCCCAAGAAGTATGCTCATCGATGAGAGGCCTGCGTTCATCGACAAGACCCTGTGAGTCCCTTTTGAAATTTTATTTTTCTTTTCTTTTCTTTTATTATTTAATTACTATAATTCTTCGGGTTACTACATTCTCCCCTCCTTATAAAATTTCATCTTCGAAATTTGCTATCTGTATTGAACACCATCCATTGAGGAAAATGAGATACTTATTTTATTAATTACCCTCACTTATGGAGAAGGAATATTGTGGTTATATAAGCAGTTCTGGGAGATTAAAATTATACGCACAAAAAAAAATTTCTCCCAAAACCAAAACACTATCTACCCTATAATTTAAAAAACAACTATACCTTCATCATTTTGTACTGAATAAAATAAAACTGTCATTATCTGAATAATACTGACTATTACTGTATCTTACTAAACAAGTGTGGGTATTTTTGTCTAATTTCCTCCTCAAACTCCCACGAAGCTTCCTCCATGGCATGATTCCTGCACATGACTTTTACTTACAAAATTTTCTTGGTACGCAATTCCTGTTCCTTCTTGTCTAGGATTTATATTGGTGCTTTCTCATATGATAGTGAATCCCTGAGCTCTATCTCTGCATAACTTATCATGCGGGAAGGGTCTGGAACGTATTTCCTCAATATGGAAACATGAAATACATCATGAATTCTAAATAGAGCTGGTGGTAAAGTTAGTTTATAGGCAATTGACCCCACTCTCTCAAGTACCTCAAATGGGCCAATGTACCTAGAGCTTAGCTTACCATTTTTCCAAAATCTCATAACTCCTCTCAGTGGAGCTACCTTCAAAAATACCTGATCTCCCACGTCAAACTCTAACTCCCAGCGGCGAGTATCTACGTAACTTTTCTACCAAATCTGAGCTGCACTAATTCTGTCTTTAATAAGCCAAACTTTATCGTATGCCTGCTGCACTAACTCTGGTCCCAATCCTTGCTTCTCTCCCACTTCATCCTAGTATAATGGATAATGACACCTCCTACCGTATAAAGCCCCATACAGTGCCATCCCAATGTTGGTCTGATAGCTGTTATTGTACACAAATTCAACCAATGGAAAATATTGGTCCAACTGCCCCCAAAATCCAGCACGCACACTCGCAACATATCCTCAAGTATTTGGATCGTCCTCTCTGTCTGCCCATCTATCATATGATGAAAAGTGGTGTTGAATGCTAACTGTAACCCCATAGCCTCCTAAAAGCTCCTCCAAAATCGAGAAGTAAATCGGGGGTCTCGGTCTAAGACTATAGATACTGGCACACCACAAGAGCGCACTATCTCCTGAATGTATAATTCTGCCAGTCTGTCCATAAAATAGTTGACTTTGATAGGGATAAAGTGAGCGGTCTTCATCAGCCTATCTACAACCACCCATATAGAGTTTTGTCCCTATCGCACTGGTAGTAGCCCTGACATAATGTCAATGGAAACATGATCCCATTTCTACTCAAGGATGTATAGTGGCTACATCTGCCCTGCCGGTCTCTGGTGCTCAGCCTTTATCTGCTGGCACGTCAAGCACTGTTTCATGAATTCAACAATCTCCCTTTTCATGCCACTCTGCCATAAGGATTCCTGTAGATCCCGATACATTTTCGTGCTACTCGGAGGCACAGTGTAAAGGGATCTATGAGCCTCCTCTAAGATCGTCCTCCTGATCTCAGCGTTTGTAGGAACGCATAGTATGACATGGAACCTCAAAGCTCTATCATCTGAAATACTGAAATCTTCCTTCTGTCTGTCCTATACTTTATCCATCAATTCTGCTAATTCTGGATCACTTCTCTAGGCGGCTTTAATTCTTTCTTGCAAAGTAGGCAGTACCACCAGGTTGGCAATGAATGTCTGATGATAACCCTATATCAGCTCCATGCCTAACCTCTCCAAATCCATCCGGATAGGATGATGAATCTCCATTACTGACAATACTGCTCTTACTGACTTTCAGAGCAGTGCATCAGCTACCATATTTGCTTTCCCTAGGTGATAGCTAATAGTGCAGTCATAATCTTTAATGAGTTACAACCATCTTCTTTGTCTCATATTCAATTCTTTCTGAGTAAAGAAATATTTCAAACTTTTTTAGTCCCTGAAGATTTCACATTTTCCTTTATAAAGATAGTGTCTCCAGATCTTGAGAGCATACACCACTACAACTAGCTCTAAATCATGCAGATGATAGTTCTTCTCATATTTTATAAGTTGGCTGGATGCATAAGCAATAACTTTCCCGTGCTACATCAACACGCACCTGAGCCCCTTCTGAGACACATCACTGTAAATAACAAATCCATCCTCTCTTGATGGAATAACCAATACCGGGGCAGTAACCAGCCTCTATTTGAACTCTTGAAAGCTCTGTTCACATTCATCAGACTATTCAAACCTCGCATTCTTTCTCGTGAGTCGTGTCAAGGGACCTGACAGTCTAGAAAACCCATCCACAAAGCACCGGAATACCCTGCCAGTCCTAGAAAACTCCTGGTTTCTTAAACATTTCTCGGCATCGCCCAATCTACCACTACCTCTACCTTGCCTAGGTCAATTGCTATAACATTCCCAGATATCACATGCCCTAGAAAAACGACTTGCCTCATCTAGAATTCACATTCCTTGAATTTCGCGTATAACTTTCTTTCCTGCAAAACTTGCAACACCAGCCTCAAATGATGTTTATAAACGTTGCCGGTGCATTCGTCAGACCAAACGACATAACGAGAAACTCGTAATGCCCATAACGGGTCCTGAAGGCCATCTTTGGAACGTCCTCCGCTTTAATTCTTACTTGGTGATAACTTGACTAGAGATCAATCTTAGAGTAAACTTGAGTCCCCTGGAGTTGATAAAATAAATCACCGATTCTGGGAAGAGGATATTTATTCTTTATTGTCACTTTATTTATTTCTCTATAATCAATGCACATCCTCATCGTCCCATCTTTCTTCTTCACGAATAAAATCGATGCTCCCCAAGGTGACAAGCTAGGCCTGATAAAACATTTTTCTAACAGCTCCTACAACTAATCTTTTAACTCTTTTAATTCTATTGGAGCTATTCTATAAGGCACTTTAGATATTGGTGTCGTCCCTGGAAGCAGATCAATTGCAAATTCTATCTCTCAATTAGGTGGTAAGCCAGGTAACTCCTCCGAAAAAATTTCTGGAAATTCTCTAACCACTGAAATATCAATAAGCTTTAATTCTCCATATGGCTTCTTTACATAAGTTACGAATCCCTGACAACTGCCTTGAAGCAACCTTCTCACCTGTAAAGCCGACACTAACTGCGGTGGGGCGCGCACACGCGATCCCACGAATCATAATTCTTGCTCACCTGGTTGTTTGAAAATCACTTCTTTCTGATGACAGTCAATGTTGGCATAATTAGCTGCCACCCAGTCCATACCCAATATCACGTCAAACCCCTGTAGGTCTAATACCACGAGATCAGCTGGTAGTACTTTCCCCTGAATGGTCACTAGAAAACCTTTCTACACCTCATTGTAGATCTAGTCGGTGTGGCAACAAACAACTCTACATCTAATTGTTGTGCCTCAATTCCAGATAATTTAGTATAACCTGATGATACAAATGAATGGATGGCACCTGTGTCAAAAAAAACAACAACTTTATATGATAAAGTGGTAAAATACCTATTACGACGTCTACGACAGTCTTTTCGTCTCCCGGCATCAAAGCATACACCCTCACCAGGGCTACATTGCTTTGTTGGCCGCCACCCTTGGGCGCCTGATTATGTCTCTTGATCTGTCTAGGGGCTGGTGCTCTGTTCAGTGACCACTGACACTCCCGTACTACGTGTCTAGGTCTTTCACAACTGTAGCAAACATTACTCCCTAATCGGTATACTCCTGTATGCCTTCTACCAAAAATAGAGCAAATAGGGTATGCCTGCTCACCTGATACCTGTGATCTCCTCCTTCCTGTCTTTGAACTCTACCAAATCTAGTTCCCCTCCAACGTCCTTGTTTAGAACTCGTCTAAAATCCCTAAGATGCAGGTCTCTTTCTTTGACTCGAGGTCCCCACATCCCTCTAGCTCGGTGCTCCTACATCTTTCTGCTCGCTCTCCTCCGTTATAGTGGCCCTGTCAACCAGCTCAGAGAAGTCCTACAACTTTAAAACCACCACTTGTTTATAAATATCCCATCTCAAACCCCTCTCAAACATCCTAACCTTTTTTACCTCATCTGGAACAATATAAGGGGCGAAGTATGACTGTTCAATAAACTTTGTTGCGTACTGCTAGACTGTAAGATTTCCCTGAGTCAATCCCATAAATTCTGATACCTTCGCCTCCCTAACGGTGGCGGAAAAATAACGATCAGAGAAGATTTCTTTAAATCGACACCAGGTCATAGCTACTGGTACCTGTCTCTGTTCTTCCAATAATCTCGTAGTCATCCACCACCTTTTGGCCTCATTTGTATGTTTATAGGTAGCATAAAGAACCCTCTGCTCGTCTGTGCAATGGAGGACCTTCAGTATTTTCTTAATCTCTTGCATCCAATTCTCAGTCACTGCAGGATCGGCTCCTCCTGAAAAGGCCAGAGGATTCATCTTTGTGAACTTTTCAATAGTACAGTCTCGCTCTGTCGATGGTCCTCCCTGCTCTCTGAAGCTACGTGCAATCTCAACCATAATTTGTTGAGCCACACTACGTAAGACTGCGTTTGAATCCCCACCACCTACACCAAAAGGGCCTACCCCATCATCCCCACTGACATAAGCGCTACTCCCTCTAGGGTCCATCCATAAAAGGAAAATAAGCATAATTTGAGGACCCTATCTGTATAACATAACTAACATATTCATCTACTTGAAATCTCATATCATAATTAATTTATTGTTCTCATTCTCAATTTAAGGTTCAGTCTAGCAATTGAGAAACACAACCCAACAATAGTTTACTACGATTTTCTTGAAATCGTCACCCCAAGAAAAACACAGAAACTACTATGGAAATCCTACTTCCCCATCACAAAAAAATACCCAAAATACTCTTCCTAATTTCCCCAACATTGACTCACTAAATTCTTGATCCATTCCTATACTCTGGCATTGTTCTCGCTGCACTCTATAGTCTACAGAACCTAGCAACCTAGGTTTTGATACCAAATTGTAACGACCTGAAATTTTCATCCATTTTTTTCTTTTCTATATTAATATATGATTTCTGATACCTTGCATGAGCATAGCTGACATCATCACGACCCGAAGTGGGACTGTGGAATCCTGTGCATTTCATATAACACCTAAGCAGCAGAAGAACATACATATCCAACATATTCCAAAATACAATACCAGAGTACTATATACCTAGTTGTACACATATATACATAACTTTTCCAAAAAATCCTAAAAATACTATGCGCTCCACAAACCAGCCCAAAACTCACCCCCCCCAAAACTACACCGACTCTACACCAACTCTATCTCTGAGCCGGCCCTGCTCGCCTCTTCAGATTACCTGAAATGTTTAATAATTTTGGGGTGAGACAACTCTCAGTAAGGAGAAACATGTTATCACTAGTGTGTTGCATATGAGTTAGTTGGCAACATATCATTTAATTAATATTGTATAGAATATATATTGAGAAAAACATTTGTATAATAACACATGCTTATGTCATATAGAATATGAAAATTTCTGAGTTATCTACTCAAAAGTACTTCTATCTATGACACATAATCTTTGCTTTCTGTGTGTACTATACATAACCATATATCTATAAACTTCCCCCCTGGATGGCTATATGTCATGACTTACACCCTTATGACTGGTTGTGCGGCCCGTAGGTAGGGCTAAACACTGGTTGGCCCTCTAGTGCTAGCCTAACTTTATGCATATCTAGATGCCTATAGCACGAAAGGCCCACTCCACCTAGTCCGAACGCCGGGGAGCTCACAACTCTACTTGAGGGCACAATCGGCTGTACCATACTCTATTTGAGACGTATGGTTATACTGTCTATACTGTATTGCAATGGTACCGTGCTCTGTAAATTGTTGCATTCCATCGGAGTCTGATACTGTATAATAATATTTCCATATAAATCTAACTGTTTTACCATGATTCTGTATTTCTGTATAACCATGATTCTGTATTAACTGTATAGCCATGACGCTATAATGACTGTATATCTGTATATTCTGTAACTATAATTCTGTATTCTGTATGTCATGGCTCTATGCTCTGTATAACTGTATTTCTGTATACCATGGTTCTATATTTTGTATAATCATGGTTCTATAAAATTCTATATAATCATTGTTATGTATCTTTCTGTATAATCATGGTAATAAAACTCTGTATAATCAACTCTATAAAACACTGTACAAGCTTGTTCTGAAATATACCACGTATTTGTAATTCTGTAAAATACTGTATAAACATAATTCTATAAAATACTGTATATCATATAAGCTGTATTTCTGTATGATTCTGTATAGTCGTAGTTCTGTATATAAAACTGTATAAGCTATGTTTCACACTCTATAAGCTATATAATCATGCTTCTGTAAAACTATATAACATATTCTATAATATTCCAGTATTTCTCATGCCACACAATTCAATAAAATTCTACAAATATGTTCTATAAAACTATATAATTTTCATGCTCTGATCAAATACTATATTATACTGAGAAAATGTCTAATAAGGCTAGCATAACATGTATTCCCCTTACTTGACTATCTATTTCTAGATACTATCTAACAATCTTACGCATGCGGCATTCATAATTTTCAACACCCTAAAATAACACCCATATAATCCCTAGTCACACAACTAAATTTATCATAATAATTATTACATTTATATTTTCCCCAACTCCACATATCTAGTATTTCTAAATTATAATTTACCTGAGCTCCTGGAAATATACCCGCTGGGGTCCTCAACCCATATCTGCAGGGTCCCAAAAATACCCTAATCTTGAAAACATAATACCTTAGTTTTACTCCACAAAACACCAGTATATTCCCATACAACATAGAATCTAAACTCATATGAGCCTGGTAATACTGAAAATACCCAAATAATTAAATTACCCTGGTTTTGGGATGGTGCCCAAGTTGGCCTAATCAACAATCTACTTTAGCAGACTTAAAGAGAATCTTTCTAGGAGTAGCATGGTGGCTTCCGATCATTGAACCGGTGAAGAACGAAGCCGAAATCATAGAGAGAAGGATGAGGATAAGAATTAGAGAGAGAGAGAGAGAGAGAGAGAGAGAGAGAGAGAGAGAGAGAGAGAGAGAGAGAGAGGAATTGCTGCATGAAAAATTTTGCTAAAATCTGCATTAAGCATATTTATAAAATGCAGATTCGTCAACGAGACACGTCACCTCATCGACGAGTTCATGAAGGGAGTTCGTCGATGAACTCGAATCCCTCGTCAACGAACTTTAGGCTCTACTAAACCCCTCTTGGTTAGTTCTCGTTGACGAGACACGTGTCCACGCCGACGAGCCCTAGAAGTATGCTCGTTGATGAGTGCCCAATGTTCATTGATGAGACCCTATGAGTCCCTTTTGAAATTTTCCTTTTCCTCTCTTTTCTTTTATTATTTAATTACTATAATTTTTCGAGTTACTACATATTGCTTGTACCATCTTTGTACACTTCCTTGTAGAATAGTTAGGGAAATTGCCCAAAGAGTTACAATATAAACTTTCTTGGGCGTGATGAATTACTTGTTGCCTACGTGACCTAGGAATATCAAGAATCCACCTAGCTAAGTGAAAGAGACCAACAAGGTGAGGATGGCCGCTTAGTCATCAAATGAAGGTTGACAATCATCAAGCAACAAGGAAGATAAGCATTGAACAAGCATGTCGACTATAATAATTTTTTTGTCAACTATAATAATTGGACTTTTAGTGCTATGAAATTATCCCATTTATGATTTGGTTTCAATGTTTAGAAACATTCTCTATTATTAGATTTTAATATTTTGAATTTATTATTTGTAACCTTGGAATTGACGTAAGTTTGACCTTAAAGAGGCATAAATAAGTGTACAACCTATTGCCGAATACCCATTTTTAACCTAGGTGGTTATTTCTGTTGATTGGTGGGCATTTAAAAGGTTTGAACCCATTTCGTGGGGCTCTAATTGTGTTTTAAGGCCCTCAGGGCCGCATTGGTGGTAAAATAGGTCTTCTTCTAGGTTAAATGGACTCATTTTGGGCTTATAGGGCCTCAAGAGTACTCCCAAGTACTTTGAGGGGCGACAACATAATTTTCCTTGCCCCTATGGATGCTTTGAGGATTTTGAGTTTTTAAGCCCTTGTTTTGCCTATATATGGATACACAAGAACACAAGAAAAAGAGGGGCGAATATTTGAAACACACAAGGAGAGAAAGAAAGAAAGAAAGATAGAGTTGAGAGATAAACAAGTGAGAAAAAGAGGAAGAGAACAAATAGAAAGAAAAAGAAAAGAGGAGAGGATACAACCACTTAAGAGGAGAGGAACAAGAGAAATAGAAGTGAAAAAAAAAAGAAGACAAAATGGGGACTCACGTCTAAACCTTAGGTGGAGCACAAAGAAAAAAAAGGAGGGGGTGCATGTGGAATAAGAGAAGGAGGTTGTCATATATAATAAGGGAGGCCAACTCTTCCATCACCACCACAATTCTCACAGCTGCCACCTGCGCCATGAACAACCCCTATTTCTCCCGTTTCTTGTGCTTCATTCATCCATCTATTTTTCATGGGTTTCTCACATAACAAAATTTGTACTTCTTATTTTTCTCAGGAGATTTTGCACTTGTCCTATAATAACGAGTCATCACTTTGTATGTTAACATATGTAATTAATGCGGAAACGTAGCAAGAATTGTTAGGGTTTCGAGGCTTAATAAGGCTTAGTATATTTACATTTCAAAATACTCAGTCAGGTTTTCTTGTTCTTCTTATCTTGATTGATGTTTTGGATCATTTATAGGTTTTGACTGAGGTGTTTTTTCAAAGCTTCTCATTGAGATCTAGTACTAATTGCTGCAAATCAAGCCTTGGAACCCTTAATTTTCTTGGGGTTTCACCAATTCATGACTAGAATTTTCATTTTAATCTATGATTTAGTACGAGGGAAATTGTAATTCTTGTTGAGGATTCGATTCTATTCCTAATTTGGATATATACTGAGCTTGACCATGATTTTTGGATGAGGGGGGTTGTTGTTTGGCTATGACACATGTGTAATATCAAGTGCTCTTCTATATATTAAAGAAGATTTTGAAGTTGTCAACAAGAGTAGTTTTCTATAGGAAACAATTATAAGCTTGGCATTGTTTGAGGCAATGAGCAGAGCTGCTATTGTCAATGGTTGGATTAATAATGCTCATGGTCATAAGAAAGTAACTCTTATCGCTGAGGTTGTTTTTATACTGGTGCAATTGTCATGGTTGCCTCACTAGATCCATATGTTTACATCCTTGGAAGACTTTTGATTGGCTTGAGTTGTATTGAGATTTAATGATTCTTGTTTGATTTTGGGAGGATCTTGTATTCATGTTGGATTCAATGCCTCATTAAAGCTAGAATATAACCAAGTTACACATTGATGATGATTTTTCATGGCTTAAGTATGATTCAAATATTTGTGTTATTAATGTTTGGTAGGTTCAATTGGCTCTTATCCTATGTTAATTAATCTTAATCATCTCTATTTGCTTCACTAAATATTTTAACCAAGATAATGATGGGATGATAGGGGAGATCTCACCATAAGATGACCTCTTCCTTCTCAACCCTAGGTAGAGACAAGTGCTCTCCCTTAAGTCATATAGGTTAATGGGAGCGAGTGCTTGCACCATGGATTGAAACTCTAAGGGCAAATATGAAATTCATATTCTCAAAATATTCCTTTTTTCAAAAGATCATTCAAATTGTTTCTTTCTATGGCCAATGATGAATCTAGTAAGTTTTCAAAAATCTTCTTTACTTTTTTCAAGCCTCCCTACTCAAAATGGAAAATTTCCCCTTTTTTTTTTTTTTCAAAATTCAAATCTCTGTCTCACAAATATTGATTACCCAATCAAAGAGACTTATTCATTTAAAATCTTGATTGATAATCAGGGGATTTTCAAATCCCCTTTTAAATAGTTGAATCCAATCTCAGAAGGGCCAAGCGATGCCTTGGGCTCTGGGATATTCCACAACATCTCCAAAGGTATCTATTCACCAATTTAGAAAGAAGATCAGGCAATAGTCCAAATGAGCCAAAGAAATTTAATGAGAAAATATGCAAACATTGGGGGCATGTGCAATATCTATAATTTACTTTGATTCTATGAAATAATTTGGAAACAATCCTTGAAACATATCACGCGAATTGATTGAAAGATTTTTGAAAATTGGAGTGTATCCCCCCATATTCTTGACCAAACTCTCCATTGAAAGGAGAATTGGCAATATCACAAAATGGGGGGATTGCTTTGCTGTAGGAAGGAAAGCACAAATTAAGGTTTTTGCCTAAAAGGGAATAATAAAAAAAGAAAGACCAGACAATACCTAAACAAACCTAGGCCTAACCCTATAAATAAATGAGTCTCGTATAAACCAATTACCAAAAAAAAAATATATTTCAATACACAAAGAGTTTAGAGAAGAAAATTCAAAGAGCAGTATGAGAATTTAGAAAGAGAGTATCAAAGGGGCAAAACCCTAGGGACTCCAAAGGTTGGAGTTTTCATCCCGTTCAGAAGGCACACCCCCCAATGCCTCCCACTGACATTTAAAAGGTACACCCACTAGTGCCTGCCACTGACAATCAGAAGAAACACACATCAGTGCCTCCCACTAACATTCAGAGGCATACACCCCCAAGCCCAGAGGGCTCCCCAGATAGACATAGAGAAGAGGAAAAGAAGACTAGAGGAGTTAAAGACCACAAGTAAAATTGGCTAATGCTTCCTCATCCTAATTTGGGATACAAAACTATTGGTATATATGTTTTCATGTTACTTTCTCCAAAGAAAGCCCAAACTTGAACCTAGACTTGAACCTTGAACCAGAACAGACTCAAACCCACTGATCATTGAACCAAAATAGACTCAAACCTACTGAACAAGAATAGATCCGAATCACTAGAACAAACCAGACTTGAAATCGGAACTAATACATAACCAAACCCATTTTCAAATCACAAAGCCCAATCCTTTTAAAATAAACTGGGCTCAAAGCCCACTCCTTTCAAAACAAACAGGCCCCAAACCCATTTTCAAATCCCAAAGCCCACTTGTTTTAAAATAAACTGGGCTCAAAGTCCACTCCTTTCAAAACAACTAGACCCCAAACCCATTTTCAAATCCCAAAAACCCATACCTTTAAAAAAAAAAAAAAAAACAAATCGGGCTGGCCCAGCCTTTTAAAAGAAACCAGGCCCAAAACCTATATCTTTTAAAACAAGCCAAGTTTAAAACCCATTCCTTTAAAAACAAGCCAAGCCCAAATCCACTTTTTAAAATAAAGCCAAGAGCCCCTGAAGCCCAAAATCATTTTGTTAAGCAAGGCCCCAAACACATTTTTTAAAACAAAGCCCGGAACCCCCAAAGCCCAAAACCATTTTTTAAACAAGGCCCCATACAAATTTTTTCAAAACAAAGCCCAAAACCACTTTTTAAACAAGGCTCCAAACACATTTTTAAAAGAAACAAAGCCCAAAAACCATTTTTTTTGTAAAGAAAAAAAGGGCCCAAACCCGTTGGGGTTCAGGTGAGTTGACCTGCCCATGAACCCCCTTGCATCTCAATTGCCATCTAGAGGCCATCACAAGCCCTAGAATCAAAACTAATCAACTCAAGCCAGTGCATGAATCATAGATCCAAAATCGAATCACACGCAAATCATCAAATCCAAAACCAATCTAGCACTCAAAACACAAGATCACACATAACGGCACTCGGGGCAGATATTAGAATATAGAATCCCACACACACACAGATCGCGAAAAGCAAAACATAATCAAAAGGGGATACTCATCTTTTGAGGACTTTGTGTCAATTCTGCAGGCACCGTACTAAAACCCCAAAGGAGGGGAAATCACCATCATAGGACCCTCGATCAAATCTCTCCTGGAACTCTAGATAGAACTGTCATATCCTTAAAAAAGAAAAGAAACCAAAAGACCTTGTGGGTCTTTGTTGAGAAACAGAGGAAGAACATGAGGGAAGAACAGATGCTCTAGTGAGGGAGAAAGAATGAGAAGGTGAGAGGGTTCAAGAAAGGGAAGAACGAGAGAAAGAGAATCAGGACAGAGAGTTTGCTCAAGTAAAGGAGAAGAAATGAGAGAAAATGAAAAAAATGGGTTTTTATATTTTGGGAAAGTAAGGGCCACGTGTCAGGTGACACGTAGCCTAAGGAGGACCTAGTGTTTTTTGGGCTGCGTAGCTTAACGGTGACCATGGGATCTGTGTTTCTCTCGGACAGTTGGATCCTTCGCCACAACAACAATCCTCGTCTCAACTCCTTATGTAATTGATTGTTGACACGTGTCCGAGGTGACATCAACATAACATCACCCCCTAATCAGGCCACGTGTCCTCCCTTGGAGCTGACACGTGGCCCTGTTGTTGGACCAAATTCCATCCCGCCTGAGCCGGTTGACCTAGTTCGTTATTTTCTTATTTATTTTTTTTATTATATTATTTATTTAATTTTAAATTGAGAAAAAATAGTATAAAATTTTTTTAAAAATCAGAAAAAGTAGAAAAATGTTAGAAAAATATTTTGAGGTCAGGAAAAATATTTTGAATTATTTTGACAAGGAAAGATGAGGAAAAACCTTCAGAAAACCTCCCTAAAATTTGAGAAAAATGTAAAAAATGTTCGAAAAAATTCTTACACAACTTTTTAAAAAAATATGGGAGTATTTTCTAAAAATATTTTCTCAATTTTTAAAGCGGGTGTGTCCCTATGATTATAAAAAGGGCAATGAGCATTTTAGGTCTCATCTGTATTAGTTCTGAAGGGGGGTTTTCTAATAAGATCCCCTCTTTTGGGGGTCTTATTAGACATTCCTAAATCACACCCAGTTTTATTATACATTATTAATTTTGTACATTTATCCCTTTATTTGCTTGTGTATCTAAAAATGAGTAAATTAAAAGGTTATTAAAATTTAATTTGAGAATAATTCTTAGTTAATTAGGTATTGTTTGTAGAACGGGTGTGTAGGGAGTGCGAATACTTTCCCTAGCATAATCAAACTCCAGATCCCGATCCTGGTGTATGTAGACCAATAGTATTTTTAACTGAATAGTAATCAAGTGTTCTAACCACATCAAGAAAAATAGGTTAGTGGTGACTCCAAATTCCAAATTTTTCCAAAAAAATCATGCATTTTGATTCCCCTCGCCTTCCTGGGGCACCTTACTCCCAGGACGTCTCGACAAATTAAAGGTGGCAAATCCACACTTTCAATCTTTGCATTTTCTCTGAGCCTTATACACCCCTTTCTTGAAATTTTTATTTGGGGGATCTCAATACAACTTCCCATTCGTTGACACACCCCCAGACCAGAATCTAGTGTCAATAGCTTGGTAACTCTACTGGGGACCCAGAGAGTCGAGTCGCTTCCTATTTGTGTTTTTCCTTTCTTGTTTTTATGAGTTAATTTTGTTATCTGAGTGTTATATTACTATATATTATGTGGTTTCTTTATAGTGTGGTTTGTTGCATTGAACTATAATGAATGGTTTTCTACTGCATATTTATATATTTTTTTATTATGAACGCTCCAGCACACATTATCCATTAACATTGCATAAGCTCTATACCTCGGTTTAAACCTACTAGAATTAGGGAAGGGTAGTATTGTAGACCTTTGTGAGGTGCCACCCTCTACATAGGTCTCATAAAATACCTCACTCAAACTAACCTTGTCTGCCCAATGTCTTTAATAACTCAAGGATGAAGTGTCTTTCTAGCCATTCATAGCATTAGTAGGGACAGAGTGAGAGCCTTTAAAGTCATAAATTAGAGTTGAAGTGTAGTGACCCGAAGAATAATAACATTTTAATAATAAGAGGGAGAGAAAATAGATACAGAAACAGAAGGAGGCCGTAGATTTCGTCGTCAAACATTGCATTTTGGAGATAATATTAAATAATAATAATTTTAGAAAATTGCCAAGCTTCGTCGACGAACTCAGGGTCTCATCGACAAAGGTCTTCATAATTTCGTCAATGAACACAGGGCTTCATCGACGAGAAAATACCGAGAGACAGTTCGGGCTGCTTTGAATTTCGTCGACGAACACAGGGTCTCGTCGACGAATTTTGTGAAGGGCTCGTCGACAAGATGATGTGTCTCGTTGATGAACCTAACCTTATAAATAGTGGAAATTCAGGATTTTTATCATTTTTCACCGAGCTCTCTCTCTCTCCTCTCTCTCTCTCTCTACATCTCCCTCTCCCTTCTCTCTTCATTTTCGGCACCACCAGTCGCCAGATCGACGATCCGAAGCTACCACGACGCTCCTGGTGGAATTCTCTACAAGTTTGTCAGAGCGGATAGTCGAGAAAACGAAGTTGAATTTTATCCCAAATTCAGGGTAAGGTCTTTTATTGAGTTTTTGACTTTCTGGCAGTTATAGGAAATGATGTAAACAAAGAAATATTGATGTTTTGTTCTGGGACATTGTGTTTTCATGATGTTGAGTTAGGAATCCTGCGGGTATAGAGCCAGATTTTTATAGGGGCTTTTCAAAGTTGAGGTAAGGGAAATATGCTATGCTAGGAGCTTTTGTAATGATATTAGAGATTTTATAAATGCATAACTCCACCATTTTACTATACATAATTTTCAGAATATGAGTTTGAAACAGTATTTGTTTTAGAATATGAGTTTAAATGCTTGTGTGGCCTGAGTAGATTTTTATGAGATGAACAAATTTTGTACAGTTTTTATAATATATCATACTATACTGAATTGAGGTATGACGATACGTAACGCCTCAATCTCAGTGAGAGATTATATAGATTATACAGATAAGGATATACATATACAGAGAAATTTACATGCATATATAGTTTTTATACGAGTAGTTTCATGAACAGATATATATATATATATATATATATATATATATATATATACATATACATGCATGCATATTTATTCAGATCTGTATGTGTATCACAGTTAGTTTTATACAAAATGTTATATATGCAGAGATTACAACATTTACATTATAGAAAGAAGGAGTTATGGTAATTTTGGAAACATGATGAAAACAGTAAAAGAGTATATATGTATATTGTATCAGATCCCTAAGGAAAGATACACTGATAGATACAGATTACAGAGCACGGTACCATTGCTAGATACAGATAGAGTGCAACCACATATCTCAGATAGTATGTGGGTACCGTCAGCCGTGCTCGGAGAGTATGCAACTCCCCAGTACACTGGGTTGAGGGGGCCGATTTGACGAGGTAGTAGTCAATCCCAAGCTTAGGAGAGGATGCAGTTTGGCCGGGCTGAGGTAGTGTAGAGTATGATGACTTATCTGGAGGGCCGACCAGAAAGAGTTCCACCTACGGGCCGCACAACCCTGTCATGAGGGGTCAAATCATGACGTGCAGAGTTCCAGGGATATAGAATAGTTATATGTATGAAAATAGTTTTACAGCATATGATGAGAATAGTATGATATATTATCAGTATGAAAAGTAGAAAACATATAATATAGTATATTTTAATTGAGAAAGAAAGATATGTTTTACAGATTTTTATTGCATTACAGTTCAGTTTCTATTTTTAAGTATTCTTAACTTAGTTGCCACACACTAGCAATAGCATATTTCCACTTACTGAACATCGACTCACCTCATTATTTTATCATTTTTAGGTAAGCCAGCTAGGCGAGCAGATCAGGCTCGCAGATAGAAAGTAGTTAGATCACCCTGGTTATAGGGTAAGTTTTTGTTAGAGCTGCATATCTTTTTTAGTAGATGACACTGGAGGGATATTTTTGCATGGTCTGTATATTCTAGATTATGGTATTGTACAGTTTATGTATAAATGGTTTTATGATTTGTGTTTCCGCTGCGTAGGAATGTTTATTATATATATTAAAAAAAAATGATAAGAATTTTGAGGTCGTTACATGAAGCCCTGCACTAGCATCTTGTATCCATACCCTAGCATAGAGCAGATGATGATGAACCTAAGAACTCAGCCCCCATGTGTAGGATATTGGAGCTTTATAATATCATATCATGATGCAACTAACCTTTTTTTTTTTTTTTTTTCCCTTTTGCATGTTTGTTATCTATAGTTCATGACAAGTATAGGTTTTTCTGTATTTTTCACTATGTCTTATGAGTTAAAGAATCCCATAGAATAGGCCTTAGATATAGAGAGGAACCAAACTCTTGAAGGTGATACCTTGCCACTAGACCATTAGAGTAGCCTTCTAATTGTGTCAGGCTTCATCAACCTAATGATGATAATAATGAACTTTTGGCTAGTTGCAGAAAGTTTTCAGCCTCCGATTTATAAGTAGCTTAGGGAACTGTATGCCAGGATCATAGGCGTGCTGAAGATAAAGGTTAAATGGGAAGCTTAAGAGGCTCTTATCCATCATTAGGATCCTATTTATTGGTACTTTACATTCGAGATTGTTGCTCTGGTGCCCGTTATTTATGAGTATGACAAGTTTTTAGGTATCCTTATGACTAATCGAAGTCGGATGTATATCCACAACCCAAAGTAGACATAAGTAAGGGCCATATCTATTGTACTAGAGTGTAAGGCATAATTTTCAGTTAACATTCACATAAAAAAAGGGAAGTCTGAGGGTTGGTTATGGAGTGACCTGAAAGTATACTTTGAAGCTCATTTGAAGGATAAGGATCCCTAATTGAGGTTGAAGATCCTAGCACTGACTATTTATGGTCTTGTGCTTCTATGCTCGGCAGTCCACATGGTTAATGGAGAGGACTACTATGGTATTTGTTGAGGCTGCCAAGGGAGGTAATAGTTTAATTTCAGCCATATTGGCAAAGACTTTCATGACTCTTAGCTTTTGTCAGGCTAGCCGAAGCAAGGTCCTTAAGTGTTGCAACTTAGTTATTATATATATGGCTAGTCAACCATTCCTCGTTCAAGCTGAAGATCTTCAAAAAGGTGTATTGGAGAGAGCAGAACCCCTGGAGGAATTTTCTAGATACACCTAGTGGAATCATCAATTAGAGAGGTGGGAAGATGTTATGGAGTGGCTAGGCTGTTTGGGTGCCTCCAATGTCCTTAGTAGTTCGATGTGGATAGTTTCCATGGGTCCCACTATTTGGAGCCTTGCATAAGTTATTGCCCATATTTGGCGCTTTGAAAAATGGGACAACAAGTTCATCCCCCACACCGCAGGGCTGACTCAGTTTTATTTCCTTTATGGAGATCAAACTAACCTAGGGGATTTTGGAGAAGCTAAGGTCACATGGTACCATCCAAAATCATTGTAGAAAGGAAATAGATCGCAATTCACCACTATCGAATATCCTACGTGACATATAAAATCAGAATAGTTTCCCAAGAGGGGGGTGAATTGGGTTTTAAAAATTTTATTTCCCTTAGTCTTAGTTCTTTTTAGTTGTAACAACAATCAAAACTTAAACACAATCACAATCAACACAATAAGATCAATCACTCAATCTTTGTAACAATAGCCCTGTATAAATGTGAAAATTTGCTCAACTTGTTATAAGCCCTGTATCACAATTATTCTTCTTCCTAATGTTCAGCTTTTAAATAAACTTTCAGATTAATAAGTCAAGGATGATCAACCAACGTAGTCCCTTTTGGTTTCCTCAATCAGTATTGATCAATCCAAAACAAATTACCTTTCGGTCTATTTAAAAACCAAACATTTAGAATTGAATTAAAAATCAACCACACAGGTTATATCTTTTGCTGAAAAATAAAGAGTAGGATAGAGAGAGAAGAACACAGGGTTATTTACGAGGTTCAGCTTCAACACAACCTACGTCCTCGCCCTTGGCAAAACCACCAAAGGATTCACTTTTACCGTTCCTTTACCAGGCCGAACAAAACCAGTTACAAACACTCCTTGGGTAAGGCTAGAGCCCGCCTTCTCCAAACAATATCCCCTTGTTTGGTCCAACGATTCAGCACTTGAACCGTCAATTAATCTGTTACAAAGATATAAAACAAGGCGTACAAGAACTTGCCCCTCAAGGAGCTGATTAGTATAAATTTAAACATATTGTTTAACTTTGAAAAACGTGTTCCAAGTTTTATACTAAGGTCTCTAAGTCTCTTTGCCTAGTGAGCTTCAAAATGAAAGATTCATATTTGAATATACATAGAAGTACTTACAAAGACTTTGTCCTAAGCTTATTTTAACACTTTCTTTGCTTCGAGTCCTTTCAATGCTGCTTCTTCAATCTTTCAGTCTTCTATGAGCTTTCATTGTGGATCTTTGGTGTTCTTACATGACTTTCCTTGCTCCTTGCTCCTTGTAAGCTTTTATGTCAGGGTATATGTAATTTGAGCAAATCATTTTTGCCTGTAGTCATATCACTTGAAAATACATTAAATAACTTTACTTTGTTATCCTCAAAACTAAGAGTTTGTAAGCCTAACTAGGCCAAAAATCTTCCCTTTTTTGATGATGACAAAGAATGAGCAAAGATATTAAAATTAAACTTAATGCTCCCCCTGTCAATAAGCATAAATTTAAAATAATCTCATTAAGACACATTAAGGCATAAGGTCCAAGATTCATAAAATTCTTCATAAATCATACTAGAAATACAAACGTACATAAGCAAATACATACATAAGTTCATAGACTTTGCTCAAAACACATACTCCCCCTTTTGACATCAACAAAATGTCATAAAACATTCAAAAACTGAGCATGCGTAGCAAAAGTGTTAAAAACAGTATCTATGTATCAGAATCAGTGGCACTAGTTACAGCAATTCCTTTGCCTTTGGATTTCTGTGAACCTTCTTTTTCTTATTCATTATCCCCTGCAACTTCCCCTTCTTCTTCAGCTTCTCCTTCATCTTCTCCTTCTTCACTAGCAGCTTCTTCTTCATCATCATTGTCATTGCTCTCTTGATTTTGTGTGACATGGTGTTCTATTTTGGCAATGCGATTATCTAGCAAAGTGTATTTGTCATCAATGTTTAAGATCTTATCCTGAAGAGAAGCAAATTTTCCCGCATTTCAGAACTGAAGCTGGTATAATTCTAATAAAATGGAACAAACCAAGTTGGCATATCAGCTTCTTCAGGAGCTGGATCCTTTTCTTCTTGTGCTAGCCTTGCCGATCTATTGCCTCTGAACATCCATCCTTTGGTATACTTTTTGTAACCCATTCTTTTTAGTGTAGTAGTGGAAAAGACATGGTAATGGGTTCGCTTACTATTTTTGATGATGGAGAAAGGACTTGAAATTGAGCGAAGATCAAGGAGAGAATGCCGCCATACAGAAGCCCTATTCTGGGAGATTCGAGTTTCATGACCATCCATTTTAGGACGATGCTTGCTAAATCTAATTTCTTCCCTTTTAATAAGCACCACATTACAAAGCAATTGAAGAAGGACACATGATCAAAGGATCCAGACCTCAGAATTATATTATACGCAATGATCTTGTGTAGGATTTGTGCTTGGAGATTTAGCTGTTTGTATGGTGGAGGATGTCCAAAATAAATGGGTGCATCGTTCATTACTAGGGGCAAAAATTCTTGTGGTGAAAATCCTTGCTCCATATTCCACTGTTTTTCTACTGGAGTACACTCAAAATCCCCATGCGTGATGTGAAGAATTTTCTGTAAAGAGTGTGGGGTAAGTGTTATTTTCTAGCCATAAATTTCAGTAACAATTTCAACTTCTTTCTTTACCAAGTTTGAGTAAAAAATCTTAATCTGATCTAGGTAAAACCCCTTAACTTGGTGAAGAATGAACTTATCCCATCCTATATTTTTGAACATTTCAAGGATTTTAGTGAAGTTTTCTTCAAAGAAATTAACATCTACTACCTTGCAGAACATTGGATCAATTGCCAAGATATGATTTTGATATAATGCTCTCGCATGCGACGAAACCAGCCATTTTTCTATGTCATCGTTGCTTGTAGGCTTTGAAGAAGACAAAGAGGCCTTTTCTTTTCTTCCTACGGTTTTGGTACAAACCATTTTGAAACAGTTGAAGTTCAGAAAACCCTAGATGTGTGTGGATTAGGGTTATGATGGATGATCGTTGGTAGGAGTTTAGGAGAGAAAGAACTTTGAAGAGAATGAAGATGAGTTGATTTAGAGAAGGGGAGACGAATGGACAGACGTCTTGGGGGTTTAAAAATAGTGCTTTTATGTGAAATGAACACTACCCGCCGTGAGAAAATCGTCTATCACTAAGTTGACAGTCGTCTATCCACTATCTTTTTACACAGACAGTAGCCTGCCAGTTGCCTGCCAGCTATCTGGCAGTCGTCTGCCCTGAACAGCTGTTATTGTTTTCTTTTAGTTAACTTCTCTTATATGTAACATACCTAATTCCCATCTGATAAATACAAATTGATCTTCAGCTAATGGTTTTGTAAAAGTATCGGCCAATTGATTGTTGGTATTAACAAATTCAAGTACTATTTCTTTCTTATCCACATTATCTCTTAAAAAATGATGACGTATATCAATATGCTTAGTTCTTGAATGTGATACTGGATTCTTTGAAATATTTATTGCACTTGTATTATCACATTTTATGGGGATTGTTTGGTATTGAATTTTAAAATCCCTTAATTGTTGTTTCATGTATAAAGTTTGAGCACAACAGCTCCCAGCTGCTATGTATTTCGCTTCAGCTGTAGATAATGCTACGGAATTTTGTTTCGAAAACCAAGAAACTAGAGAGTGTCCTAGGAAGTGACAAGTCCCACTAGTGCTTTTTCTATCTATTTTGCATCCCGCATAATCTGCATTTAAATAACTTATCATTTCGAAATCAATTCCTTTTGGATACCATAATCCTATATCTAGTGTGCCTAACAAATATCTAAGAATTCGTTTCACTGCTATTTGATGTGATTCCTTAGGAGCTGATTGGAACCTAGCGCACATACACACACTGAACATGATATCTGGTCTACTTGCTGTTAAGTAAAGTAAGCTTCCTATCATGCATCGGTAATTCTTTGTATCTACTTGTTTCCTTTTTCATCCTTGTCAATACTAGTTAAGGTGCTCATGGGAGTTCCTATAGGTTTACTTTCTTCCATATCAAACTTCTTTAACATGTCTTTAATATACTTAGTTTGAAAGTAATTTAACTCTCCCATCATGCTCATTCCAAACTCTCTTTGCATAGTTGTAGTAAATTCATTACACAAGTCTTCATGAGTTGCTCCAAATATAATATCATCAACATAAATTTGTACTATAAGCATATCATTTTCTTTGGTTTTTATAAATAAAGTGCTATCTATCTTTCCTCTTGAAAAATTTTTTTGGAGTAGGCATTTGCTTTATCTATCATACCAAGCTCTAGGAGCTTGTTTCAATCCATATAAGGCTTTAGTTGGCTTGAATACATGATTTGGATTTTTAGAGTCTTCAAAACCTGGAGGTTGTTTAATGTAAACTTCTTCATTAATATAGACATTTAGGAATGCACTTTTTACATCCATTTGGTATAATTTGAAGTCTTTATTAGTTGCATAGGCTAGAAGCATCCTTATTGTGTCCATCCTTGCTATAGGAGCAAAGGTTTCTTCATAATCAATACCTTCTTCTTGATTATAACCTTGTGCTATAAGCCTAACTTTATTCCTTGCAACTACCCCAGTTTCATCCTTTTTATTTCTAAAACCCATTTAGTTCCTATGATTGACTTATCTTTGGGTTTAGGTATAAGTTCCCATACTTGACTTCTTTCAAATTGATTTAGTTCCTCCTGCATAGTCATAATCCAAGAATCATCTTTTAAAACTTATTCTATATTCTTGGGTTCATCTTGAGACAAGAAAGCATAATGGTGACAAATATTTTTTAATGAGGCTCTAGTGGTTATTCCTTTTGATGGTTCACCAAGAATTTGGTCTTTTGGGTGACTTTTAGCATATCTCCATTCTTTAGGTAGTTCTTGATTTTCAATGGTGTTTTCTTTTGAAGCGTTATTATTATTTTCTTCTTTTATTTCAATATCTTTTTCTTTTTTTGAATTATCTTCTTTTTCATCAATCTTAATTTTGTTGTCATGATCATTTGATTCATCAAACGTTATATGTATTGATTCAATAATTGTAAGAGTTCTTTTATTGTAAACCCTATAGTTTTATAATTTGTTGAGTAACCTAAGAAAGTTCCTTCATCAGATTTTGCATCGAACTTTCCTAGATCATCTTCAGTATTAAGGATAAAGCATTTGCATCCAAATGCATGAAAGTAGGAAATATTGAGTTTCCTTCCTTTCCATAATTCATATGGTGTTTTGTCCAAATTAGATCTTATGGATACTCTATTTATAATGTAACAAGCTATATTCACAGCTTCTACCCAAAAGTATTTAGGTAAACTATTTTCGTTTGACATAGTTCTTGTCATTTCTTGTAAGGTTCTATTTTTTCTTTCTACAACTCCATTTTGTTGTGGAGTTCTAGGTGTTAAAAAATTATGGTTTATTCCATATTCATTGCGAAATTTTTCAACATTTTTGTTTTTAAACTCCCTACCTTGATCACTTCTAAAGTTTGTTATATTATAGCCCTTTTTATTTTGTAATTTCTTACATAAAGTGATTAGCATGTCATAGGCTTCATATTTGTTTGCTAAAAATAATACCCAAGTGAATCTTGAATAATCATCCATTATTACAAAAGCATATTGTTTACCTCCTAGGCTTAAGGTTTAGTTGGACCAAATAAGTCTAGGTGCAGTAGTTCTAGAGGTCTTTTAGTAGATATATAAATTTTCTTTTTGAAGCTTGTTTTGACTTGCTTTCCCTTTTGGCATGCATCACACATCTTGTCTTTTATGAATTTGGTATTTTGTAATCCTTTTACAAGATTTTTCTTTGATAATTTGGATAATAGGTCCATGCTAGCATGTCCTAATTTTCTATGTCATAGCCAACTTATTTCATTCATTGCTGTCAAACAAGTTACGTTTTGGTTTACTACATTCTCAAGGTTTATACAATAAACATTATTTATCCTATTGGCTATTAACAATGTTTCATTGTTCTTAGGATTTTGGATAACACATTTTTCTTTCTTAAAGGTTATTTCAAACCCTTTGTCGCTTAGTTGGCTTATGCTTAAAAGGTTGGGTTTTAATCCTTCTACCAATAACACTTTATCAATGGTAAGAGAAGATTATTTACCTATTTTTCCAATGCCAATAATTTTACCTTTGGCTTTGTCGCCAAAGGTGACGTATCCCCCATCCTTTTGTCTTAGTGAGGTAAACTTGGTCTTGTCACCGGTCATGTGCCTTGAACATCCGCTGTCCAAGTACCATTTATCCGTTAATGGTGTAGTCCTAAAGCATATCTACAATGAGGAATTCATTGTGTTAGTCTTTGGAACCCAAATTCTTTTAATTTTCTTTGTGTTGTTTTTAGTTCCATTATTGACTCTCCATTCTCCTTGAATTTTAACATATTTTCTTTTTAATGGGTAGTTGAACATTAAATGCCCTTTAGTTTTGCATATATAGCAAGTGGTGTGTTCATGTTTGTTGTTTGAGGAGGTGCTAGCATAGTGCTTGGCTTCCTTGACGAAGTATCTCATGTACAATTTTTTTATTCTTTTTGTTTGTTTTACCATTATAACCTATCCTTTCTTTATTTCCATGTAACCTTTGCTGTCCAATCATCTTTTCAAAATTTTCTTTACCTTTGGTAAAGTTATATATAATTTTCTCCTTATCCTCTATTGATTTCTTAAGTTCATTTACTTCTAAATCCTTTTTATTCAAATCATCTTCATGAGTTTTGCCTAACTCTTGAGTTACTTTATTTACTTCCTCTTCTAACTTCTTGATACAAGAGTCTTTTTCTTTTTCAATGGTTTTCAATGATTCAAGTTACTTCAATAGTTCTTTATTTTGATCTTTCAAGGTTATATTTCTTTTGGAAATTTTTATGAATCTCTTATGTAAAGAAAACAACTCAGCTTGTAATTCCTTATAGGAAGGCATGCTGTCACACGACTCATTGTAAGATTCTGTAGAGGAATAGTAGGAATTTACCTCTTCGTTATTAGCCATGAAGCATATGTTTGCCATCTCATGTCCACTTGATTCATTTTCTGTCTCCCTGGAGCTAGAATCATCCCACGTGGCTTTCATCACTTCCTTATTCTTTTTCTTGTCTTTCTTAAGCAACGTGCAGTCCGACTTGATATGACCTGGTTTCTTGCAGTGATAGCATATAGAGGGTTCATTCTTACCTTTATTTTCTTTTTTACTTGTCTCTCCTTTTTCAGATTTCTTTTTGTTAAATTTTCTAGGAAACCTCTTATTTTTCCTATAGAACTTTCCTAGTCTCTTAGTGATGAATGCTAATTCATCTTGATCTAAGTCGCTAGATTCACTTTCTTCTTCACTCGAGCTGTTACTAGAGGCTTTTAATGTTATGAATCTTTTATATTTGGGTTCAGGATTCCTTTCTTTTAGAGCCATCTCATAAGTGAGTAGTGAACCAATGAGTTCATCTAGAGAGGTGTTCTTAAGGTTTCTACCTTCTATAATGGCTGTAGCTTTTGGTTCCCATATGGAGGGAAGACCTCTTAGAATTATTCTAATTATTTTGTAGGTAGTATAGGTTTTTCCTAAGGCACTTAAGGAATTTATTATGTGGGTAAATCTGGTGTACATGCTCGATATTATTTCATTTAAATTCATCTTGAATGCTTCATATTCGTTTGTTAACATATCTATCCTATTGTTCCTAGCATTTATAGTTCCTTCATATGTCACTTCTAATTTGTCCCATATTTCTTTAGCCGTCTTGCATGCCATAACCCTATTAAATTCGTTAGCATCTAAGGCACAGTATAAAGCATTTATTGCTTTTGAATTGATTTGAAGCATTTTATAATCTGAATCAGTCATATCCTTTTTCTCTTTTGGAATCTATTTTCCATCTACTATTTTAGTGGGAATAAGGTCTCCATCCATAACTACTTCCCATGCTTTCCAATCCATGTTTTGGAGATAGATTTGCATTCTCTTTTTCCAAAACGTATAATTATGTCCTCAAAAGATTGGTGGATGTGTTGAGGATTGACCTTCACCGAAGGGTGCTACTCCTATATTTGCCATTTAATCTTTTTATAGTTTCTTGTCAGGAATTACTATAACTAGGCTCTGATACCAATTGAAATCGGAATAGCTTCCCAAGAGGGGCGGTGAACTGGGTTTTAAAAATTTTATTCCCCTTAGTCTTAGTTCTTTTGAGTTGTAACAACAATCAAAACTTAAACACAATCACAATCAACACAATAAGATCAATCACTCAACCTTTGTAACAATAGCCCTGTATAAATGTGAAAATTTGCTAAACTTGTTATAAGCCCTATATCACAATTATTCTTCTTCCTAATGTTCAGTTTTTAAATAAACTTTCAGATTAATAAGTCAAGGATGATCAACCAACATAGTCCCTTTCGGTTTCCGCAATCAATGCTGATCAATCCAAAATAAATTACCTTTCGGTCTATTTAACAACCAAACATTCAAAATTGAATTTTAAAGCAACCACACAGATTATATCTTTTGCTGAAAAGTAAAGAGTAGGGTAGAGAGACAAGAACACAGGGTTTTTTACGAGGTTCGGCTTCAACACAGCCAACACCCTCGCCCTTGGCAAAACCACCAAAGGATTCACTATTATCGTTTCTTTATCGGGTGGAACAATACCAGTTACAAACACTCCTTGGGTAAGGCTAGAGCCCACCTTCTCCAAACAATATCCCCTTGTTTGGTCCAATGATTCAGCACTCAAATCGTCAATTAACCTATTACAAAGATATAAAATAAGGCGTACAAGAACTTGCTCCTCAAAGAGCTGATTAGTATAAATTAAACACTATGTACTTTAGTAAATTCAGAACATGATTTTCAGAATGAAGCTCTTAGAAACTTATCACTGTAGGTATCTTTCAATAGATGAAAGAATCAACAACTTGATGCACAAACTTAGTGAGAAACTCAGCAAAGCTTTCAGAGAATTTCGTGAGTAATGAGAGGAATAGCACACTTTCAGAATTTCAGTAGGCTTTGAGAGAGAATTAAAGCTGAATTGATTTCTTGGTATATAAAACAATCATCCTTGAGGGTATTTATAGAGATAGAAAACCTCCTTACTTGTTCCCCAAGTGTACTTAGAGTTGTTTCCAAGTTTTAAAATTATTTAAGCTTCAAATAATTTGAATTTCAAAAAATATATCCGTTGAAAATTTGAAAACTGCCATAAGCTAGACGACTATGAAGTCTTGGCAGCCGTCTGTCCATATTTATAACTATAAATTTCATAGGCAGAGAGGTGGCAGTTGTCTGTCACCAGAATAATTTATTTTTAATACAACACAGTAGGGTGGCGGTCGTTTGTCCATATGGTAACAGTCGTCTATCCATAAACAAGTCAATTTTTTCAATATACATAGAAGGCTGACAGTCGTTTGGCAGAACACTCATAGACGGCTCACTAGTCAATGGCAGTTGTTTTTCCATTACTTGACAGTCGTCTGTCAGTCTTCTAATTTGCATTAAAACACTTCAAAACATGCTAGTCATTTTGGTTCCCTCTAAACAAGAACAGTCCGCTTATCCGCAGATTTTCCTCAATTTTTCATTCAACATATGTGTTTTTGATGCTCTCTTCCTTTGTGTTTATAAGCTGGAATATGAGTTTGTTTTTAACTTGAAAATTGTTCCAAGTTTTTTAACTAAGGTCCCCTCTAAGTCTCTTTTGGCCTAATGAGCGTCAAAGATGAAAGATGGCAGATTGAATATACTTAGAAATTACTTAACATAGACTTTTAATCCTAAGCTTTATTGACCTTATTCTTTTTCCTTTTTGCTTCGATCCTGTCAATGCCTGCTTTTCTTTGTCTTCTTTCTTTTCAATCTTTCAACAAAGTCTTGTTTATTGGAGCTTTCATTGTGGGTCCCCCTTTGTGTTTCTTACATGACTTTTATTTTCCTTGAATCCATGTAAAGCTTTTCATGTTCAGGGTATATGGTACTTTTTTAAGCCACATCATTTTTTTGTCCCTTGTTAGTTATAATAAATCAGTGAAAATGCATTAAATAACTTTACTTTGTTTTCATCAAAACTAAGAGTTTGTAAGCCTAACTAGGCCAACAACATAGGAGAAGGGATAATGATTATAAAGTTCCTCGAGCTTATGCGTTAAGCAAGCCTCCATCGAAGCCCAATGACCTAAAGGATTATTATGAAGAGTTCTGAGCCCAATATGAGGTTTACTACTAGAAGTGGGAGAAAATGAAGTGAAGGATGAAGGAAAAGTATGGGATCTTGGAGGCAGAGAATGAGATATTGTAGGAACAGGTGGAAGTGGAGGCCCAAGCCCAATTAAAACTTCAGCAGAGGGTCAGTACATTGTAAGAGAGCAATAAAAGTTTGAAGAAGAGAAGAAGAGAGCTAGTAGAAAAAACAAGGATCAAGTTAAGAGGCTACGAGGTGACTAGGGAGTAGAAGAGTCGATACAGGTCCTAGAGCATATGAACCAGATTGTAAGGGAAGATTTAAATGGCCCTCGAAACTAACACAAACCTCCTGATAACCCACAGCTTAACGTATGTTGTTTTTGGAATTGTTGTAGGTTCAGAGGGGGGGAATTAAGTATTCAAATTCCTCCTAGATTTGTCGCAAATTCCACAACCATTAGTAACCAACAAAACCTAGGGTCCTTCCCCCTTTTCCTTATATATTTCCATAAACTCAATCATCTCATATTAAAACATAAAACATCAAGTGGTCAAGTTTTTTAAAATGCAGAATTAAAAACCAGACAAATAATGTTTAATCGCCATCCGGGGTTTCCAGCCAACTGTGCCTACGTCCCTGCCTCAGCTTGTAAGCCCGAGGATTACCACTGTTGCTCACTTAACGGGTGGAGCGACACCATTTGCAACCAGGTCAAATTACTAGGGTTGACCTCAACCTTTACACACTCTCCTTACGGGGTGGAGAAGGCCCTATCGATCCTTACGGACTAGATCAACTCCCCCTCAAGCCACGCCTAGAATACAACAGATAATTTAAATTTGCGTACAATTTTAATGCTTCTAAACACAAGTAGATTTGTAAAGATACAACACACTATAATCAATGCACATGAAATAGATAAGAACTATAAGCTCAGTGCCAATGAAATGTAATCACACTCAATCTAATGTCAATAGGCAATTAAGTGCATGAGTGTATTTTAAAACAATCTTTGAAACAATAAACCAAAGTATATCAATCACAAGGTTGTGGTTTGTCAAAGAATCCTCCAACAAGTGTAAATAAAAAAAATAAATCTCCATGAAATACTTTTCCTCCAACAACTAGGCCAACAAGAGAATTATTTTAATTATAAGATTTTTTTTTCAAAAAGTTTTTAACAGAACACAATACCAGACCAAGATTAATGAGTCTTGCCAACAATTAGTGCAAAGACCTCACTAGCTTAAAAAAGTTTACACCCCGCACCATTCCCCACTCAGGATTTTATTAGTTTAAAAAACGGGGGGAAAAACTTTTTGGCCTAAAAACTCTCAATCAAATATCCAAACAAGCAATTACAACTAATGAGAAGTTTATGCAAGTAAAAAAAACATAGGAATCACTCAGGACACCTCTCCCCAAGTTTGAGTTTAGCAAGGGAATAACAATGTGTAGTGTAAATAGATGTGTAATTAGAAAAATAAGCTCCTTCAAATATTTAAGATTTTGGGTTATCCATATCAATTAATCATATCTTAATTGATCAAAAATGGAACTCATATATATAAAGAATTAACACTCAAAAAATATGTTTTGGGAATGTAAGAAGAAATTTTGAGAAAAATGTTATTAAACTTCATGATGTTAATTACAAATAATCCCCTATTTTTACCTTTGGTAGGTTGTCAGTCAAACCGTACTGAGGGTTCGGTAGTTCCACTTTAGGAGGTTGTTGGTCGAGCATGGCCTTTTTTCAACTATGATCTGGTCGATCCCGTAATGTGGGCGATTTTGAGTGATCTAAGTTTTCGGCCTCCCCCCGACCAGGGATATTTCTTTTGACCCAAATTCAGAGGTTCGGTTGAACCAGGGTTCATTTTTTTCAACTAGAAGTTTGGTGGGACGAAGGCCGTTGGGAATTAGCCACCACAAAAAGGGCAATTTCCGTTGACTTATGGGATGGTTTGTTAAAAAATGGTCGGTCGACCGTACGAAGTTAAATTATTGACTTCCGTACAGTTTGGTCAATCGAATCTTTTATACTATGTATGTTTGGTCAACCGAGGCTTAAGTTCCTGAGTCAACAGTGGTTTAGTCTACCAGCATAGTATAACTAGACTGGTTCGGTCGACCGAAACCCTTTCAATGTTCATTTTAGGTCCTGATTTTGATAAGGTAGGATTCACCCCCCCTATTTATATACGTTATAACTCAATGATTTATAAGGGGGACTTTTGTTATGAGTGCTTGGGGACCAAAGTCAGTCTTATGACCCCAGGGATTTTGTTAAATTAGCCCAAAATCCGAATGTCAGTCGACCTTTGATCAACTGAAAGAATACTCCCTACGGGTCGATGCAACTTGCTTGAGCTTATAGGTTTTTCTTACATCATATATGCAATCAATTATTAACAGACCGTTTTTGGGAATTTTAAAATAATATTACACACCTGAATTAAAAATAAAAAGAAATTAAATCACCTTTGGGTCTTATTTTTCTTCCAATGTGCAAATAAATGTGCCACCAAAAATGAATTGTCCGCCAATGGGTGGGATCTTGTCCAACACAAACTCAACAAACATAAATACCTTGTATATTTTCATTATCAAAATGAGATAAAACTCAAGGGCAACACTAATCTTGAGACATACACCACATCTTGGATACGACAATTGTCAGTACCACCTACCTCACCTTAACCCCACCCGAAACCCAATGATGGGTCCAAGGTACGCCTTTTTTTTTTCCTTCTTTTTTCCCCATAACTAACTAATTTAAAACAAGCAAGCAGCGGAGACAAATAAACCTCAAATACCATAACCAGAAGTAACTAACACCATCAACCATTTATTACGTCAGCAGCTTCCCTAAAAACAATATTTACATCCTAAGGTACACAAAGCAAATAATCCAGTTTTATTTTTCCATACAAACACTTACCCTAACTGTACTATCATACACCCCACTCTGAAGCTCCTTACAAAAACTGAAATTCCTTGTATTTTTTCCCCCCCCTGAAATTGAAAAATAGTTATTAGGGTGGAGACACTTTCTTTAGTAAGACGAAAATAGATTAATTATCAGGATGTGGCTACCATAAGGTTTTTTAGTGTAAGAAAAACACATCCCATTTAATTTACTTTAAACTGAGAGCCCATTATAAAATATACTCACATAGTATGGAGAATACCTATTTTTCCGTCAATTAATACTCCCTCAATAATATCCCAAATATATAGAAATCCCACAATGAATGTCCTAAAAGAGCCCTCCCCATTTTCCTAGAACTAGGACATGTTTCAAAATCCTCCCCCATGGAGGCAACGGGTTTTTTTGTGAGTTTTTCGAAGACTGGACTAGCTTTGGTTTGGCTTACCACCAAGTTAAGTCAGTTATCTCATCTATAAGTCCGATTTTTCCTTCTCCCTATCGCACCTGCACCTGGTCCGAACTCTAGGATGGTCCACAAACATCTTTTTCGTAATCCCCCACATCGACTATCCCATGACCTAAACACTTTCCATAACATGGTTGGCTTGCCACTGATATTTCCCACTATCTACAGTACTGAAGCACCCACTGGTCCATCAGGGCTGTAGAACAGACATAATTGCAATTTTACATAATAAAAACAAAGCACAACATGAAGTCATAATTCTCAACACATGATTCGTAATATCCCCGCCCCCCATCCGTTCCTCAACATAAATTTCTCAACCATCCACGTGGTCATTATATCAACCGTGAAATTGACAAACATCTCTCTGCATTATTCCTCAGCAGTTCCAATAACTCAGTATAAAAAACCACCAAGTTTTTTCCGCCATTCAATAAACCATAAAAATTCTCACATTGTTTTTTAACGATGCAAAGAAAACAAGGCCATTCTCAATGCCACAACTTATTTAGGTAAAAAAAAAATCAAATATAATGGGTATAGTTTTGTTGAAAAATAAAGGTATGATCACCTCCACAAGTTTAATGTAATACAATGCAAAAAATGGGGGACACAGAAAAGATAATGCACTGAATACATACTAACTATAAGCTCAGTGCAATGAAATGTATCACACTCGATCTAATGTCAATAGGCAATTAAAGTGCATGAGTATTTTAAAACAGCTTGGCAACAATAAACCAAAGTATTCAATCACAAGTGTGGTTTCAAGATCTCCACAAGTTTAACCACAATATCATCATGAAATAAGTTTTCTCACAATTAGCACAAGATATATTGTAATATAAGATTTTCAAAATTTTTTACATAACACAATAGAAAACAAGATTAATGGAGTCTTGCACCAATGTGCAAGACCCAGCCTAAGTTTACCCCCCTCAATATTTTAATTAGTTAAACTGGGAACAACTTGCTTAAAAACACTCTCAATCAAAATCACAGCAATACACAATGAGAGTTTATGCAAGTAAAAACAATATGGAATCACTCAAGGACACTCTCACCAAGTTTGATTTAGCAAGGGAATAACAATGTGTGAGTGTATAGATGTGTATTAGAAAAAATAAGCTCTCAAAATATTTAGAGGATTTTTGGTTAATCCAATCACTAATCATATCTTAATTGAGCAAATGAACTCATATATATAGATACACTCAAAAAATAATTTTTGGGAATGTAAGAGAAAATTTGAAAAATGTTTAATGAGGTTTAATTAAAAATAATCCCTATTTTACCTTGGTAGGTTCAGTCAACCGTACTGAGGGTTCGGTCGTCCACTTTAGGAGGTTTGGTCGATCATGGCCTTTTCAACTATGAATATGGTCGATCGTAATGTGGGCGATTTTGAGTGATCTAAGGTTCGGTCGACCAGGATATGTTCGGTTGACCAAATTCAGAGGTTCGGTTGACCAGGTCATTTTTCAACTAGAAGTTCGGTGGACGAAGGCGTTGGGAATTAGCCACGTGCCAATCGGTTTACCTATGATGTTGTTAAAAAATAATGGTCCGGTCCGACCGTACAAGTTAAATTATTTACTCCGTACAGTTTGGTCATCGAATCTTATACTAGTATGTTTGGTCAACGAGGCTTAGATGTTCCTGCGTCCCAGTGGTTTTAGTCTACCAGCATAGTATAACTAGACTGGTTCGGTCGACCGAAACCCTTTCAATGTTCATTTTAGGTCCTGATTTTGATAAGTAGTCACCCCTATTTATATACTTATAACTCATGAGTTATAGGGGACTTTGTTATGAGGTGCTTGGGGACCTAAGTCAGTCTATGACCCAGGATTTTAAATTAAGCCCAAAAATCCGATGTCAGTCGACCTTTGATCAACTGAAGATACTCCCTAAGGTCGATCAATTGTCTTGAGCTTATGGTTCCCTACATCATGATAGCACAATTATACAGACCGGTTGGCATTTAATAATTTATACCAATCCTGAATTAAAAATAAAAAGAAATTAAACACTTTGGGTCTTATTTTTCTTCAAGTCAATATGTGCCACCATATGATTTCGCCAATTTGATCTTGCACACAAACTCAACAAACATTAAATACCTTGTATATTTCATTATCAAAAATGAGATAAGACTCAAAAAGTCAACAGTATCTTGAGACATACACCATCTTTGATACGACAATTGTCATTACCCGAAACCCAATGGGGTCCAAGGTACGCCTTTCCATAACTAAATTTAAAACAAGCAGCGGAGACAAAATAAACCTCAAATACCATACCAGAGTACTAAACCCATCAACATTATTACGTAAGCATCTCCCTAAAAACAATATTACATCCTAAGGTACACAAAAGCATATCCAGTTTAGTTCCATACAAACACTTACCCTAACTGTACTATCTACACCCCACTCTGAAGCTCCTACACCTGATTCCTTGTATTTCCTGAAATTTGAAATAGTTATTAGGGTGAGACACTTCTTAGTAAGACGAAATAGATTATTATCAGTATGTGGCTAACATAAGTTTTAGTGTAAGAAAAACACATCCATTAATTTAACTTTAACTGAGAAGGCATTTATAAACTATACTCACACTAGTATAGTTGAGAATACATATTTTCCTTCAGTTAATAACTCCGGCTCAATAATAGTCCCAAATATATATAAATCCACAATTATGTCTAAAAGAGCCTCCCATTCTAGACTATGACATGTTCAATCCCCATAACGGGTTGTGCGTTTCGAAGACTGGACTTAGCTTTGGTTGGCTTACCACCAAGTTAAGTCAAAGTATCTCATCTATAAGTCCGATTTTCCTATCGCAACCTGGTCCGAACTCTAGGAGGGTCCACAACTCTTCGTAAGCCAAATCGACTATCCCATGACCTACACTTCCATAACAGTGTGGCTGCACTGATATTTCCCACTAGCTACAGTACTGAGCATCCACTGGTCCATCAAGGTTCTTAGAACATACATTGCAATTTACATAATAAAACAAATCACACATGATCATAATTCTCAACACATGATTCGTAATAATCCCTCCCCATCGTTCTCAACAATAAATTTCTCAACAATCACGTGGTCAATATATCACCGTGAAATTCACAATCTCTGCATTATTCTCAGCATTTCAATAACTCAGTATAAAACCACAATTTTCGCCATTCAATACCATAAAAATTCTCACATGTTTAACTATGCAAATAAACAAGCCATTCTCATGCCACACTTATTTAAGTGTTAAATCAAAATATAATTGGTATAGTTTGTTGAAAATAAAGGTATGATCACCTCCACAGTTTAATACAATTCCAAATATATGTTTTACAAGAAAAAGGAGATGATCACCCTACTCACTTTAACTTTTCCCAAATACTTGTATAATAGAAAAATCATTCACATACTCAAGTTTAATCGCTTCATTTTCTAAAATATACTAACATAATCTATTCCCCTTACCTAATACCGAAGATAGGCCTACCATGTTCTCAAAACCGAGCCTACAGATTTCGGGAGACGGAACCTGAATTTTCTTAACTCTGGCTAAGGAGAGTGAAACAAATCGGGGAGGAGAGAGAGAGAGAGAGAGAGAGAGAGAGAGAGAGAGAGAGAGAAAGAGAGAGAGAGAGAGAATTTGAGAGCAAGAGAGACACTCGGGAGAGCTTGAAAGAGAGAGAGAGAGAGAAAGAGAGAGAGAGCCCAAAACCCTAATTTGAGAGAGAGAGAGAGAGAAAGAGAGAGAGAGAGAGAGAGAGAGAGAGAGAGAGAGAGAGAGAGAGAGAGAGTTTTAAAAAAAATATATAAGATCCTCCCCACTTAAAGACCATCGGCCGCCTGAAACTGTCAATGGTTTTCCTGAAACAGTCGATGGTTTGGTCTCATACCAAATCAAATTTTCCATGTTCTTACATATATGTTATCGATTGTATGAAACCTTCGACGGTTTCCCTGAGCTCCCTAAAACCGTCGACGGTTTGGTATTGTACTGAACCAATTTATTATTTTTATTTTCTAGGGCCTTACATCCACCCCTCCTTATAAGAATTTTGTTCTCGAAATTTGTTAATTAACATTCAACCCAAACTCTGGAATTTCTTTAAATGGTAACCTGACTTTACAGAAGAGCCACTAGCCACCCACATAGTGGCCCCATCCCAAGTTTATTAATAACCCTTACTTATGGTGGATGAATACCGTAGTTATATACCAGGCCTTTGGGAGGTTACAATAACCAACCAAAACTCTCCCAAAACCAAATATAACAAAACCAAAAACTAAGAAATTAAAACTAAACAAATCTATACCCAAAGATTCAAACAACTACATAACCCATCAACGTTACCTGACTTAACGTGGAGTCTCATTGAATAAGTGTGGGTACCTCTGACATATCTCCTCTTCTAATTCCCATGAAACTTCCTTAACTACATGATTATGCTAGAGTACTTTTACCAATGGAATCTTTTTGGTCTGTAGCTCTTGATCCTTCATGTCTAGAATCTGAACTGGTACTTCCTCATATGATAAGGTGTCCCTGACTTCCAATGACTCATAACTTATCACATGCGAAGGATTTAGAACATTCCTTTTCAGCATGGACGCGTGAAACATGTCATGAATCCTAAACAGCGTCGGGGGTAACGCTATTCTGTAAGCAACTGGACCAATCCTGTCCAGTATCTCGAATGGCCTAATGTACCTAGGGCTTAACTTACCCTTCTTTCCAAATCTTATAACTCCCTTCATTGGAGCAATCTTCAAAAATATTTTATCCCTTACATCAAACTCTAGCTCTTGTTGACAAGTATCAGCATAACTCTTCTGTCGACTCTGAGCTGTTTTAATTCTTTCTTGGATGAGTTTGATTTTCTTAGAAGTATGTTGTATAATCTCTAGCCCCAAAATTCGCTATTCATGAACCTAATACAATGGAGATTGGCACCTCCAACCATATAATACTTCATATGGTGCCATCTCGATACTAGCCTAATAACTATTGTTGTAGGTGAACCTTACTAATGGCAGATACTAAATCCAACTTTCTCCAAAATCTAGCACACATGCCCACAGCATATCCTCCAATATCTGAATTATTCTCTCTAACTGTCCATTAGTATGGGGGTGAAATGTTGTATTAAAGGTAAGTTAAGATCCCAAAGCTTTCTGCAAACTTTTTCAAAACTAGGAGGTGTATCATGGATCTCGATTTGATATGATGGACACTGGTACACTGTGCAATCTAAGTATCTCCTAAACATACAACTCTACTAGTCTATTCATAGAGTAGTTAACTCTGATTGGAACAAAATAGGTAGTTTTTGTCAAGCAGTCAACAACTACCCAAATGGCATTTTACCCATGTAGTGCTGATGGTAACCCTGTTACAAAATCCATGGAAATGTGCTCCCACTTCCACTCAGGAATGTGGAGTGGTTGTAATGGTTCTGTCGATCTTTGATGTTCAGCCTTCACTTGCTAACATGTAAGGCTCTGCTCCATGAATCAGGCAATCTCTCTCTTCATGTTGTTGCACCAAAAAAACACTTGCAAATCCCTATATATCTTGGTGCTTCCTAGATGTACTATGTAAAGAGAGTGATAAGCTTCTTCTAGAATTGTTCATTTAATCTCTACATCATTTGGTACACATAATCTGGTGTGAAACCTCAACACCCTATCATCTGAGATGTTAAAATCCACCCTTGGTCCACTCTGCACTTTACCCATTATCCCTACCAACTCTGAATCTTTCATCAGTGCGACCTTAATCTTCTCTAGCAAGGTCGGTTGGATTACTAGGTTAGCGATGAAAGCCTGATGATTCCCTTACACTCTTTTCACACCAAATATTTCCAGCTCCATCCTGATTTGATGTTGAGTTACCACTACTAAGACTAATGTATTCCCTTACTTTCAACTTAACGCATCAGCTACCACATTAGCTTTCCCTGGGTGGTAGTTGATGGTACAATCATAGTCCTTTATCAGTTCTAATTATCTCCTCTATCTTATATTCAGTTCCTTTTGCGTGAAGAAGTACTTGAGACTTTTATGGTCTACAAAGATCTTGCACCTTTCACCATACATGTAGTGTCTCCAAATTTTCAATGCAAAAACCATTGCCGCAAATTCCAAGTCGTGCATCGGATAATTCTTCTCGTACTCCTTGAGTTGCTGAGAAGCATATGCCACAACCTTCCCCTGTTGCATTAACACGCACCCAAGCCCTTTCTGAGACACATCATTGTAAATAAAAAACCACCTTCTCCAGATGGAATGGTTAGGACCGGAGTAGTGACGAGTCGTTGTTTTAGTTCTTGGAATCTTTGCTCATATTCATCTGACCACTCATACCTCACATTATGTCTTGTCAACCTTGTTAGATGACCTAACAATTTAGAAAACCCCTCCATGAATCGGCGGTAGTACATTGTCAGACCTAAGAAACTCCTAATCTCGTGAACATTCTTCGACCTCGCCCAATCCACTACTGTCTCTATCTTACTTGGATCTATAGAAATTCCACCCCTAGATATCACATGTCCTAGGAATGCAACTTTTTCCATCTAGAACTCACATTTCTTGAATTTAGCATAAAGCTTCCTTTCTCTTAGCACTTGAAGTACCAACTTCAAATGATTCTCATGCTCCTTGGGACTCTTCGAATAAACTAAAATCTAATCAATGAATACCATCACAAACTGATCCAGATATTTATAGAAGACCCTGTTCATAAGGTCCATAAATCTAGTATGAGCATTAGTCAATCTGAATCGCATTGCTAAAAACTCATGGTGACCATACCTGGTTTGGAATGCAATCTTTAGAACATCATTTGATTTGACTCTCACCTAATGATACCTGAATCAAAGATCGATCTTAGAGAAGAGTTGTGTTCCCTAGAATTGGTCAAATGGATCATCTATCTGGGGTAGTGGGTACTTGTTCTTAGTTGTCACCTTATTTATCTACCGATAATCGATACACATCCTCATAGACTCATCCTTCTTTCTAACAAAAAGAACTGGTGCTCCCCAAGGTGACACATTAGGTCTGATGAATCCCTTATCTAGTAATTCCTGTAACTGCTCCTTCAATTCTGCCAGAGCCATTCTGTATGGAGCCTTAAAGATTGGTGCCTTACCTAGAAGTAAGGTAATAGTGAACTCCACTTCACAATTGGGAGGCAACCCAGGTAAGTCCTCCGGAAACACATCTAAAAATTCCCTTATTATTGGAATATCCTCAAGCTTTAGTTCCTCCTTTGGTGCTTCCTTCACACACGCTAGGTTCCCCTGACATCCATCCAAGAGTAGCCTCTTTTCCGGAATAGTTGATAATGTATGTGGTGAGAAGCGCACACACGACCCAACAAATTTATACTCTTGCACCTCGAAAGGTCTAAACACTACCTTTTTCCCGTGACAGTTAATACTAGCGTAACTAGAGGCTAGCTAGTCCTTCCCCAGAATCATATCAAATCCATGCATATCAAACACTACTAAATTAGCAAGTAGCATTTTTCCTTGGATACCAATTGGATAGTCCTTAAGTACTTTCCTACATACCACCATGGTTCTCGTCGCTGTGACCACAGATAGGTTTGTATCTAACAGCTGAGTTCCCACTCCACATATATTAATATATCCTAGAGATATGAATGAATGCATTGCATCTAAATCAAATAATACAATAGTTTTATTTGAAAATATATAGATATTACTTGTCACCACGTCACCGGCATTTTCTGCATCTCCCGGTGTAAGAGAATAAACCCGTGCCTAGGCGGTGTTCCTCTGATAGCCACCTCGGGGTGCTTGATTGTTTTCTCGGTATCGATTAGGAGTGAGTGCATTAATCGGTGGCCCATGAAATTCTTGTGCAAAGTGGTTGTGCTTACCGCACCAATAGCAGATAACTCTTCTAACCCGGCACTCACCCCAATGCCTCATATTACACCTAGGACATAGAGGGCATGATGGATCACCTTTATAAGCTCGTCTCCCCATCTCCTATCTCAGGCCCACATTGTTGCTATTCCTCCTCCATGGACCCTGACTAGTACTAGCATGAAAACCAGGAAGCATAGGCCTCTTCCTCTGATTTAGTACCTTTGCACTTCTATGTAGGCTCATCTCCAACACCGTCGCTTTATCCACAAACTCCGAGAAGGTCTGAACTTGGAATGCCACTACCTGCTCGTAGATCCTTAGACTCAGGTCTTTCTCAAATTTGCACACCTTCTTTGACTCATCTCGGACCATATACGGGGCGCATTGGGATAGCTCTACGAATTTGGCTGCATACTGTTGCATGGTCAAGTTCCCCTGAGGCAAGTTTGTGAACTCCTCTGCCTTTGCATCCTTAGTGGAAGTGGAGAAGTACCGATCAAGGAAAAACTCCTTGAAATGGTTCCAAGTCAGAATTGCGGGTACTGACCTTTGTTCTTCTAGTAACTTCACTGATATCCACCAACGCTTGGCCTCCCCCATCACTTTAAAGGTGGCATACATGACCTTCTATTCATCTGTTCAGCAAAGGACTGCCAATATCTCATCTATCTCCTGAATCCAATTCTCTGCAACTATTGGGTCAGCTCCTCCTGCAAACGTCGGGGGATTCATGTGGGTAAATTGCTCAATAGAGCAACCTTGGTCAATGGGTGGGCAGCTCTGCCCCCTAGAGGTCCACATGATCTCTGCCATGACCTGCTGGGCTAAACCACACAGTACTGACGTGTTAATGCCATCCTCGCTGGAAGCCTCTAAATTGCTATCTCCTCTAGCATTCACGTTGTTATGCCTGGGGTCCATCCTGAAGATGGGATAACACATCATTTTAGAATCCTAAAATCTAACATAATTGGTACAAATAAGCCAATTTAACATCCAGGTTCTCAATTTAAGGTTCAATCTCACTGCTCAGACACAAAACCGTTGACGATTTCCCTAAGATTTCTGAAATTGTAGACGGCTGGAGCTATAGAGAGCATGTTCTTTGAGGAAACCGTTGACGATTTGTGAAGGCCCCAAAAAATCATTGACGATTTTGCCCCTTTATGCTTCACTAATTCCCTATTTTTATAAAAATGTTATCCACTTTAAAATAAACAAACCTCTAATCACTCACATAATTACAATGCCCCAAATACTAAACAATAAGTATCCTAGTGTTATGAATGGTGGCTCATTCTTATAATGACAACTTTTCACTAAGATAAGAACATAATGCAACCTTCTGGGAGAAAAACTGTTGATAGTTCGCAGTGGCTTTTCTGAAAGTGTCGACTATTTCAGGAAATCCAAGGAAACCCTCGATGGACTTCTGCTTCTGGTTGTGCAAAAAAATCCAAGATTCCAACCTGCTTAGTTTATTTTACTCCGATATGTATCCTATACCCAACCCACTTTACAACACCTAGCCTACCCATTCCTTCCCTCATCATAGATCATACCTATACTCTAGTAATATTATCCACTAAAGTCTACATAACCTAGCAACCTAGGCTGTGATACCACAATTGTAATGCCCCAAAACATACACGCCTCTGATACCAAATCTGTAACGTATCTCGAGACATACAGCGTCTCTGAGACGACAATTGTCACTACCTGAAATTCGGTGGGGTCCAGGGTATGCTTTTTCGTAACTAAATTTAAAACAAGCAGCAGAGACAAAATAAACCTCAAATACCATATCAGAGTACTAAACCCATCATCATTATTACATAAGCATCTCCCAAAAAACTATACATCACAAGGTACAAAAAAGCACATCCAGTTCAATTCCATACAAACACTTACCCTAACTATATTATCTACACCCCACTCAGAAGCTCCTAAGCTTGATTCCCTGTATTTCCTAAAATGTGAAATAATTATTGGGTTGAGACACTTCTCAAGAAGACGTAATAGATTATTATCAGTGTGTGGCTAACATAAGTTTTAGTATAAGTAAAACACATCCATTAATTTAACTTTAACTAAAAAGGCATTTATAAACTGTACTCGCACCAGTATATTTTAAAATACATATTTTCCTTCGGTTAATAATTCTGGCTCAGTAATAGCCCCAAATGTATATAAATCTACAATTATATCTAAAAGAACCTCCCATTCTGGACTACGACATGTTTAACCCCTATGACGGGTTGTGCGGTCCGAAGACTAGACTTAACCTTGGCTGACCTACCACCAAATTAAGTCAAAGTATCTCATCTGTAAGTCTGATTTGCCTACCACAACCTGTTCCAGAATCCAGAAGGGTCCACAACTCTTCATAGGCCAAATCGACTATCCCATGGCCTACACTTCCATAACAATTTGGCTGCACTGATTTTTCCCACTAGCTACGGTACCGAGTAACCATTGGTCCATCAAGGTTCTTAGAACATATATTGCAATTTACATAATAAAACAGAGAACACATGATCATAATTATCAACACATGATTAGTAATAATCCCTCCTCATCATTCTCAACAATAAATTTCTCAACAATCACATGATTAGTATGTCATCGTGAAATTCACAATCTCTGCATTATTCTCAGCATTTCGAGAACTAAGTATAAAACCACAATTTTCGCCATTCAATACCATAAAAATTCCTACAAGCTTAATTATGCAAATAAACTAGCCATTCTCATGCCACACTTATTTGAGTGTTAAATCAAAATATAATCGGTATAGTTTGTTGAAAATAAAAGGTATGTTCACCTCCACAGTATAATATAATTTCAAATATATGTTTTACAAGAAAAAGGAAATGATCACCCTACTCACTTTAACTTTTTAAAAAGGAAGGTGTATTCCCAAGAGGGGGGTGAATTGGGTGTTTAAAATTTCTTTATACCTTCTATAATTGATTTTTTCTCAACTTGTTTTAAGTTCAGCAACCACACATACAAAATTGATTTTCAATCACAAAGTTCAATGGAAATTTATTTAGTTATAAACCTTCGTGAATGAATATACCAATTTAAATATCCTTTTCAGCAATTTAATTCAATCTAACCAAGATAACAAAAACACAATCCACAATATAGAATGAATTCATCACTGCTTCCAAGATTCAGCAATTGAGTAACTCAAAGTAGAGTTTAAGTATGTAGCTAATAAAATCCCTGTATTAGTGAACTTGATTTCTCAATATGAAATGCAATGTAAATTTTCAACACTCTTCCAAAAATTCAGATTTTAAATAAACTTTCAATTAATAAGTATTGGGTGTTAACCAATCAACATACTTTCTTATGGTTTCCGCAATAAATATTGATCAACCAACACACTACCTTTTTTATTTCTGCAATCCAAAAATCAAATTAATCTTTGGTTTATTTAATATCCAATCCATGTAGTTATTATGAAAATAAAATTAAAATCCAACCTCGCAGTTTATATGAACGGAAAATTAAATGAGAGTAGGGAACAGAGTGAGACACGAGTTTTGAGAGATTCGGCTATACCTGCCTATGTCCTCGCCTTAGGCAAACACACCCAAGGATTCCACTATACCACTCATTTACGGGTAAGAGCAACCTTACACACTCCTTTGACGAGCAAGAGCAGCCTTACAATCTCTCCTTCAATAGGCTAGAGTTTGCCTCTCCAAACGATACCCCACGCTTGGTCCAACAATGATTCAAAGACCTGAACCGTCTACAAAAAAAAAAAAAAAAAAAAACAAGAGCAAATTTGGTGTACAAAGACACTCTCAACAAGAGCTTATTAGTACAACAATTAAGCACTACAATATACTTCAATTCAAAATAACAATTGAAAGAATTTGAAGCCTTAAAAGTATATCACCATAAGCTTTCTTTCTTGATTGAAAGAATTCAGAATATGCTCAGAATTTGTGAGAGTTTCACAGCAAAACTCAGTAAGGAACTTCAGAGAGTTTGAGAGCAAGAGAGCTTTGAGAGTATTAAGAGCAAAAGAGCTTTGAATGCTGTGTATTTGCTTGATGTATTGAATCCTTAGCCTTGGTGGGTATTTATAGATGTTTAAACAAGAGTATTTCGTGTTCCCCAAGTGACTTGGAGTGTTTCCAAAGTTTTCATAACGTTTAAAATTCAAAAATTCAAATTTGGAAACTTCCCATTATATTTAAAATTTGAAATCTCTAAGAGTCAATCAATTGGGATTAAAGAGTCAGTCGCATTGATTCATTAAAACACTGAGAATTTCAAACTCAGTAAGGAGTCAATCGACTGGGTCAAATTTGTCAGTCGCCTGGGTCTTCTCGGTTTGTCTCAAAATCAGTTTATTTATTTGTCAGTCACCCGAGTTGTCATTGTTAGTCGCCCGGACAGACCAAAATTCTGATTTTCCTTTTTGTTTCCAAAATTTTTTTGCTCTTTTGCTTTCCCCAAATTAATTAAAGACTTTTGAAAAAAAATTTTGGGGGTTTCTCAAAACATGGTCTCTAAGTCAATGAGTTTCCTAATGAGCTTCAATACCAATCAAATCATCATTTGAATGAAGTACTTACATAGAGACTCTCTTAAGACTTTAAACACATTCTAAGCTTGGAGTCTTCTGCTTGTCATTTGCTTAGTCCATCTTGGCTTTTAGCTTCAATTCTCTAAGCTTCTTCAATTCTCTAAGCTTTCATCAAGTTATCTTTGAAATATGTCCTTTGATCTTTCATTTCTTTTTCATGTAGACTTGCAATAAACTTTGTGATAACTTTGAACTTGAACTTAAACACCTGATTCCTAAAGTATCATTACTTTCAACAAAACATGTTAAATTACCTTTAATTTGTTATCATCGAAACAAGATTAGTAAGTCATGTTAGGCCAACAATCTCCCCCTTTTTGATGATGATAAATAAGGAGTAAAAGTGAGTGAACCTTGACAAGGCTCCCCTTTACAATAAGTATAGTTTTAACAATGTTTTGAAAGTATAATAATCATTCAATAATATCAACTTCAGTTTTATGAAAGTTCATATTGCAAGATCTTATTTATGTTCAACATACTTCATATATCAACATTTCATCATATATCATCATATATCAACATTTCATCTTATATTACTCTTAATTTGCTTAAGCCTTCTCCCCCTTTTGACATCAATCAAAAAGAGAAGAAAATAACAAGGCACAGTCCAAAGTTGACACAAATGCATACAAAAAAAAAAAGAAGATATTCATATAGATCCATAGGTGTACATAGTGTCATAAGCAAGCACGGAAATACAATATGAAACAAAAGCAAACTAGTTACTTATATAAATATAGTAATGAGATGCATAAACAAAAATTGATATAGCACTAAATTACATCATAGCTAAAAAATATCAAGCATTAGCAGTAGCTGCGTCATCATCTCCAGCTCTTTCATCATTTCCTCCATCTTTCTCTTCCTCAAATTCCTCATCATAAGCATCATCACTAGGATGACGCGAGGAACTAGCTTGATATTGTTCTAAAAGGCTAAGTCTTTGATCAATGGAGTAAATACTAGACTGAACGGAAGAATTATTATCCTTAAGAGATTGAAGTCCTAAGCGTACGTCACTACTAAAAGTAGTAAACTGATGATGGAATGGTATGAACCATGAAGGAGCATCATGTTGAGGTTCTAGCTGCTATTCAGGAGGTGGAGCTTGCTCAAAAGCTGGCCTAGGTGGTCTTCGTCCTCTCAGAAACAAACCCTACTCATGTTTCTCATAGCCTATTTGTTTCCAAGTTGTGGAGTTGAAAAGATCATACCAAGTTCTCTTTATGAACAACTCATTTGGACTAATGATACTAAGATGAGAAAACAAGATATTGAGGATGCCTCCATTTGGAAGAGTAACTCGACGTGCTTCCAACCTTGTCCACATCCATTTCAAGATCAAATTGGACAAATCAAGTTTCTTCTCTTTCAAAAGGCAGCACATGATAAAGCAGTCCACATATGACACATAATTGTGTGATCCCACCTGAGGTGTGATATTGTAGGTTATGATTTTTTGAGGAATCTACGCTTGAAGAGTCAACTGAGTATACTTAGGAGGAGTCCTAAATTGTTCTGATGCTTCTTCCATGATTAACGGTAAAAATTCCTTGGGGGTGAATCCTTGACCCATGATCCAAGTACGTGAGAATGCAGGACACTCAAAATCAACTTGGTCAATATGAAGAATGGGGGCCAAGGTTTGAGGAGTTAACGAAATTTTGTATCCTCTTACTTCGGTGATGAGTACCGCTTGATTTTGAGTCATGTTTGCATAGAAAATCTTAACGAGATTTGGGTATAGACCCTTTTCTTGATAGACCACGAGATTTTTCCATCCGAGTGCCCTAAACATTGGTAGAATATTTGGAAAATCTACTGTGAAGAAAGCGGTGTCAATAATCTTACCAAGTATAGGTTCAGTAGCTCGAAGATGAATCTGATATCTTTGTTTGGCTTGAGGAGTAACAATCCATAGATCAAGGTTATCATCTTCTTTTTCGGAGGTAGAACCTCGGTTCTCTACTCGTTTGGTTCGTGGCATTTTGATAAACGAATGTAGCAGAAAAACCCTAGAAACCGAATGGGGAAGTTGTGGGAAGTTGATTTCTACTTGTTTTAATGAAGGATTTTTGGTTTTAGACACAAGGGAATGGAAAAGATGGAGTTCGGGTGAGTGGAGGAGCAAAGTCCAGTTGACTAGAAAGCAAGAAGTTAGGGTTTCACGCTTAAAATTTTATAAACCCTGATGATCTAGTCGACTGGATCTAAAAAGTTAGTCGCTTGACTAACAGAGAACTTGAATTTCTGCAAGTCAGTGACTTGTCAGTTGACTGGGTCTCAGAACTCAGTCGCCTGACTTACCAAAAATTCATTTTTTTCTTCTTTTCTCTTCTTGTATTTTTTTTAAACCACTTCCCTATTGTGTAATAAACCAAGTTCTTTTCTTATTGGTATAAACCTTTCCTCTAGAAGAGGTTTTGTGAAAATGTCCACCCATTGGTCATTTGTATTTATGAATTCAAGTAGTATATCCTCTTTTTGTACGTGATCTCTTATAAAATGATGTCTTATGTCTATGTGCTTAGTTCTTGAGTGTGATATTAGACTTTTAGAGATGTTTATTGCACTTGTATTATCACATTTTATTGGTATGGCTAAGTACTCTAAATTAAAGTCTTTTAATTGTTGTTTCATGCAGAGAGTTCATGCACTGCAACTACTCGCTGCCACATACTCAGCTTCAGCGGTGGATAAGGTTACGAAATTTTGTTTCTTGGAAGACCAAGAGACAAGAGACCGTCCTAGAAAGTGAGAAATCCCACTTGTACTTTTTCTATCGATCTTACAACCTGCATAGTCTACATATAAGTAACTAATTATTTCAAAACTGGTGTCCTTAAGATACCATAGTCCTAAATCAATTGTTCCTATTAAGTATCTTAGGATTCTTTTTATAGTCATTTGATGAGATTTTTTAGGAGTTGATTGAAATCGTGCACACATGCATACACTAAACATTATGTTCGGTTTACTAGTTGAAGTATAACAAACTTCCTATCATATCTTGATAATATTTCATATCTACTGGTTTTCTTTTTTCATCCTTATCAAGACTTATAGAGGTACTCATGGGTGTTCCTATGGGCTTGCTACTTTGCATGTCAAGCATGTTTTTTTTTATATATTTGGATTGATTTATAAAAGTTCCATTTTTGACTTATTTAATTTGCAGTCCTAGGAAGTAGTTCAATTCTCCCATTATGCTCATTTCAAATTTCTCTTGCATACACTTACAAAATTCCTTACATAAATCATTATTTGTTGCACCAAATATGATATCATCCACATAAATTTGAATAATTAGCATGTCTTCCTTCTTAGTTTTGATGAATAGGGAGCTATCAACCTTTCCTCTAGAAAATCCCTTTTTCTAATAAGAATCCACATAACCTTTCATACCAAGCCCTAGGGGCTTGTTTCAATCCATACAAGGCTTTAGTTAATTTAAACATGCAATCCGGGTTTTTGAATATTCTGAAAACCTGGAGGTTGTACTACATATACTTTTTCATTTATAAAATCATTTAGAAATGCACTTTTTACATCCATTTGATAAAGTTTGAATTCTTTGTGAGATGCATATGCTAATTGCATTCTTATAGCTTCCATTCTAGCTATGGGAGCAAAGGTTTCATCATAGTCTATTCCTTCTTCTTGAATATATCCTTGAGCCACAAGTCTAGCTTTGTTTCTTACCACAATTCCATTTTCATCCTTTTTATTTCTAAATACCCACTTTGTTCCAATAATTGAATGGTCATCCGGTTTAGGAACTAATTTCCATACTTTATTTTTTCAAATTGATTTAATTCTTCTTGCTTAGCCACTATCTATGACTCATCATTTAGAGCTTCTTCAATGTTCTTAGGTTCATCTTGAGATAAGAATGCATAATGATTACATAGAATTGTCAATGAAGATGTAGTAGAAACACCTCGTGATTGTTCTCCTATGATTTGATCTCTAGGATGATTTCTTACAAATTTCCATTCTTTGGGTAACTCAGAATTTTTTATAACATCATCATTTGAAGTTAATTCATTTTTATCATTTTTCACTTCTATATTTTCTAAGACTTCTGGTTTTTGAGTGGTTTGAACTTCTTCAATATTTATTGTTTGATTAAATGGATTTTTCTCATCAAATGTTACATGAATTGATTCCACAATTGTAAGAGTTCTTTTATTATTGATTCTAAAAGCTTTACTTTTTAATGCATATCCTAAGAATATTCTTTCATCAACTTTTGCATCAAATTTACTTAAATTATCTTTATCATTTAACACAAAACATTTGCATCCAAAAACATGAAAATAAGATATGTTAGGCCTTCTAACTTTCCATAGTTCATAGGGAGTTTTATTTAAATTTGATCTTATTGATACTCTATTTATCACATAGCATGCAGTATTTACCGCTTCAGCCCAAAAATACTTTGGTAGCTTATGTTCATTGAGCATTGTTCTTGCTATTTCTCGAAGAGTTATATTCTTTCTTTCAGCAACTCCATTTTGTTGTGGAGTTCTTGGAGCTGAAAAATTATGATTTATTTCATATTCATTACAAATTTTTTCAACTTCTTTGTTGTTGAATTATCTTCCTTGATCACTCCTAATATTTGAAACACTATATCCTTTTTCATTTTGAAGTTTCTTGCACAAATTTATTAACATATTACAAGCTTCATCCTTTGAGGCTAAAAAGAGTACCCACGTAAACCTAGAGTAGTCATCAACTATGACAAAAGCATATTGTTTTCCTCCTATGCTTTGAGTTCTAGTAGGACCAAACAAATCTAATTGAATAAGTTCTAAGGGTCTATTAGTAGAAATATATATTTTTTCTTTTTAAAGTTTGTCTTAATTTGCTTCCTAAGTTAGCAAGCATCACAAATTTTGTCTTTGATGAATTTTGTGCATGGTAAATCTTTGACTAACTTCTTTCTAGATAAGTTTAATAATAAATCCTTGCTTGCATGACCTAGTCTTCTATACCAAAGCCAAATAGCTTCATTCATGGCAACCAAGCATGTTATTTCTTGAGATATTAGGTTTTCAAGGTTTATACAATATACATTATTAACTCTATAAGTTGTAAATAAAACTTCACATTTTCTTGAATTTTGAACTATGCACTTATCTTGTTTAAAGACTATGTCAAACCCTTTATCACTAAGTTGACTTATGCTTAAAAGATTATGCTTTAGTTCATCCCCTAACAAAACATCATCAATGTTAAGGGAAGGTTCTTTACCTATTTTACCGATCCTAATGATTTTACCTTTAGCATTGTCGCCGAAGGTCACATAAATGAAGAATTCAAGTTTAGAAAGTTTTAAAGTCTTAAGGAAGTCTTGTGTAAGTACTTCAATTAAATATCAAAATGAATGCTTTGAAACTCATTAGGGTTAATCATGGACCTTGTGACCTTATTTTGAAAACCCTTGAAAATATCTTTCAAAAGTATCAAAACAAGTTGGCAAGAGTTTTTGCAAACAAGGTTTAAAAAATAATATTTTAACTGCTCAGATGACTGACCCATGTCTGGTCAGGCGACTGACAATTTTTCTGAATTAAAATGGGAAGACAGTATAGGCACAGGCGACTGACCCCTGTGAGTTTAGGCACCTGACTCTGTTCTGACTGTGATAATATGCTGTATTTAAAGTCTAGTAAACAGACCCCGATGAGTTCAGGCACCTGACCTTCGTAACGACTATTTTAAAACAGCTTTTAAATGTTTCCAAATTAAGTTGCTTGTGCCCCAAACTTTGTAAAATTTTGGGAAACACTCCAAGTAACTTGGGCAACACAAAAATATGATTTTTTAAACCTATAAATGCATGAAATCACAAATCAAATCTTACTAAGAGTTCATAAAAGCAATCAAACAAACGACTTTCATACTCTTCCAAAAGCTTTCTTGCTCACATACTTGTTGGAGTTTTACTGAGATTTGCTAAGTTATTTTTCACCAATCTTTGAGCATAAAACTTTGAGTTTGATCAATCCAAAGATAGATCTCAGTGATATAATCTTTGAACTTCAATTCTATTCTTCATTGATATTTAAATTGAAATATTCTTAGTTGTGCTATAGCTTGTACTAATTTGCTCTTTTTGAAAGTAATTCTTGTACGCTAGAAGTTCTTTCTTGTTTTCTTTATGGTTCAAGGCTGTTGAATCGTTGTACTGAACGTGGGGTATCGCTTGGAGAGGAAGTGTCGCGCCCCGAACCCCAAAATGGGATCCAGGGGTGAGAATATAATCTAACTTGTCCCTGTATCATACAAATCATCCAAAGATACAGTACAAAGGATGAGGGTCTGACCCCGTGGGGTTCCCAAGCACCCTAAACACATCCAAATACAATCATATACGCAGCGAAAAAAGGTCATTCTATGCATATGCAGTACCATACCAGAGTTTATACAAGAGCAGAACATGGCTCTATCAAAAAACATACAAACAGGTGCCCAAATACATCTCAAAATGGCAACCCACCAAAATACAGTCCTAACACTTACCCAAGCGCTAACCGCAGTACACCGGCCACTACGCTCCCTACACCAGGACTCTAGTTTCGGTTACTCAAAGGACCTGTAAAAATGTACGTACAATAGGGGTGAGACACCGCTCAATAAGGAAGAACACAGGTTATATTGGTGTGTGACATTTGAGTATTATCATGATGCAACATACAGGCAGTTAAATGCAACCCAGTACTAGTTTACACAGTGCATACACGCACACATACACATACACATGATCAGCAATCCTAGTGTCATCACAGCCATCGGCCCGAAGCCGGCCCGCAACATACGGCGTTGGCCCGTAGCCAACCCGCGAACATGGCGCCACCGGCACATGGCTAGTCCCCGACTCCTATGGCATCGTATTGGCGTTAATTGGTGGATCCACACCCTTCAGCCTGATCTGCCGAAATAGGCTCACGCCCTCAGATATAAAGGCGGACACTCTTGCCTACATGGCAGGTGATAAACACACGCTCTCGGATATAGAGCCGGACACTCTCAGTACTTGGAACAATTTCGGAACCGCGTTCCTACTAGCATTTCAACATATCACACACACATGCATGCTCATATAACCAAACAAACCATACCCATTTGGTAATCTAAATCATGGTTTTCCAAACATATACAGTTTAAACAAGTCAAGACAAAACCATCCCAATAACACAGTATAAATCAACATATACCCTCGGTTTTCAACAAAACCAAGGATGCAGCCCGTCGCCCCCTTTTTCCCAAAACTGTAATAATAAAAAACTCATAGTTTTTCCCATTAGATTTCCCAAAATGAGTACTCAAAACACACATAGGACCGTGAACCACAATTTCACCGAGTCCGATTTCAAAAATAACCAATACAAACATAGTTCTCCTTACGTTTTCCCCGAATAGCCAATCTCGAACTCTAAGGTCCCTAAACAGTGAACCGAGTTCCAAAACCTACAAATCACAGTACAGAATATACTCACAAGACAATTTTCTACAAAACTACAATATTAGAAATGAAAACGGAGCCTTACCTCGATTTTACGCCAAAACCCGAAAATCTTTGAAACAAGATTTCGATCCATAGAACTTATAGGGAATCCTTCCATGATCCTCGTGATAACTTCAGATTCACGATTCTAGCAACGATCGGCGAAGAAATCTAGAGAGAGGGTGTAGGGAGAGTTTGAGAGAGAGAGAGAGAGAGAGAGAGATTTGAAGTTTGTTAGTGGAGAAGTAAGGGAATTTCTATTTATAGCACCTTTGACCTGGGCAAGCTCGTCGAAGAAACGGTGCCCTCGTCGACGAGGCCCTATAGTCTTCTCGTTGACGAGGTGGGGAATTCGTCGACAAATCTTGATATTCCTGGTTTTCAAAACTCCTCGGCTTCTCCTCGTCGACAAGTCTCTAAATTTCGTCGACGAGAAGGACAAAGACTTCATCGACGAAATCTAGCTTCGTCGACGAAATCTAGCTTCGTCGACGAGGCCTGCTCTTTTACCAAAATGCCCCTCTCTTTAAATATTTAAACCCACTTATCACGGTTTGGGTTCTTATAGGAAGACTCTAACCTATTGAAGGAGTGTTGTAAGGTTGCTCCTACCCGTAAAGGAGTGGTATAGTGGAATCCTTAGGTGTGTTGCCTAAGGCAAGGACGTAGGCGGGTGTAGTCGAACCTCGTGAAAAACTCAGTCTTGCTCTCTTCCCTAATCTTTAATTTTTTGCATATATAAATTGGGTGGATGTTTATTTAAGTGCTGGAAATTAAATTGATATTGAGATGTTTATTTAAGTGCTGGAAATTAAATTGATATTGAGATTGAGGAAAACTTTTAATTAAAGGAAGTACGTTGATTGATCTTTTGCGATTACCTTAAAGGGTGTACATTGATTAATTGTTTGCGAAAACTTTGATTAAAAGAAGAACATTGATCAAGAAACCTAATTGATAACAAAGTTTGAATCTTGAAAGCACTACTGCAATTCATATATTATTTAAGTAACTTGTGGATTGTGTTGACTTATTGATTGATTGATTGATTGGGTGTGGATTTAAATTGTTGTAATATCAAGTTAATATACTTTCTAATTAAGATTTAAAAGTAAATTTGGTTTTCAGCTGTACTTCATTTAATTGACTAACTTGTGAATTGAGATTGACTTATTATTTGGGTATTAAGTTAAAATTGCTGCAAGATCAATATACGCATTCATAAAGTTTTAAAAGTGAATATTGATTCCTAACTGATATTGTAATTCAAATCATCTTTGTATGATTACTAAACTTACAATAAGTTGGGAATTTATAAAAAGAGTTCAAAGAAATTTTTAAAAACCTAGTTCACCCCCCTTCTTGGGACTACACTTTACTTTTCATGGAGTTTGCTTATTTACCCTGTCTAGTTAGAGGCATGATACACTTTTAAAAGATTGGTCTTCCTAATTTAAGAGTCTAATGTATCGTTTTGTTTTCGTTTCGTTTTGTTTTATTTGTTTGTAACTTATTTTGGTGGAACCACGGTATTCCTCTGCTATAAATGAGAGATTTTCTAATAAAGCAAGGAGATGCAACTCCTTTTACCAAAAAGAAAGAAAACTAACGTAAATGAGGGATATAATTTTTTATTAAGTTTAATAATGTGAATCTTTATTACTTTAATAGGTTGAAATATTAATATAATACTAAATCTTATTTATAAATCTTTTTTCCCCCACAAACTAAAACTTGACCCAAATACAAGAATTCACCAGAGCAAGCTCCAATTTATCCATTGCAGAAGCCAAGGCAATCCAAATTGGAAGTACTATTTTTTCAACCTCTGGTCCTTTCCCCGTAAAGCGGTGGTGGCCACATGCTCCCTGCCCCCCCCCCCCCCCCCCCGCCCCTCTCTCTCTCTCTCTCTCTCTCTCTCTCTCTCTGTGCGTTCCTCTTTTTGGAGGCCTAAGTTGCGGGTTAAAGTACATTGATAATAGCGTCAAGCCTCCTCCCTCTCTATCTCACTCTCTCTGGTACTCATGTCCAAAGTAGTACCGCAAAAGCTTTGAAAGCATGAAGTTTCTCAGAAACTAAGGGACGGGGAAGGGGGGTCGTCGCAGAAATGGGAGACGAAGAGACATTGGGTAACTGGCTCCCAACCCCAGCTCCCCTCTACCTTCACAGATTCGACAATTCCAGGCATTTCGACAACTCCGTCAATGCCGTGTCGTTTGGGTTCGTCGCCACTGCCATTCTCATCTCCATGTTCCTCGTTATGGCCATCTTCGAGCGGTTCCTCAGATCCAACTCGCCGGCTCTCTCGCCTTCCGGAGGGCGAACCCGTCGAGATCTCGAGTCCCAGATCAGCTTCAACCGGAAGCTCGCTAATCCTGCATCGCCCAAGGTGAGTCGCTGCTGTCCTTGTGTTCTGTTTTGAGTTTTCCCCACTTTTGTTTTGTACTTGCTCTTCGTTTCTGGGTCATGCCCTATTTCCAATTTGTGTGGAAGTTTGTAGTTTTCTTGTAGTTTTGAGAAGTGGAGTTCATCTTTTGCAAGTTATGTTTGTTGCTTTTCTTTCTTTCTTTCTTTTTTCTTTTCTGTTTGCATTCTTTTCGGGGTACTGATTGCTTTGACCGTTTTTGCTGGTTTTTTTGATTTCCGAACATCATCATGATTTTTCGTCTGGCATAAAGTTTTGTTCACTTCACTTTTTTTTTTGTTTGTTTAACCTTCTTTAATTTACTGTCAATTCTATCAGCTAGTGGAGATTACATCATTTCATGGGTTCCCAGTAATTTGTTATTTTTCCAATTAGAGAGAGAGAGCACTTCCCACTGGTGGCTTTAGCAGCGCAGTAGAACAATTCATGGAGCAGGAAGCTCTGAACTACTGTTCAAAATCTTCTTCCCTGTTTCTGTTGTTTCTGTTTGGAGCATTTTATTGACAAGAAATCGTCTTACCCCATCTTTTTAGGCTAACGGTGTTCATCTGAACTATAAATTGTCATTAATGGAATAGGTTTCTCATTGTATTATGTTAATTCAGCATTTGAATCGCTGATTATAGAACCTGCTCCTTTCCCACCTTTTTGGACTGGTCATTTGCTCAGTATGCTAATAATTCATCTTGTTTGCATTTGTGTTTCCATGTGAATGGCCTACTGAAATAGTTTAATCATTTTACGGATGGAATTAATTTTTAACTTAATATTATGCGAAATTCTATCACAATCCATGCATTATGACCAGGCAAATTGAATTGTTGTTATACATATTGATGCTTGGCATAAGGCTTCCATAAATTTCCATGAGATTGTCTGACTAAATTACAGCATTAGGGTTGGTCAATATTTTTTGAATCATAAATGGAGGTTTTAAACCCAAATATGTGTGTCAAGTATCGTCACTCATTAGCATGCTGTTTGTTGCTTTAATCATCTTCTGAGGGAATAAGTTAAATTGGTTGTTTTAGTTGGCTGTGAATGCAACCAAATATCCGTGGCAATATTAATGCCAGACATGTTCTATCAAACTTCCACATCTGTACCAATAAGCAGTCTGCTGGGTGATCGGTCCCCAATGAGAGCCCATGGACTGTGTTCTTGCTGTCTGCCCCACGATTCTACATGGCGATCATCTGACCCAATCACATCCTTCTTTTTCTCCTGCCTGCATGGTTAATGAACCAAGTTGGAGACAGTTTGACAACCTTTCTTTATGAAAAAGAACTTTTATTGTCATCTTGTTTTCCTTATCTAAGGGATTGCTTGTGTAAATCAATTTTCATTCTCCATTTTAGTTTTTCAAATAATTACAGAAGGGTGACATATTTTTCCTACTTTCAAACATTGGTGAAAATAATTACAAGTTTCTGCAAATAGTGAAAATTGTTTTCTGCAACTAAACTGGCCCTAAATATCTTCATTAACAATAACCATTGAATTATATGTGGAATTTTGTGTATGTTATTTCTCTTTTCGAATCATGTGAAGAGGCAAATTACGTGTATCTGATTTGTTTTAAAGCATCTTAGAAGATGTTTGTTTGTTTGTTTGCTTCCTGTGGAACATGCCTGTCCCACCATTTTGTGCGGATGGCATAGCCCAGTCCATGAATTAGTGTTGCTATACTTTTCAATCTTTTAATCAAGAGTCATATATGCGATTAGACAAAAGGCAAAATTTAGGGTTTTGAAATGTCAAACTTGTCCAAGTAAATCATATAAGGAGCTCATTATTGGTTTTTTAGGCATCTGGACAAAGCAGACAGCGCGTGGAAGCTTGTCAATCCAAATGATCATGGACCATTGTTTATAAAGTACGAGGAAAATAGGACTTGCTAAAGTATTGTGTTTCAGATTGTCAGTTCAATTCTGGACTGGGGACATCCATTTATGCTCCATTTGGTTGTATAGGTAGGAAAAAAATTTAGACACTGAAATTATCATAACAGGTTGGAATGGAGTAGCCGCTTTAAGATCCAAATTTCTGCCTTCTTTTCCAATCACCATTTACAATGACAAGGAGATACTGCATTTGTCAGATAAATGAGTTGTTAAACACTAACTGCTAACATATGAAATGAAAACTGGAGATGCGGTTCTATAGCTCTACTTGAACAACATGTTTAGTTTCCATAGTGCAAAATATTACCTTATTTGTGAAGGTAAGATGCTTCTAGTGCTGTGATGATTATAAGATGCAACTGATATTGACAAATGTTTGCGAAAAGAATAATTTATAAGAATTCAAGACAAACGAAAATAAATGCCTAGATAAAAACTTCTATTGAGTCCAGGGTGAATGGTGTCCACCAGATTTGGAAGCCATGCTGGTTTTCTCCACAAAAAAATTCTAGAGTTTGGTGTTACTTCTAGGAAAGTGACCATAAGCTCCGCAAATGTAATTATTTCTGACTTCCTGTACTGTTATTCCAGTTTGTGTGCCTGACTTTTTGTATTTATTTCTTCTTTATCACCTCCTGATCCTGCATTGTACATGGAATGTTGAAATATTGGGCATTTTTCACTATAACATTCTTTCTCTTTTCCCTTCGCATAAATATAGTGTTCTTTCCTTGGCTTCTTTAGAAGCACCATTCAGTGCAACCATGTGACTGTTTAATATGTTGTTTTTTTGTTGTTTCCTCTATTTAGCCCTGTTCGGAACGTCTTTAAAAATATGTACTTTTTCAGAAAAATACTTATTACAAGTACTTGTGTGAATAAGTAGTGTTGGATTTACACTTAAATAAGTACTTATTTAAAAAATACTTTTCCAAACTACGTTATTCTTTTAAGAAAATAAGTATTTTATTAAAACATATTTTTCTAAAGAAAGTACTCATCTGAAAAAGTACTCAAAATAAGCAATACCAGACTACTTTTAGATAAGTACTTTATCAGATAAGTACTTTTCTATAAGTGATTCCAAACTATCGCTAGAGTACTTCAGCATTTAACAGCCAAAAAAAAAACATACTTATGCTTGGTTTATATTATACAATGTTGTGGGGCTGTCTATCCAGCAAGTATTAATATATGACTTTGTATTAATGCAGTTAATGGGATTAGTTAACCACCTGATTCATATTCTTTTGGTTGTATTTGATGATAACGAATATATTTTAGCTGCAGAATTCTATTTGCATGTTCCAGAAGAAAATTGCACCTTTAGTTAACTGTTTGATATCAATAAATCTAGTAGAATTTTCCCTCAAGAATTGCATCTCATTTGTATTTTCCTTGTACTTGTTTGGCTTGGGTTATCATAGTAAGTCACCAACTGTTTTAATAATCTTAGATGTGTTTACGTGGATGCATGATATTATTAATCAGACATTGTGCTTTGCAAAATGAAACAAGCTGTCCTTATTCTGCCCTTTCTTGTGTTTGCTTGTCACTCCTTTTGGCTCAAAGCCGGTGATAGGAGTGGCAAAATAATTAAAATACTTTACATTCTTGCTTTGGTTGGACTAGCACCGGCTCGTTATTGGATTGCTTATTAAGTTATGGTTTCATCTAATTTAAAGTGATTTTGGTCCCATGCTAGTTTTGGCTGTGCAATTAGGTTCCTATGCATTATTGGGTAGATTTTTTTGTGGTGTTTCAGGAATCAGTTGTGCCTCACAGGTCTCCGCTGTATGATCTAATGTCTCTGAAATAGAGTACTATTTATTTGTTAACTATAACTTTAAAAATAAAACATTTGCAGATGAGGCTACATTTATTAATTTTTCTTGCTGAGCTCTGTCCATTTCTCCTTTATATGGGCTTGCATGCAATATGCACTTATCTTCATTCACAATGTACCATTGTCATCTTTTTCTTCCTCAAGGTTGCTGCCTTTATCTGACTAGTTAGATTGCGTATTGCCATCGAGGCACTTAGAAATCTAACCCCAAGAGTTGCTTAGAAACCTTGCCTAATGATAAAAAATAAAAATAAAATTAAATTAAAAAAAACAGGCCAGTGCACAAAGCTCTCATATATGTGGGGTCCGGGAAAAGGGTGGACCACGATAGATCAATAGTACGCAGCATTACCTTGCATTTTTGCAAGAGTTTGTTTCCACATCACAAAAAAAAGTAAAAAAAAAAAAAGCAGTAACAGTGTAACATATATCATGCCCTTGCACTATCTCTAGATGAGCGATGAGACTAAAGGATAGAAATGATAGTAGTTTCTTTTCTTTTTGCTTTAATAACTGGAGAGAGATGAAGAGATAGGAGAATTTCTTTCCTATGGCTCTTGGATAATTGAAGAAAGGGGTCCTGAGGGATTTTATTATAAAGCTGCTTTCTTTTCTTTCCAAATTTCTTTACTTTCAGAGACAATCAAAATGGGGGTCATAGGGGTTTCTCTCCTTTCTTTTCCCTCACTTTCTATTTATTTTGTAAAGCATAATCCAAATGAGTGATTTGGTGGGGGAAAGTTTGATTTCTCTTCTCTCCAAATCACTCAATCCAAACAAAATGATGGTCCCTTTGCCTCCAGCTATGCTTGTACAAGGGAGTTCCCCACGGGCATCTTTGTTATTATGCTCTATCCCTGTATATCATGTTATTTGTAACCATGAGCTTCACTTCAGTGAGTTTGCTCCTAAGAATGGAGTATTCCTCCAGTTTTTCTGACAAGTTGCCTTTAGTTTTATTCATGTAATCCTTTTTTCTTTTTCTCTCTGAGTTAGGTAAATCAACATTTTTTATGCTCTTTGCTTCCAAATTATAATATGGTTTTGCCAAGATCCACCCCTCATTCCATCTTGAGTTTTGTACTTGCAGATGTCCATGTATGCCAGCGGAGTATCAGTATTGATGCCTGGGGAAGATATGCCTACCTTCATTGCACGCCCAGCCCCAGTGCGTTGCCCCCCTGAACGTACTCCGCGGCCTCTTTGTCAACACAACTCAGTGCCCAATTTCGCTGCTGGCTCGATCTCAAACACAAGCTCAAACTCAAGCTAGTATTGGAAAACCAAGCATAGGGAGTACCTGTTGGGTGTGAAGTCAAACCATCTCTTTATTGAAGATGTGCAAGCCAAGCATGTGGAATTTATAGGATGAGGTTGGGCCTTCCTACCATTAAACTCTTCGTTTCATGTATATAGCAAGCATTTAGTGTTGATTGGGAACATAGGCTTGCTCAACTTGCATGCACCTTCCTCTGGGTTTCCATCTTCTGCATATTTTTTAAATGTCACTTGGATTCGAAGAGATGGGTTTTGGTTGCTCATCAACCGGATCATTCTTGTACAAAAATTTGAGTATATATATTGAGTATGAAGATTTGAGTTTTTGTCATGTTTTTGGATGAAAGATATGATCATATTTTTATGGTTTTTTGAAAGATTTTTTTTAATTGTCTGGTAACATTAAATAGGCTTTTTAAGAATTTGACAACAATTTTATTTTTGAGGATGTATTCCTTGATGGTTTAGAATGATGGAAAAGGGGTTATAAATGAATCTTAGTGGGATCTAAGACTTATGTGTTATTATTGTTAATGTTTGAAGAGATGATTGTATTTTGATGGTCCAGTAGTTTGGAACTTCAAAAATATTCAAGAGTATATATATTAAAAAAGAAACAAAGTATACCCCTCACATTTTGAGGGATTAATTATATATTCTAGGATTGACTTGAGACTTGTTGCAATATTGTTTATATGTTGTTTCATTTTCAATGCTCAAAGTTTGAAACTTGATGATGAAGGTTTAAAGTTCAAATTATTGGAGGAATGTATAAAGAGTATGCAATGGGAGATAAGTTAGCTCTTATAGTGAAGTCTTATAGTGAAGTCCACCACTAATGCATGTTTTAAATTAGTCAAAAAACAACTTAAAAAAAAAAGAACAAACAAGCATGTATCATGGTTTCAAAACTAAGATCGGTGATCAACTCGATGAAGTCACTAGTTCAGGATCAACTCAATGAAGTCACTAGGTTGGTTTGACCGGTCGGATCAATAGGTCGAGTAGGTAATATTATATATATATATTTGTTTTTATATGTATGTGCATGTATGTGTATTAAGAAAGAGTTTGTCGATAATGTTGATTTTGATGACTATTATCATCACTAAAAGTTAAATAATATTAATATAGGGTTTTATTCAGTTAAAATTTATTATGTCTCATCAGGATGAAGAATTTTAATTTAAAGAAATAAAAGAAAAGAAAAATAAATAGGAAATTAATCTTCTATTATATTTTGTTTCTATATCAAATATCATGAAAATAAAAAATATTATTCAAAATTAAGAAAAAATATATGTTTATAACATGCAAAATTAATTTTTTGTGAATTTACTTGTTATATATTTTGTTTCCTTTTTCACTTTCCATAACTAAGTATAAAATATTTAAGTTCATATTTGCCGTTGCTTTTTTTTAATATTTTTAAGTTCCGAACAAATGCTTCAAAATAAAAGATTTTAAAATTTTGAAAACTTATATATATATATATATATATGTAAAGTCTTAGATGCCCATAATAATATGTATTTAATTGTGGTTAGTAAAAAAAAACATTTGCTTTGTAGTCTAGGCCCTTTTGCTTTTGGTCCTAATATAAATGAGAGAAAGCTAATGTGGTAACTCAGCCTCCCTTTGATTATTTGCACAAAAAATGAATAATCAAATAAATAAATACATGTCACTAATAAATATTTATTTAAAAAATAACTTTTTAAAAAACTAATTTTTGGGAAAAAAAAATTTATAGTTGGTTATTAAAAAATTTATGTCAAGAATAGCTTTATCTGCATCATAATAATTAATATTTACTTTACTTAAATATGTTTATGACTATTGTATTGTGGGTAGAGCACATTATGTTTAGTTTTGTTGACTTAGTTTGGTTGGTTGCTGGTGTTGATTTTTTGGGAAAATTTTTCTGTACTCTCCCTTTTGTTTTATCTTGTAACCACGATATTCCTCTTTCAAAAATGATAGTATATTAATAAATAAATAGAGGTGCCGCCCTCTTTTTTTTTTTTTTTAAAAATAGTTTTTAGATTTTCATAAAAAAATTTAGATTTATTTCTAATTTCCATCTATTAAAATTAATTAAATTAACATCAATATTAAAGTTTTCATACTTTTATAATGAAAATATAAGTCATAGACACAAAAAATTGAAATTGTATTTCTAAATAGAATTTCACCCAAACTTTTATGAGCATAAGCTTATCATTAATTTCTAAAGAATAATATTTTTAAATAGGAAAGCGGATATGATGTTTTGTAAAGGTTGCGAGAAAAGGTTAGCGGAAGCGAGAAAATATTAGGTATATAAACTATAACCACTATGATATTTTTTGTATGTATTTTAATTAAATTAGACAATTATAATTTTGTTCATACACATGGTGAAATTGTGTTAATTTACCTAATAATTTCTTCAACAAAACCTTCCTTCCTCCTTCCCCTAAAAAAGAGTTTGTTCTTTTAATAGCATTATTTATCACTACTAAAAATTAGATTTATCTCAACTATTAGAAACTAGTCATGGGCATATACTAGGTCCATCTGTGCTCTATTTTTTGAAACTTTTAAAATATTATAAAAAAAATATTAAAAAATCAAATAGTATAAGAGTATTTTGGCATAATTAAAAAAGTATTTTTGAATAATAATTCGTAGTTATTGAGATAAATTTGATATTTTTAAAAGGTGACACTAAAAATCATCTAAAAAATTCCCAGCCCTCTTTCTGGTTTGTTGTTTTAATTTCCCAACATGCCCCTAATCTTACAATGGATTTACAAACGTTTATCTCTAACTACCTTTTTGTTTAAACAAATATAATTACTTCCCTAATCTACTGGCTGATTTTTCTTTCCTCCATCTAATCTAATAAAAGCAAGCTCCAGAATCCAACTTTGTTTTCAAATGTCGCGCTGCCGCACTGCCACCAGCCCTCGTGGTCCCTGTCGGGTGACCAGTCTTTGCTCTCTCTCTCTCTCCCTCTCCCTGTTCCTCCCTCTGTTTTTCCTCACCGCGTGCGTGAGTGGTACCATGGCTGCTGTGTTTTCCACGACGAAATTAATGGCGTAATACAAATAAATTAATTAATTAAATAAAATATAAAAAATTTAACGTAGTTTCCTCTAATATTGAGTAATTTCCTCTAAAAAATTTAACCTAAATGAGACCTGAAAAGCTTGAGATATTGAGTCATTGGGAATGAGACTGGCTTAGAACCAAGAAAACCAGTATCCTGTAAAATATTCAAAATATATTTTCGTTGGCAAAGAAAGAATCCTTTAGAAGATTGAGCAACTTAGAAGTCCTAAAAAATATCGTAAGCAGCCAAGATCCTTAATTTTGAAATTGGAATGTAGAAATTGCTTAATGTCATTAATGGATGTCATACTGGAGCTTGCAAGGATGATATCATCAACGTAGACCAAGAGAACAGTAAAATGTGTAGCAGACTGTTGAATAAAAAGACAAGAATCAGACTTAGACTAAATAAATCCATAATCGATAAGAGTTGTGGCAAGCTTTGAGAACCATTGTCGCGATGCCTATTTTAAGCCATAAAGGCTTTTATGAAGACAACACACCAAATCATTCTATCCTTGAATTCTATAACCAAGAGGTAACTTCATATAAACCTCTTCTCACAAATCAACATGAGGGAATGCATTGTTTACATCAAGCTGATGAACAAACCAGTGTTTTGTAGTAGCAACAACTAATAAACAGCGAATTGAAACTATTTTAGCAACTGGAGCGAATGTTTCAAAATAGTCAATACCTTCCTGTTGAGTATATCCCTGTGCTACTAAACGAGCTTTAAATCTCTCAATGGAACCATTTGAATTATATTTTATTCGTACATCCATTTGCAGCCAATAGGTTTGTGACCATGAGGTAATGATGTAAGTGACCAAGTTTTGTTCTCCTTAAGTGCTTGTAGCTCAGCATTCATAGCATTATGCCATTCAGGAAATTTTACAGCTTGGTGATAATATTGAGATTCAAAGTGCATAGAAACATTTAATACAAAAGAACAATAAAATGGAGAAAGATGAGAATATGACAAAACAGGGGATAAAGAATATGGTTTACCTGAAATATTTTGAACTGAGCTGTGAAGAGGAGAAGGAACTAAGGTAAAATTTTTGGCCAAAGAACAATGATGGTCACGAAGAAAAGAAGGTGGATTTCTGGATCTTGTTGAATGTCGAAGAGGAATATCATGTGAAGTAGATGGACTGGAAGGTGAAGATAAGGGAATGACTGAAGATGGAAAATTAGAAGAAAAATTGATTTCAGTAGGAACAATATCTGATGACTGAATAGGTAGAGCTATATTAGAAGTTAATTGTTTTGTAAGGTAATTTGATAGTAAAGTGGCAAAAGGAAAAACATTCTCATGAAAAATAACATCTTGGGCAACAAAAAATTGATGAGTTTGTAGATCAAATAATTTGTATCCTTTGATACCAAAAGGATAACCAAGAAAAATACAACGACGAGATCGAGCATCAAATTTATGATGATTGAAAGGAAGAGTAGAAGCAAAACATAAGGCACCAATAACTCGCATGTGAGAGTATGAAAGAGACTTACCAAATAAAACTTCATAGGGAGTTTTATTTGATAAAAGAGGAGTAGGTGTCCTATTTATGATATAAGCAGCAGCCAAAAGACAGTTAGACCAGAAAACTAGTGGTAATGAGCTTGAAAACGAAGTGATCTAACAACATTAAGCAAATGCTGATGTTTTCTTTACACAACTGAGTTTTGTTGTGGAGTTGCAACACATGATCTTTGATGTGTAATACCATTTGAATTAAAAAATTCTGACATATCAAATTCAGAACCATTATCAGTTTGTATAATTTTAACTGTGATCTGAAATTGATTCCAAATGAATGCAAAGAAAGAGTGAAGGAGCATACTAGTTTCAGATTTAGATTTCATGAGATATATCCACATGCAACTGGAAAAGTCATCAACAATGGACAAAAAATAACGAAAACCTTGTAATGAAGGAGTTGCAAATGGACCCCAAATATCAGCATGAATCGATCGAAAATTAAAAGTTAATACAGATTTACTAAGTGGAAATGGTAATCTGTGTTGTTTAGAAAGTGGACAAATATTACAAGATTCATGATTAGTTGATGGTGAAAAAGAAACACAATGGCGTAACATATGTAATCGTTGAAAAGAAATATGTCTTAATCGTTGATGCCAAAGATCAAACGATTGGTGTACATTATTTGAAGAAAAAGAATTAATAGTTGATAAAGCAGAATGATTTTCATTTGAGAATGGAAGCAAGTAATAGAGGCCATTAAACAGTTGGCCCAGTCCAATCGTCCTCCACAACTTCAGGTCTTGAATATAACAAAAAGAGAAGAAAAACTGAGACAACATGCTAAAGATGATGATAATTTGCTAGCAGAAATAAGATTAAAATTGAAGGAGGGAATACAAAGAACATCATGTAGAATTAGAGATGATGACAATAAGACAGTTCCTATATGAGTTACAGAAACACAAGTACCATTTGGGAGATTAACAAAAGATTAAACTGAAGAAGTTATGGTTGTTAATAAAGAAATATCACCAACAATATGATCAGTTGCACCTGTGTCTATAATCCAGGAAATGGAGGAAGATAAAAAAGAAGAACAATTTGAAGATATACCTATCATAGACATCGAAGTTAAAGAAGGACTACCATTGGAAATTGTTGATGCAACCAGAGCTGAAGATGATGGAGGTGAAGGATGAAGTAGAGCCAACAATTGATTGCATTGTTTTTCGGTGAAAGGTAAAGTATGAACATCTGAAGTGACTTGATTTGCAGAAGAAACAATTCTTTTGGATTTTTTGAATTTAAAACCTGGTGGAAAACCATGAAGTCTGTAACACTTATTAACTGTATGGCCTAAAATTCCACAATGAGAACACACAGGTTTGTCTTTCTTGAAAGATTTGGATATGTTTGATGATGGTGAAGAAGTTGTAATCATAGCAGCAGAATAAGAAATTGGAGTTGAAACAGATGTAAGTTGTCGTTGGCCTTCATCTTGAAGAAGAAGAGAAAATGCCTTGTTAATGGTGGGAAGAGGACCCATCATTAACAATTGTCCCCATATGGCTGAAAAAGAATCGTTTAATCCCATGAGAAATTGAATAGTGTAATCAAATTGCTCACGATCAAAAATTTTCTGAAGTGCTCCACAGGTACAGGACGGAGAACAAGAACAACATGGAGTTAGACGATAACTTTGAAGCTCATTCCAGAGAGTTTTCAATTGACTGTAATATTGAGTAATGGATAATTGTCCTTGAGAAAGATCTGATATTGATTTCTTCAATTGATAAACCCGTGGTGCACTACATCTTGAAAAACGATGTTGCAGATCCAGCCATATGTTTTGTGCATTATCAGAGAACAAGACACTAGATACAATGTCTTTGGATAATGAATTTGTAATCCATGCAACAACCATGGAATTATGGCGTCCCCAAGCAGATCTAAGAGGATCATTTACATCAGGTTGCGGAAGAGATCCATCGATGAATGAAAGCTTGTTTTTGGCATGGAGAGAAGTAATCATGGAACGACTCCATGTATGATAATTTTCTTCTGTAAGAGGTGAAGTTACAAGAGCAATTCTAGGATTATCTCCATGATGGAGATAATATGGATTTGTGAAATCATCCACAGTAGGTGAATTAGTAAATGTATAAGAATTTGTGGATGCCATGAAAACAGAAACTTCAAAAGAGTTCGCAGAAATAAATCTCTGATACCATGTAAAGAAAGAAGAAAATATATCTTCTCATGTATATTCATCTCATTGATTACAAGCCATTTATATAATATAATGACAAAAACAATAACTGAAAGAATAACAAGATTTACAACAAAATTTGATTTTAACAAATACAACAGAAATTGGTTTTAACAAAGAAATTGCTGGAGTGCGCTGGCCTTGATGTCTGCAAGTAATTGTGGCTCAGCTTCTACCGAAATTTGGTGAAGAAGCTGAGGTGAAGAAGTATCTGATAGCTGTTTTTTCCATGAGGAAATTAATGGTGTAATACAAATAAATAAATAAAATGAGACATAAGAAATTTAACGTAATTTCCTCTAATATTGAGGTACGTTCATGGGACACGACGGTCCAAATCCATTATCACCAAATTCGTACAAAATAGGTACAAAAGACACAAACCTTACAAATATACAAAAGTGTATAACAAATGGAATAAGATGAAAGACATCACCAAATGTTGTGAGCAAAGTTGAAAAAAAAATCAACCAAAGTAGAGCACAATCGAAAAATCCCAATATGCTGATAATAATAATCCACAGCCGGAGTCACAGGAGAGAGGGGCAGCAGTACGTTGCTGCAGTGGAGTAGATGGCCAGCGTTGACTGCAGGCGTGAGGAGCTGGTGAAGTGCTGTGAGTGAAAACAAAATGGAGGAGTTGTGGCTTGCTACGTGTGTAGACTTGAGCTGCTGCAAGTGAAAGAAGCTGAATACGAATAGCCAAACAAAATGGAGAGCAACTACTACACGTGACTTCTTTTTGGAGTTCCTGAACACGACTCTAGATTTTTACTTCCATTGGGAAGCCAACAGAGCATTAAAAAAAGGGGGGCACCTTCTCAAGATACTGGGCCCCACAAGGAAGGACACCCAACAAATCTCGACTTATGGGGACAACTCCACCAATTCAGCCAAAACTCGACACTTCACGTGCTTGTCTCTAGACAATGCTTTTGTCATCATATCCGAACCATTATCATTGGTGTGAATTTTGTTAAGTTTCAATAATTTCTATTCCAACACATCTTAAATCCAATGATATCTAACATCAATATGTTTTGACTTTGAATGGAAGATAGAATTCCTACTCAAATGAATTGCACTTTGGCTATCACAATAAAGAGATTTTTTTTTTTTTTTTTTTTTCCGATTTATCATTTTTTAAAAAAAATATATATTAAATAATACCATTTTTGGGAAAATAATTCTCAGAATGACTCTAACGTAATCTCGCTTCTTGAAGTGGCGAGATTTGTCACGTGTCATTCCGGGAATTATTTTCCCAAAAAAGATATTATTTAATATTTTTTTAAATGATAAATTGGGAAATAAATTCTTCTGCATAATAAATTCTTCTACGTAATAAATCGGGAAATAAATTCTTTTATTGCAGTAATGAATCTGACAAGAGTAATAAATAGATAATAAATTCTTCTGTGTAATTTTTTTTTATTTATTCATTTGCTTTTGTGTTCGTTGTCTTGTTCCAATGCCCTGTTCAATCAGAAGTCATCAATGGACTCGACGCCGAAGACGGCGACGCCCTTATAGGCGACTATCCCACAACCTGACTATTCCCAAGGAACAAAATTAATTATAGTAATGACTAATGAGTAATAGTTAATAGTTTTCAACATTAAAAAGTTACTCATTATATCATGCAATATAGAGCAAACTTTTATTTAAAGCCTAGATCAAATCATACAAATACAAATTTGTTAATTAGAATCAAATTATAATTAATTTATACATTAAATGACTTAGAATATATATATACACATAACATTTTTTCATATTATAATTTTAAAAATAACTTAGTTATTATATTACGAAATAAATTATGATGGTAAAAAAAAGTTTGTAAAAAAAAGTTTGAACTTAAAATGAGAATGAAAGATTATCCATCATTTGTAATAAATTATCTGATTCAAATAATCATAAATTCGTTGCTTAATTAAGTTTAATATGAGTTATAATTTCTTTATCTAATAATTTGTCTAAACTGTTCTTATAACTTCTGCAAGGCCAAAAGAGGCGAGCGCATCAATAAGCAATCAAACAACTCCGAGGGAAGATCGTATAGCTCACAGAATTTGTGGCGTCGAACGCACACACGATCCCACGAACTCATACTCCTTCTCCCCAGGAGGTTGAACACTACTACCTTCCTACAACAATCAATCACTGCATAACTAGAGAATAGCCAATCCATCCCCAGTATAATATCAAATCCACACATGTCGTACACTACTAGGTTCCCTGGTAGCAACCTTCCCTGAATAACCACTGAGTAGTTTCTTAACATCTTACTACAGATTGTTACACTTTCAATCGGTGTAGCCACAGACAACCATTCATCCATACTTGGGTTTCAACCCCACACAGTTTCACAAAACTAGTAGATATAAACGAATGAGTTGCTCCCGAATCAAATAAAATTACAGCTCTATTCGAAAATAATAACATGATACTTGTCACCACATTCCCAACATGTTTCGCATTTGCTGGAGTAAGAGAGTACACCCTCATTGGAGTCGAGTTTGCTTGATAGTTTCACTGAGACATCTGATTACTCCCACGGTTCTGGCTCTATGCAGGCATATCGCTGCTCTATGCATGATAGTTTCGAGACATGTGGCCTGGTTTGCCACAATTGTAGCAGTTATTCCAGAACGGCTGCCATTCACCAGCGTGCCATTTACGACACTTGGCGCATGGTGTGGGGGATGGATTCCCCTGAGAACTCTACCGCTCGGTATTCTGCCGATAACCCGAACTATAGTTCCTCTTCTTCTTCCACTGTCCCTGTTGAGGACCAGTCTGAGAACTAGAAGATGTTGGTCTCTTCCTCACTCCTATACCACCTCATCTCCTTGGAGGTCAGCCTTGACTATGGCAACTTTATCCACCAGAAAAGAAAACTCTCGGATCTGCAGCGTCCCCACAAGCCTGCAGATGTCCTTCCTCAAACCTTCTCGAACCTCTGAGCCTTCTCATCCTCGTTCGAGACCAAGTATGGTGCGAAACGAGATACCTCGCTATATCTAAAAGCATATCTCTTCACCGTTAGGGTTCCCTGCGTCAGGCTCGAGAACTCGTCAGCCTTTGCATCACAAGTGGAAACCGGGAAATATCTCTCGAAAAATACCTTCTTAAAGCGGCTCCACGTCATACCAGATGGACCAGTTCTCTGCTTCTCAAGTGGACTCACCGTCGTCCACCATCTTTTCGCTTCTCCTGCCAGTTGGAAGGTAGAATAGAGAACCTTCTTCTGGTCGGTGCAGTGCAAAACTTCCAATATCTTTTTGGTCTTCTGCACCCAGTTTTCTGCCACTATCGGATCGGGTCCTCCCGTAAACGTCGGAGAATGCATGTGGGTGAACCTCTCTAAGGTACAACCCGTAGTCGTAGGAGAGTACTCACGTCTCCTAACACTTCGTCTAATCTCCAGCATAACCTGCATCGTCAAACCTCGAGGCACGAAAGGAGACTCATCACTCACAGTCCCCTCGGATCCACTATCCAAGTTGTTATCTTTGGACTCCATTCTGAAAATAAGATAGGAATCTGTCAGAATTCCTATGTCGTACACAGTTAACACAATCGTTGAAAACTAGTCATGTTAACTACAACTTTCACGGGTCTAGGTCTGTCCTACCACACCGACACGAAAACATCAATGGTTTGCCATGATTTTATTGAAATCGTCATTCCAGGAAAAACACAGAACACTGCCAATGAGTCCCCATCTAGCAACGAAAATAACCCTCAACCTACTCTACTCACTTCCTACATCCTATACTCTAGTATGTACACCTAACTACGCTTAACCAAGTCTACGAGACCTAACAACCTAATTTAACTCTGATACCATGTTGTCATGCCCCGAACCCGCAGATGGGTCCTAGGTGTGAATATAGTAACATAACATGTCTCTGTATCAATTAAAACATATATGATACTACTTTGATTGAGAGTCCGGCCCCGTGAGGTACACGTAAACCCTATACACATTCGCATACATATCCATACTCATCAAATACACATCAAATAGGCAGCGAAAATATTCTTACTAACACATACAAAGTACCATACCAGAGTTTATACAGAACTAAAATATACGTTCCCAAAATTACAGTACATACTCCGGGTGTCTACAAAACCCAACAATGACAACCTGGTTACGAAACTCGTACTTACACAAGTACTAAACGCGGCTAACCAACACCCCCACTTCCTGACGCTAGGATTCTAGTTTCGACTACTCGAAGGAACTGAAAAATATTTGTATATTCAGGGTGAGACATCTCTCAGTAAGGAAGAAAGCAGGTTATATCAGTGTGTGGCATACGAGTGTTATTTTTGCGTAAAACATAACACAATACAATACAATACAATACAATACAGTTCAATACAATTCTAGTATTTTTCACAAATCCGTTCCAGTACATACGATACCTAAACGTACGGTCAATGTCATCACACTAAGCACCCAATTAGCCTGCGATAACCAAAGCCTCACAGCGATAACGTTGCCAATATGAGCACCCGATAACCTGTGATAACCAAAGCCTAACACCGATATCGTTGCCACTATAGTGTAGCTCACACCCATCGGTGACCAGTCGGAAAGAACAGGCGATATTTCACATCCTCGGATAATGAGTTGGACACTCTAGCCCACGGTAATTAGCCGAGACATGGCGTCAACGTATGGTAATTAGTTGCCCCTAGCTGATTCAGCGTACAGTAATTAGCCGCCCCTAGCTGATTTACAAAACCTGGAACAATTTTGGAACTCATGTCCTTATATTCATCAGCGTATGGTAATCAGCCGCCCCTAGCTATTTTACAAAACCTAGAACATTTTACATACAATAGTTCATTCCACACTTATTTGAGTATACAACAAATCACATCGTTTCATTTCAAGAATACAATTTAATACAAATATAAGTACAGTCATCTCAATACTACAGTTTTAATATAACATACGATTTTTCCAACAAAATAGAGATGATACTTGAAACTCCCAAATTTTTCTGAAAACTGCAACCCGAAAATCCCGCATTTTTACCCAATAAATTTTCCCAAATAACTAACCAAAACATACATATGATCGTAAACTACAAGTTTACCGATCCTGATTTCAAAAGTAACTGATATAAATAGAATCCCTTTACCTTTTCTTGAATACCAAAATACGAACTTTATGGCTCTAAAACTACAAACCGAGTTCCCAAAACCTAAACATCCAAGAACTATACTTTACTACAATTCTTACTACTACACGTATACCGAAACAAAACTAAAATCGGACCCTTACCTCCATTTTTGGGTCAAAACCTAAAAATCTTCGAAACGACTTTCTGATCCACTAAAAACGTAGAGATTCCTCCCCTGATCCACGCAGTAATGTCGAATTGTTGAATCAAGCGACGAACAATGAAGAATCGAAGAGAGAATGAGAGAGAGAGATCCCACTAGTTTTAGAGAGAGAGAGAGAGAGAGAGAGAGAGAGAGAGAGAGAGAGGTTTCTTAGTAACTAAGCAAAGCAATAGGATATTTATAACCCCTTTGACCCGGCCAACCTCGTCGACGAGATGGCGCCTTCGTCGACGAATCATCCATACATTTCGTTGACGAACCAGTTGTATTGTGAGTACGGTATCGTTGTTAGGGAATTATTATGAGATCATGTGTGCCCACACTGTACTAAGAGGTGTAGGGTGGTCTTAACCGATTAGTCTGCGTAAGGATGAAGTACTTTTCTTGGGGATCGAACTAGGAAGTGGTAAGGCTATTGGACCTGCAACTGAGTTGTGGATGCTTGCAGACGCACTTGCAGATGGTTACTTTGACTGTGTCTGGGTTGATCCCCCAGGTCATAAGTCCAACCTTCGGGTCACACAACCCATACCATGGGGGAAGTAAATGGTGTGTTAGTCCTAGGGAGTGTCTTCTACGCATATATATTGATTTATGTAAATGGTTTTATTATTTATTGAACTAGTTTATATTGAGGAAACAAATGCATAAATGTTATGGCGAAGTAAAATCTCCGTCCGAGGGCTTGCTGAGAAAGGCGAGTACCATAATAAGTATTAGTTGTCGCCATACCAGGTTACATAACGTATTAGAGCAGAGGGAAGCTACATGTATGGAAGTGTAATCTCCCTTATCCTCGGGAACTTTCACTTATAAACAGTTGTGTGAGTGTGTTGGTATGGTTTGAGAATGATTTTATAACTGTGGTTAATTAACAACTAATGATATTTTTTAAACATTAAAACTCACGTTGGCTACGCACTGATATTAACTCAATCTTCCTTACTGAGAAGTGTCTCGCCCCAATATACAAATCATTTTTTCAGGACCATCCCGAGATCGTGCTTAGTGAACTCCGAGGCTGAGTGATAACTAGTTTCAGTTTTTGTGAGTGTCTGTATGAACTTTAATGTATTTAAGTTATGTTTGAAGTTTTTGGATATGTAATATGGTAGTATGGACTAAGTTAGTTTTCTTCCTTTTGGTTGGGATGTAATATGAATATTGGGAGACTTCTATGTTTGTTAGAAGTTTAGAACTCTAATAATGTTTTGGAGAATGTATCATTTATTTCCGCTATTTTTATATGATGAATAGGGTGTCAGGTACACAGACGTTACTAAAGTAGTACTTCAGGCCCCACGTGGCAAGTCAAGGCAATACAAACGACCACGAAATTCCTGCCTCCAGGCTGCGAGAGGAAACCTCAAATTCCTATCTTATCCCCCAATAATGTTTTACTAGAATCCTGATATTCCCTTTTTCTACCCTCATCAAACTTCATTCCTATACTCTAGTATTGTTATTTGCTGAAGTCTACAGAACCTAACAACTTAAGCTCTGATACCACAACTGTAAAGACCCCAAAATTATACTACTTTGATACCACAACTATCATGAGTTTCATAATTATCACAATATTACATATTTTCACAATATTCTAGAATATTACATCTGTACCATTGCATAGCGAGCGGAAGCAAAAATAAACCTTCCAAACATTATACATACCAATACTACCTCACAACCATTACCATACAATTTCCCAAAAACCATACTGTAACCCAAAATTACCAAAAAGGTTTATATAACGCAGATCTATACCAGCACTTACCCTAACTGTATTATCTATACCCTGACCCTGAGCTCCTAGGCTTGATTTCCTAGTGGTTTTGAAAAGTTTGAAATATTTATTGAAGACACCTCTTAGTAAGACGGAATAGATTATTATCTGCGTGTGGCAAATGAGTTTTTACGTAAACAATATATCCATTAATTAACTTTAAAAATGAAATTGCATTTAAAATTTGTACTCACACCTATATAACTAAAAATAAATACTTTTTCTCAAAATTATGATTTGGCTTTATAAATTTCTCCATTTGCATCAATTTACATATATGCATAAAAGAACCTCCCTAAATGGACAATCATATAACATCATGTATTAATCCCACATAATCGGGTTGTGCGGTTTGAAGACTAGACATAACCATGGCTAGCATACCATCAAGCTAAGTCGACGTAACATATGTCTGTAGTCCAGTTTGCCTCACGCAACCTGGTTCGAACTCCAGGGCGGTCCACAACACTTTGCAGACCAAATTGACTATTTACCGCCTACACTTTCCATAACAGTGTGGCTGCATTAACAATTCCACTAGCTACGATACTGTGCTCTCAACATATTTGATCCATTCGGATTTTTAAACCATATAATGCAATTTATATAATATTATATAATAACAATATAACGACCTCCTCATATCTTGCCAACATTATATTACAATTTACATAATATTATATAATAACAATATAACGACCTCCTTATATTCTGCCAATGTTATATTGCACTTTTCATGATAAAAACAACAGCATGATCTCATTTTCACAACTCGATATAAAACTCGCATTTCTCACAATTCTACAGTATTCTCAATGTTTCCATTGATAATTATAAAACCACATTCTCTGTATACAATCATAACTTAGTATAAAATCACAACTCTGTATATATTCATAACTCATTATAAAATTCATACTTAGCATAAAATCACATTTGTGTATAAAATCACAATTTCACTGTATAATATCATAAAAGGAATTCTGACCGATTTAATTCTACAATTATAATAAATTGTTCTCATGTCACACAATTTAAATGCTTATACCATAATATAATAAGTTGTCCGGGGAAAATATATTTTTACAGGAAACAAAGGTCTGATAATCTTCATAATTTTATTTAACTCACAATATACATTTTTCAGGAAAATGGGAGATGATTACCCTACTCAATTTGCTTTTCCCCAAATACATATATAATAACTAAACAAAACATTATTTCCATATGCCTGAATAATTCAGAAAACTTGATATAATCAAATTCCTGTAATTTGTTTTAATTCCAAAATATTCCTAAAAATATGATATAATCAAATCCCAGCAATTTAATTTAACTCAAACATATTTTAATTAACATAAAGTTAATTAAATTCACGTACTTAAATTTAATCGGAAGTATTTTAAAATAAACTGACATAATTTATTCCGCTTACCTTGTCAGAGGAGTGGTGCCTACGACGCTTAAATCACGAAATCTCCCTGATTAAAACATTAGTGGCCGAAATTGGAACCTAGGGATATTTTATGTTCTTCAATCAACGCAGGTTTCACCGAGAAAATTGAAGGGAGAGAGAGAGAGAGAGAGAGAGAGAGAGAGAGAGAGAGACGATGAGAGAGAGTGGCAAGAAAGGGGGGGTGTCTCGGTATTCAATTTGAATCCTGAAGGATCCTTCAAGTTACTTTATATATATATATTATAATATTATATTATATTATATTATAATATTATTGTATAATTAATAATACTTATTAATTATTTAATTAATTAATTTAATTTAATTTTTTTTAAATCACTGTAGAAAGTTAGAAAGTTAGAGAAATAATGAAAAGATGTTTTCAACTTTTCAAATAAGTTGGCATTTCTTATAATTATTTTAAAAATTAGAAATAAAAATAAAACCATTTCACAAGAAAATGCTATCAGAATTGCTTATTTTTTGTTTATTTGTTTATTTATTTCATATAAACTATGTAAAAAAAAAAATTAACATTTCTTTATAATTTTTTGAAAAATTAAATAAAAAAAATAAAAATTATTTTTCACAACTAAACAAACCCTTAACATTCATGAAAATATAATATTTATGACATTTCATTTTTCATATTCACTTTAATTTGGGTTCTAATATAACAAAGTAGTAAATTTATATTTTTTGGAAACAAAAGACACAAATAAGAAAATCTAGTTCCAGTATTTCCCATGAGTAAGTTTCATGCAAACTCTCTTGAGTTTTTTCCCATTTTATTATTAAAAATAAATAAAATATTAAATAATACTCTTATTGGGAAAAAATTTCCCAAATTAATGCTCACGTAATCTTACAGCACCAAGTTGTAAGATTTAAAAGGCCAGCGAGTGAGAAGTTGACGCGTGACATGACTGCAGAGAAAATCTCGCAGCATGAAGCTGCAAGATTTAAAGGCTCATCTGGACAGGGTGGTGACGCGTGGCACTGAGTAAATCTCGCAGGTTAGTCCTGTGAAATTACCGACTGTGTCTGCAAAAATTAAATTTAAATAATATATTATTATGATATTAAAAAGAACTTATTTGTATTTTATTATGGAAGTGTTTGTATACATTCAATTATAAGAAAAGTGATTATCCAATAATTAATTATTGCCAAATGCAACTTGATCAATAAAATAAAATAAAATCCTCACATAAAAGAAATTATTGATTATAAACAAGTATTTTGTCATAAAAATTTGAATAAAATCCCAAAAAAAATTCAAAATATGACTCTAACCCCTGAATTTTCAAAAAAATACTAAAAAATTTCCTATAATTTAATTTTATTGACGAATGAATATTTTGTTAGTCAACTATTAAGTGCATGTGGAATAACAAAATTTGTCCTTAATAAAATGATATTTTAAAATGACATTAATTTAGTATATATATATATATATGATTAATATAATGATTAAAGTCAAATAAGTGGATTAGGGACCGAACAAAAATATCGAATTGACTGCTTTGATACTTTGGGTCTACTAATTATATAACTATGACAAAATAATTTGTATTATTTCAAAATTTTTAAAAAATATAATTGGAAAAAATAAAATTTGTCAATAAGTTATAAAAATGGCTAGTAATTATAATGCTGCAAAATGTTTATTGGATGTAATATTTAAAATTAACAATTAAACACATTATAAAATAAATAAAATATAATTTAATATTTTTAGAGTCAAGTAATGTATCAAATATAGTATTAAAAAAATGTAAACTAAAATTTCACTGACTTTACCAAAGTTACTATGTTATTAATGGTCTTTAACAAGACTAAAAATAAGAACCAATCAACCGATGCAAACTAATTTATTCATAATGACAAACTATTATCGTAAAATTGAAGTATTAATCAAAAGAACGTGATATTTACAAACATTTTAAAAAAAGAAATTAGAAGATATTGATAGATAATTATGAATCTAATTTTACTTACTAAATTGGCTGTAGTTAAATAAAAATGAAAAAAATTTATTTCGACTTATCTAAGTGGGTAAAATCCTTAAAAATCATACTTCACTCGATCTAAAATATATAATATACATACATATATATATATATATATATATATATATATATATATATAGCTCATACTCCTATTATTTTGAAAATAATTTTTATATATTATTTTTCATAAACTCATAAAAAGATCACATTATTATTTGTTTTATATTGTCAAGATAAATTAAAACCGAATTTATAATTAGTGTACAAACCAATCAACAAGTAGTAATAAAGTTATCTAAATTCACTTAGCAAAATAATAGGGTGGTACCGATTCTATGAAATTAAAGTGATTATTATGACCTCCAGCAATCTTAGACACTTGTAGATGTTGCGATACCATTCAAACTTAAAATAACAAAAATTTGTTATCCATTGTCATTTTGGGTGAAGGTTTTCACACTTTGCATGTTGCAACATATATATAACTGTTATGTGTCATTTTTTACATTTGACAATATTTAACTCTTTGGCGCAAAGGTCGAATCTTTCACTATTTAGTTAAATAAAAGTTATTTTATTCATCTCAATTTAATTTGAAAAATTATATAAATAAACTTCAAGAGTATGAAGTGTGCACAAGACACATGACTATACAAATGAAATTAAAATAATCAAATATTATACAAGTGAAATGAAAATAATCAATAATATATACAAAAGAAATAAAAATAATCAATACTATTCAAATGAAATCAAAATAATCAATAATATACATACAAATGAAATGTAATGAAAATAATGTTAAACTACTCCGTGCCGCAGCGAGGTCGTCTCCAAAGTCATGGTGGTCGCAGTCTGCCCTCTCCCTGCTGGTCAACAACATCAGGTGTCCTGTACCATCGTCCGGGATGTGGATCCTCTCCGCCAAGAGGTACTGCATAATCATCATCCATGCAGAGCACACGTGATGAGAACTGATATGATGTCTTGGGACGAGACAAGGCGGCATAGCGGGTGCATCAACCTCCTCCCCATAAAAAAGATCGTCCAATAAAAATGACATCGATGGGATAGCAGCATAGTCGGATGGGGCGTCAGCTGATCTACTCGACGGTCCAGCAATATCAGCTGCAGTGGAAGGTGCATACGGTGCTGACGGGCCGAACATGTACTTTGCCTGTACAACCGGTGGCGAGGAGATGGGAGTCACTGGACAACTAGAGGAGGCATGTCGTCCTCCTCCTACTAGAGCTAGTTGACCTCCTCATGCTGGGATCCGTTGACCGTTCTCGTGGACGAGGTCCGGTGCAACACTTATCAGTCGGTGGATCGTAGGATCGGACGAGATCTGGTCTGCCTTAATGACTATGTCAGCCTGCACGATATGAAAATATTTGATTAACGCATGCAAATCGTAACATATATATAACAAAATGAGTTATGGGTTAAAGTCTTCATACGAGGCTCAAATATACAGCAGTGGTCCTGTTGATGAAGCGGCGTGTGATAGACCTATACCAAGTGAAGTATAGGTCATCTAGACGCATTAGACCGTCCTCCGCCACTCCTGGTACGATGTAGTCTCGCTGATGCTCCCACACAGTGACGAATATTGTGTGTATAGTCGACCAGTCTGTGACCCCTCGACCGCGCCCATCCATGTCGTGGAGGTCATCCCCAACTATATCTATCCCCGACGTCAGAAATCGGATGGGAATGCCCTGTCGATACCCGAACTATCGCATGACTCGATTAGGGAGATACCACTCAATAATATGAAAACATATGAGTGGCACTCGGGCTACCCACAAGTCCCTCCCTTCTGCGTTGTCAGGCGGCAGGTTGGCTGGAATCTCAGCCATGTAGGGCATCCATAAAAACTGCACTTAGATATAAACAAAAGTTAAGCGAACTATAAATAACTGAAAGAAAGAAAAAATACCATGTGCTATACTTTAATTGATTTATACCTCATGCTCCCGGTGCATGTCCAACTCGAACCTGTACCAGGGCAATGTGTGAAGCGCAACCATCGGTGCCCTCAAGTCGTCCCTCCATATGTATAAGATGAAACGTAAGTTTCCAAATGCAACGACTAGTACGTACTACGAATTAGTATTCGTAGTACTTATAGAGTGAATGAGGAGGGATAGATGAAGTTGATACTAATAGGTATGCGAGTGGGAGTGGATCAACTGAACAACTATCCTGATCTCTCTAAATCTGTAGGAAACCTTGCCGCGTAGGCGCGAAGGAAGGAAATCTCTCCCAAGCCCAAACCTGGAGTAGGCGAAGGGGGCCCGCAATCTGTGTCTTCAAGTGGTGAGCAGCGCAAAACATCTCCCTGTACAGCCACGCCAAAGTAGCGGACCCCCAACTGTACGAGTGACACGCTCCGAAGTCCTCAAGGAGTGGAAGGAACATCAGATGCGCATAGCTTCCCAAAACATAAAAAAATATCACCCCACAGATCAAACGCAACAAGTGGGCTCGTGCGTGGCATGCTATTGTTCGTGCATCTGAATATGCCAGGAGCTGACAAAATGTATCCCCCTTGAGGAACCGCATATAGATGTATGCACCAACCAACTCGCTGTTAGGTGGAACGATCCCTAACAAACGCTCGCACATAGTACGTAAGGCGAGTCGTCCCTGACGGTCTGTAGGTCCCTTCACTGGTCTGGTAGTGCGACCAGTCACGGCTCGCCCATCAATCAGCAACCCGAACAAAACAGCAATGTCTTGTAGTGTGACGGTCGTCTTGCCATGAGGTAGGTGGAACGTGTGCGTCTCGGGTCTCCATCACTCCACCAAAGCTGTGACGAGATGTTAATCGAGCTGGATATGGGCAATCCGATAAATGCCATAAAATGCCGCATCACGTATCAGGCGGACGATATAGGGGTCTGCCTCCAACCAGCACTCCGCAAACTGCATGCCTCCTCGGCAAAACAAGGGTCGGCATGCCCATCAGCCCACGCTCGGCTAGCCCTATGATCATCGCCCATCATCAATACGCTCGGATTAGACGGCCATGGATCAATCCTATAAAATGTATCATCACATTAGAATAAGTATATACAAAAGAAGAAGGGTCTGAATGAGTCCCAAACTACCTACGAAATCAACGCGACGGTCCAACTGCATCCCCGAGTTGGGTCCTTCTTGGATACCTTGTGCGATTATGTTCTTCTTGATGACATAAACTTTACGTGCTCATCTTCCTATCTTCCCTTGCGTCCATCTCATTGTGTATACAAGAGCTCCTAGGATGACCTTTATGTCAAGCATACGTTGGATTTGCCTGTATAGTCGGCAACGAGGATGCTGGCCAGTATGCCTCATGCATTATCGGATGAAAATCCTCCGCATATGTCACATAGTGTTCGATGGTGCTCCAACATGACTCAACGTACTGCATAGCATTCAGTCGTGTTTCTGCACATGCAGCGAGAAGGTGGGAGCATGGAAAGTGTAACGCTTGCCACTTCCCACACGAGCATTCGTGTGTATCCTGAATGTGCAAGGTTTGCATGTTGTTTCCTTTATGAGGTCCCAACTGCGCAGTCGTGATGCTAAAAGTACCCCTAGACTAGTTGAACGTCGTCACGCGATGTCCGATCGCCTTCAACTTCCTTCTTTCCATCGCTAGCAATATATGAGGAGTGAATGCATTTCCTCTCGATATTGCGTTACGAGCAGCCTCCCGTCGGCTGTTGAAATAATGTGCAACACGATAAAATTTCAGTTGCACAAGGGCAGTGATTGGGAGGCTACGAGCACCCTTCAAGATTGCGTTGAAACATTCGATGAGGTTAGTCCTCATGTTCCCATACCTTTTACCATTGTCGTGGCACTGAGTCCACATATGAGGAGGGATCTGATCAAAAAATGTCTTTGCTGGTTCCCCACCCTCATCGAATATCCTCTCCATCCACATGTTAAACTTTCTTACCTGATGCTCTCTTCCCGCTCGCTCAGCCATTCGCTTAAGATTGACACTATGCACTTTCGTGCTAAAGTTGCTGACCACATGTCGAAGAAAGAATCGGTGGTGGTTGCCAATCGGGATTGCAATGCATTGCAACGAGGATCCCTGGATGTCTATCTGATATAAGTCAAATGTCATCCCTGTCGGTAATGGAACGAAGACAACACAGAAACCAATTCCATGTGTCCAAACTTTCCTCTTGCACAATAGCGAATGCAAGGGGAAATATTTTCCTATTTGCATCCGGGCACGTCGCAATAAGGAGTTTTCTTTTGTACTTACCGTACAAGTGTGTCCCATCTATACATATAACAGGAGGACAGTGGGGAAAACCCTGAATAGATGCTGCGAACGCCCAAAATACTGATACAAATGTTGCAGTCTGATCGCTACCTAATATAGGAGTCCACCCCACTGGACAACAGTACTAGGATTATACGCGCACATTACTTCCATCCACCTAGACAAAGTCTGATAAGACATCTCCCAATTGCCGAATACTTGGAAAATTGTCTTATGTTTGTTCAACCAAACCTTCTTATATGAGATGGAATAGCCGAAAGGACAATCTATGAACTCTTTCAATGTAGCGATTGATGTCGACGCATCACCCCTTATCATATTCACTATCTCCCTTGCAATGAAGGACGACGTGATTTGGTTATGGTCTTGCGAGAGAAGTTCGTTCAAACATGTGTGCGGACTACCATATTGAGTGATTTCGAAAAATCAGTATTTCTGACGATACATCGCACGCACTCTCCAACTACAATCAGAGTTCTTACACCTAACAACCCATAACAATGGGGTTGACTGCATGACGTGGAAGTCATGGTGCGTTCGAGCATGGTATATTCGCACAGCAGCTATCAACTGATCTTTCGACCCGAATAGCATCCCTTTACTCAGCTCTTACGATTCATCCCAACGAGTTACCCGTATAGGAAGCTCCTCACCATGTGACAAATCTGCAGCATCTACGTCAATTACACCATACATAGGAGGTTCGTCCATGAACTCGGCGTTATACGTACCATCATTCGTTTCACAGGGGGGTGGGTCGACATCATCGGGGAACTCATTCGTCCCTTCACCAATTTCCTGCTCGTATGTGTCATCTTGTAAATGAACATCATTCGTGATGTTCATCCCTTCGTCTAACGCGTTGTTCGCAATGGCGAACAAAGATCCTGATCGTTCTGCTAGAACTTCTTCGCAAACACCATGATCATTCGTGTCAATAATAGGTCCTTCGTACATGTGTGGCTTGAACGACGATCCCAAATATTCATTCATATCCACAACAGGCATCCCACCAACATCTGTACTTGTGTATGGATCTACATCTTCTTCCTCCGCTTCAATCACATGCTCAATAGACGTTCTCGTTTGCCCATCTGCGGCAACACCCATGTAAGGAATGTTTTCGACATATAGTTGCACAGTTAAATATGTCGTCCCTACGCAGTGTGCATCCAACACAATGCGCAAACCATAATCATCAGTAACGAGAACAGCCTCATAGAGGATTGTATCATGATGTCCTTGAATCGGGTATCTTGCGGTTACCCGTAATGCATATTGATTTGGATCAATATGCAAATACTTATATATCTTCGTATACAATTTAGTTAATTTACACCTATAGCCAATTCGAATAGGTCGAACTGGCGGAATACTATAACTAACACCGGTTTGTCCGGTTATAATGTGACCCCCTATGTACAACAATATCGTCACTGGAGTACTGCTTGAACTTCCTGCCATTTAGATCAACGATCGGGAAAGATAAAAGACCTATGCAAAACAATAATTGTATGTATAAGTGATATGATAAGTCAATAGTAATCAAGAATTATTTGCACTATGTTCGTGGCATGCAATCTTCCCTAAATGTTTCACTCGTCACTTCAAAAATATTTTTGCATGCATTTATGACTTTTCTAAGAAAAGTCCTACCGAAATTTCGGCAGCATGCGAGCTGTAATTTGAACATTTATTCATTTTTACAATGACCCTGAAACGTTTGCAAGCAATGTAATAACATAGTTTGAGCATGCGAAAACCTATAATATCTACCAGTAGACAATTCACATCACTACATCAGCCGTGTAGGAGGCATTTAGATCAATATGCCACTCAAATTTATTATTAATTTTTTGTTCAATTAAGAATTAATTAAGTTATATTAAAAATAAGTTGCTTGATTTTTAATTTTTAAATGGAAGCTCTAAACTAAATAAATAATTTTCACCCCTTCACTTTATCACCTAAGTACCAACAATCTTGATACGTAATAGATGAGAAATGGAATCTTGACAAATTTATGAAACTTTTTTTAATAAAATCATGACAATAACGTGAGGATACCGAGTTCAATCAGCCATGACTTGTATTCTACTTATGATTTGTCATGAAACTAACCACTCTTTCAAACACATGTATAGAATATAATTAACAAGAATGAGATTGAATTTGCTATTTATTTTTACATGTTTATATATTTATTACATATAAATACAATATAATTTAAAAAAATTAAACTTACATTGCCACGTACTTCTATGTATTCTTCATTAAAGTTTGGACAGTTTCGTAAGTTTTTATAAAACTTATTTTTAAATTCTTCAGAAATTCTTATTAACTACAATTTGAGAAGTTTTGAGTCATTTATATAAACTCATTTCGAAAAATATAATTCAATTAGTACTTTATCACTTTATGCACAATATGACCTAGAATTATGAAAAATTATTATCTAAATGCATGCTTCTTAATTTGTCCTCTCCTCCCACAGGTACCATATTTTATAACATGTTATATATATACATCAAGAATAAGATTATTTTTTATTACATAATAATATATTTATTATTATCATTTAATAAAAACATTTTAATGTTAGTTAAAATAATAAGAACATAATTATCAATTAAAATTTTAATTAAAAATATTCTTAATTTTAGTGTAAAACATATTAGAAACTAATCATATATTTTAACATATTAATTAGTGATGCAATATAATTCAATTTTAAAATTAAGAAAAAAATCGTCTATTAATTATTGGGACTAAAATTATTAATATATCATCTCATGATTGTTATATATAAATAAATATATATATATATATATATATATATATATATATATATATATATATATATCTCCAATACACTTATAATAAAAATTGCAATAGAAAAATTAAATGGAAACCGAACAAAATTAAAATACATACCTCAAATTTGGGATACAATCAACAATTTGAAGGTAATTCGGACTAAATAATGCACACTAACAAATCAACCAATCAATCAAAGAATATGTATTTTCCTCTCAAAAAATAATGAGCTTAGGGTTTCCAAGGCCTTACCCCCTCCTCCTTTTATAATCTTCCTTCTCAAGCAACTCCTGCCAGCAACGGTCGTTCGCCAACGGTAACTTGCAACGCCAAGAAAATTATTGGTCTCTGCTCTCTACTCTGCAACGCAAAAAAAAAATGAAGCAGGAAGGGGCTGAAGAATGGGCGAAGCAAATCTCGCAGGACCAACTTGCGAGATTTGCCATGCGTCAGCTCAATAAACTTTTGCACAGACAATCTCGCAGGTTGGTCCTACGAGATTTGCAGAGCCTCGTGCCACGCGTCACCTTCCCGATCACTAGTCGCTTTAAATCTCGCAACTTGGTGCTGTGAGATTTGCTCAGCCCCGTGTCACACGTCACTTTCCCACTCGTCCATTAATTTAAATCTCGCAGTATCAAGTTGCGAAATTACGTGAGCATCAGTTTGGAAAATTTTTTCCCAATCAAAGTATTATTTAATATTTTTTTTAATAATAAAACTAGAAAAAACAAATAATTAACATTTCTTTATAATTTTTTGAAAAATTAAATTAAAAAAATAAAATTTATTTTTCACAACTAAACAAATCTTTAACATTCCCGAAAATATAATATTTATGACATTTCATTTTTCATATTCACTTTAATTTGGGTTCTAATAGAACAAAATAGTAAATTTATATTTTTTGGAAACAAAAGACACAAATAAGAAAATCTAGTTCCTGTATTTACCATGAGTAAGTTTCATGCGAACTCTCTTTTATAGGTATCCTATTTTTAGGATTAAATTGTTCCTATTTTTTTTTATTTGGTTAGACTTTAATGCCCCTGTAGTATTTTATTTATGCTAATAAATTATACAATAATAAATATAGAAATCAATAAAAAGATGATAAGTGATATTAATAGTATAAAAATTATTAAAATTTTAAGACCGTGTTGGCCCTATTATTCCTATTAATCAGATTATTATGTATTGAACTTTTTTTTTTACAATGCTTGAAATTTCATACTAGATTTAACTTAGTACATAATTTTAGTAAGTTTAACTATATTATTATTATTATTATTATTATTATTATTATTACATAGGAACTCCAGCCACCAATGAGCCCTTCGAATCCCCTGGTGCGCACCAAATCTACGGATCAGCATCCTCCGCCCCCAGGTCTCGCTGATTAGGGTAAAGTCCGAATGCAGACACGGCTTCTGTGCATCAATTGAATATTCGGCCAACCCGACTCTCAGGACACATCTTCATGACCTTCCACGGTCCCCGCTGGTTTACAAATAACTCTCACCATCCACTGTCCCCGTTGGCTCACAGAACGAACTCTCACCATTCACGGTCTCCGCTAACTCATAGAGTAAACCCTCACCATCCACAGGTACCACTGACTCAGTGAGTGTATCTACCTGGAATTGAACCCTCGATGATCCTTCTTACTTGTTGATGTCTTTCCACCGCATCATATCGTGGGAGCGTTTAACTATATATTATTGCTTGTTCATGAGTGCGTTTATCCTATGTTTGGAAACACCTTATATATGAGTTTGTATTGAATTTGGATAAAATGTAACACAAAATTATAGTAAAATTTGCTTAAATCCATCCAAATTCAAATCTAAAGTTCAAAATCTGTCATAATGTAGGTTCCTAAGAATCCCAAGACATGAACCAAATAGAAGTATTTTTATCAAAAATAAGATTTTTGGGAGTTGAGTATTAATCTAAGACCTTAAATTTAAAATTGTGTTACCTTAGAAAAAAATAATACAATAATTTATAATATCTATACTATTATTGGAAGGGAAGAAGATTCAAATTTGAACCTGCATCTTTTCCCCAAATGTCCTTTTCTTACAGTCTAGGTTTTTTTTTAACAATCCTCTTAGTTATGGTTTAGCCCGCAGTCCACAGACGCCTTGGAAAGTGTAAAGCCCAAAAAACATCAAACTTCAAATGGGCCAATGACCATTATACAAATGTGCAAATGGGATAATTCCACGTGTTCAATAGTGATAGGGTGGGGGGAGGAGCCATACACATTACTTACCATTAAGGACATCTCAAAAAGAAGAATCAAGTAGCTTATCAATCTGGTTTTACCATCCACCAAAATAGAAGCCAAGGGAAAATCTGCGCTGCAGTCGACTGATGCACAGCTGCACCACGGCAATTGTGATGTGACACAATGAAATTAAAAAAATTAGAATTAAATTTAAAGTATTTTATTTCGCACTCTGCACCACGGCAATTGTGATGTGACACACAATGAAATTAAAGTATTTTATTTCGCACTTACATTTTTAAAATTTAACACAAAAAAAAGTAAGGTAAAATTTTAAATTTTAGATTTTCGCTACCTTATACTATAAAATTGTATTTTATAACTTAAAATCTGAATTGGGTTGTCTTGAGTTTCATAGATGGGATCTATTCTTGTCTTTAATTTTTTTTTATCCCCTCACGAGAGAAGATTCAAAGAGAATAACCCAAAGAATTCAACTAAAATTCATACTTGCATTATGTACCCAACCAATTCCTAAACTCAACTTCTCCCTACTTTACAAAAATAAAAAATAAAAACAGTAACCCTATTACCTTTGAGACCATAACACTACGCGCCGGGAAAAGCATTACTCCGGCGACTTGCATACCCAATCTGACCCACATTGCCGTCCCGGAAGTAATATTCGCCCGACATTCTCCCGGAATGTCCCAATTTGAGTTTGAAATGTTAGAGAAAGATGAAGCATTCTAAAGACACGAGAGGATTTTCGAGCGATTCATTCTCCTTGCCTTCCCCGCTACAACTCTCCGCTGCTTTCCGTGGATTATCCGGCGCCGGAGGAGGGATCCGACCAGGAGATTGCGCCGTTCTCCTCGCCGACGGGCTCCGACCCCGACCGGATCTGGATCTGGATCTGGAAGTCAACACGTCTGCACCCTTCGCCGGCGACCTCGACCTACGCCCGGAGTTCTCCCCAAGGTCTCTCCGTATGCCGTCGCGCCTCCCTGCCGTCTGACCCGCCTGTCTGCTCAACCCCGACCGCGCTCTACCCGGCGACGGCTCCTGCCGCCGGGCCGGCGAGACCGGCGACTTCCGCACCCCTCTATCTCTTCCTGGACGGCCCATTTCCCCGGAGAACGAACGGTTTCTCGGAAACTTGACCGGGGTTCTGTCCACTCTCCGGCGAACCTCCTCCTCGTCCCTCCCCTCGGTAATGGTGGTCGTGGAGACGCTCTCGCTCACGCTGCAAATCTCGGAGACTTCCGAGATCTCAGAATTGACCATGGCCACCTCTGCTTCGATCTTCTGAAGAGAGGGCTTCGGAATACACGACATTATCTCATCTTCAACCTTCAGAAATGGTGGATTTGGAGTATCGGACAATTTCTCATCATTAATCATCTGCAATGGGGGTTTTGCACAGTAGGGTTTTGGAACGGAGGGTTTCTTCTCTTCTTCTACCTTGACAGCAAGTGACCCCGATTTGGTCGCCGTCGGTGTCTCCGACAGCACTTCCTTCACAGTCTCCTCTTCCACCAGGACAGGCAATCTGCCGCCGACTCCGTTGGGAGGGTCAGATCCGGGCGAGCAACGCGGGTCTTTCGCCTGCTGAACCGAAGCTTTGGGGGTGCTAACACAACAACCCATCTGGATTTCGAATGCAAAGAACCCCCAAAAGTACTGCTACTAACAGAATTCCTATGTCTTCATCATTGTTCTTCCATTGCTGACCGATTAGCTCAGAAAGAAAAGCTTCTTCTGGTCAAAAAATGGGTTCGCCGGAGACTGGGAAACTGAGCTGTTGGGCCGGTACATACCAGTGAGTGGGAGACAATGAAATGTATTTAAGGGAAAAGACCTCTCGGGTCTAACAAGTAACAACGACTCTCTCTCTCTCTCCTCTGTTTATCCTCTCTCTCTGGGGAGTCTCGTGATGGGTGGTCATCATGAACTTTTTTATGCGCAGCGCATGTTGCAGAAGCTGCGGTGGAGCATTTGGACGCCCTTGGATTTGGATCGGTCCCATGTGACCCGACAGAATGAACGACCCGCCAACCCACGACAGTGAAGATGGGCCGGGTCCGAGAGTATGGGACCGGTGCGAAGGATCCGAGATGGGTCCCGGAGTGCGAGGATTAAAAAGGACATGCAGGGTGGGTGCCCCTATGGGCTATGGCCTATTGCGTGAATCTTGTTAATTGTAAGTTTGACCCTCGCAATGGGAATGACATAAATGAAACACGTGTTGACCCCACGCTTTGGGTTTGCCCTTTCTAACTACCAAAGAACTCTTTAATATTTTATTTTATTTTATTAATAAAATATTTCATTAATTCTAACCATAATAAAATAATATTTTAAAAATTAAACCTATTTATAAATTAAATTTACAAAAAATAATTAACATAATATCTTGAAAGCTAACTAAGCGACTTAAATACCTAATTAATTTTGAAATTAATTGGTCTATTAGTTAAATCGTTTTATATTAATCAATTGACATCATCACAATAAAAAAATTAGTAATAAATCATAAAAATGCTTAGTAATCATAATACTATAAAATATTTATTAGATGTTAAATCTATAAAAATTTAATGACTAAACACATCATAAAATAAATAAAACATAGTTCAATATTTTTAAATTCAAGTAAATTATCAAACATAATGTTAAAAAAAATAAAATAAAATTTCAAAATTTAATCTTTATAAAACGAGATGTTAGTTCTTTTACTTATAAAATGAATGTTAAATGTATTAAAAAACACTCAAATTCATATTAATTGGTTGACCATTATATGAGAAAATTTACCTAACTTTTCCTGATTTTATTCAAGTTGTTATATTATCAAATATTATATTCAGTCATATCCAAAAAAAAAAAAATCATATATTGATCCATTGTTTGATCCAAATCAATATTTTTAAACTATAATTTATTTGTCAATAATATATGTAGTCTATTTATTTTCAAGAAATGTATATAACAAATATTTTGTAACAACATAGTTATTTAAGTCTTTTTTTGAATTATTTGTATTATTTATTTTTTCATAATTTTTAATTTGTTAAAAATAATTTAATTATATTATCATGTTTATGTCAACTGATTGATTCAACTTAATTCAGGAATATTTAGATCACAAGCAAGTTTAATTTTCAAAATATATTGTAATTAACCGATCAACTTGCCCAACTTAATTTATTAAATTAATATTATTTTCTTATTCTATCTTATAAAATTAAGTCAAAGGGTAAAATTACCAATTTATTAGGGATAAAATTTAATTTTTCACTAAATTTAACGGTTGACTAACAGTCAACTAACGGGAAGTTCATTTTGTTAATAAAATTAAATCTCAAGGGGTTGTGTGGTAATTTTCGAAAACTCAAGGGGTAGATTGATTTTTTAAAAAGTGATGGGATGTTGCTGAATTTTACCCATAAATAAATTATAAGATTTTTATTAGTGGTGATAGATATGAAAAAAGAATTTTAAATTAAAATATCTAAAAATATTTATATTTATTGTATATTTATTTTTTAGGACAAAAGATAATAAATTTTCTTTAATTTTTTTTTAAGAAAAAGGAATTTTCATGAAATTTCAAAAGATTTGAAATTTTCACAAGTCTCCTAAAATTTGATTCTTAGAATACTTACGCCCCTTAAAAAGTTTATCTTTTATCAAATATAGGAAGAGATTTATGTCCTCTTAACAAATCTTAATAAGGTTTACGAAATTCATTAAATCTTAAGGAAGGTTTTTGAAATTTTTAAAACCTTTAAGAAAGGGTTTTATTTTTTTACCAAATCTTAGGAGGAGTGAGTATCTTTTACCTTCTTTTTTTTTTCATATATATAAGTTTATAGAAAGTGGTAATTATATTGAAAAAATAATAATTAAAACTGCAGTAAAAGGTATTAAAATATTTAAGCAATACCAAGGACAAGCTTATTTGAGTCAAGCTATTTGCAAGCAACAAGAACTAGAGAAGTTAACGTAGAGTTTTTTCCCGAAATAATATATATATATATATATATATATATATATATATATATTAATAATATTCTTGAGAATGATGCATTGCATAAAAAATTTCCCAAAAGATGCAAAAAAATAAAATTCAGTTTTTGAAACTGTTAGAATTGGTGTTTTCCCAAGAGGGGGGGTGAATTGGAATTTAAAACTTTTTTCTCCTAGGTTGATCTATCCTATAACAGTATATACACAACCTAGGGTCTGTCTATTCAATTTCCAAATGCGTAGATAAATATAATATGAAATTTAAGTCATACGCATCATTCACCCATAACATACATGTGCGGTAAATATAAAGTGCGGAAATATAAATGAACACACGATATGTTATCGGGGTTCGGCCAACCGTGCCTACGTCCCCGCCTCAAGCTTGCAAGCAGGAAGATTCCACTAATAGCTCACTTAAGGGTGGAGCAACACCGTTTACAACCAGGTCAAATTAACACAGGGCTGACCTCAACCTTAACCAGGTCAATTAGCGGGGCTGACCTCAACCTACACGCCTTAACAGGACGACGCACCTAGCTTTCCTAACTGAGTCTAAGCCAATCCGAGACTATTCCAGGGCTAGTCTCCCTCTTCAAGCCCGTGCCTGGAAATACAACCAAAGTGTATTACAATGAAATGGTACAGTGATTGTGCTTTCAAGTAAAGCAGATAAATACCCAAATTCGCGCAATAATATACACCACAAATATGATTCAATATGTAAGTTCAATGTGGTCTAGATGATTCAACTCTCAAAGGTATTTTCTATCGGTGTAAAGCGTACGTGAGAGTGTCAAACAAACAATCTTTGTATCACAAGATATTCAACAAATAGTTTCACACAAAGATGTTAAGTCTTATGTATTTCAATCATTAAGATATCTCAAGCATGTATGTATTAAACGATGTATATGCTTGGTTTGCAAAAGACGTGTAATCTTTGTATTCAGCAAATAATATATGAGTGAAAGAATATTGCAACAAAGATCACAATCACACAAGCAAATATCTCTTCAAAGTATTTTGCAATATAAAAGTATAATAGATATTTGGAAGTGTTTGAAAAGTTTTTGCAAACAAAAACAAATACACTCTTCTCAAGATCTTGCAATGAAGGTGCAAGCTTAGAAGATCTAACAAAGTTTTCTTAGGAAATGCTTATTAGCAAAAGCCTCTTAAGAATCCTTAGGTTTGGCTCTCAAGAAAATCATGTCAAACAAATAGCATAAGGAGAGCAAACCTATTAAACTAAACACTCAATCAACTTACAAAATATGTAGGCAATGATAGAAAGCAAGTATGAGTGGTTTTGAGTAATCAAATGAGTATTATAGGGTTTTGGTTTTTCAAAGAATTTTCCCTAATCAAAGTGGCTAATATTTTTTAATTTTTGCAAATGAACACATATATATAGCCATGGAAGGAAATATGACCGTTGGGGACCTATAGGGTATTATTAGAAAAGTTTAATGATGTTTAAGGCATTTTAACCCTGTTTAGAAAAATATTAACCACGGTAAAAATTGGACCAACCCGAGAGGTCCGGTCGACCAGAAATGGTTCAGTCGACCAGGACTCAAGTGGCTCGGTCGACTAGGGGCATTTTGAACTGAGTGGTCGGTCGACCGGGTAAGGGCGATTTTCCAAAACTCCGAGGTTCGGTCGATTGGGGCAATTTTGAGCTAAAGGGCTCAGTCGACCAGACCGTTGGGAATTCTCCCAAGACCCCTCGGTCGACCAGGTTGTTGGAGTACAAATCTGGTCGGTCGATCGGGAGGTCAAACTGTTGACTCCCAGGTGGTTCGGTCGACCAGGCCTGGGTCAAATAGTTGACCCGGACTGGTTTCGATCGACCGAGCCAAATTGAACTGAATTGTCCAGTCGATCGAAAGTGCACCAAGTGTGCATTTCGGTCCCGAATTGACCCAAATAAGTCTATTTCAAGTGCCTAATAAACATATGTGACATATGTGTGTGTCCTAAGGTCACTTGGGGTCCAATTTGGAAACACCGAGAAAGTCCGGTGTCGGTCGACCTTCAGTTGACCGAAGGTGCACCCTAAGGTCCTATCTCATCCATGGTTCGGTTTGAGCTTACATAGTAAATCATACATGTGATGTGCGTGAGCTTATTACAAACCGAATGCCCTAATTACTATTACAGACCAATATAAATATATTACAAAGAATATGATTTGGTTTTCAAGCTTTTCTTACTTTGTACACATCTTGATCTTATCATTCTTGATTCCTACACAAAACCTCAAAAACGTTCATTAGATACAATGAGTATTTGTCATAATCAAAACCGGGCGTGACCAATAAGGTCAACAAAAACTCAATTCACTAATACTAAATTTAGATGCATGGAATTCAAAATTCAAATTTGGATTTTCGTAGATTTAAAGAAAATATAGTGTATGTTGTTGAATAAAAATGTCGATGACCTCCGATGAACTCTCCGATCTCGATCACCTGAAAGGGATGGAGAGAAGATTGGCTTGGAGAATTTGGGGTGTATTCCGGGGATATTTCTGATGCCTAAGTTAGGGATTGACTTCGAGAGGTATGAAGCAACAGTAAAGTATGATTTAGAATGCATGAGATACCTTAATCTCTTCTCTGAGTCCCTATTTATAGTGAAGGAATTTGACCTGAGGGTGATATGCCATTTATTGGTGAATTATGGTGCGGACATGAATTGCTCCAATTATTACCTTGTTGGCGTGGATGACTCTAGTCATTATAAGGCGGATGACAATTGCTCTGACAAGACGATTGACTTGGGTAGTAACTGCCCTCATCAATGTTGGGTCTTAGTCTCCTCTTGACTTATAAGGTGATATACTTTTAGGATATATCAGTTGCCCCCCCTTTAGTTTCGAATTTTGAAGTTTTTTTCCAAAGTTTGAAAGTTGCTCCTATTAGGATTTTGCGAAGCCTAGTTGCATTTTATCCGGATGATGACACGATACGAAATAATGTTGTGTGATTTTTTAATGGGAGATTTCTTACTCAGGCTTAGTCCATGGAGGGAATTTTTTTTTTAACAACCTCTTTAGCTACTTTTTTATCTATGGCTTGCCGGACCGGATTTGGGGTATGCTCGGCTTACCCAAGCCGATCTTGTGGCGCTCTTGGCTTTGCCAAGTCGAACTCGAGGGGGAGTCGGCTAGTCCGAGTCGAGGTAGAGGCATACAGGGCTTTGCCGAGCCGATTTGTTGAGCCAGATTTGGGTGTGGCTTGCCAAGCTAAATGTACTAAGATGCCGGCTCACCCGAGCTGATGCTTTTGTGTGCGAATTGTGCCGAGCCGATGATGCTTAGCTGGTCTTCATTGAGCATTTTGTGCCAAGCAAGGCTTCATAAGGCATTTGTGTCAAGCAGCTCATCGTGGGACATTCGTGCCGAGCAGATCTTCGTGGGGCATTTGTGTCGAGCCGCCAAACTACTCTTTATGGGGCATTCTTTCCGAACTGTCGAGCTGCTCCTCATGGGAACTCTGCCGAGTTGCTCCTATTGAGCATTCTTACTAAACTACCGAGCTGCTCTTTATAGGCATTCTTGCCGAGTTGCCGAACTGCTCTTTATTTGGAATTCTTACAGAGCTGCTCTTCTTGGGCATTCTTATCGAACTGCTCTTCGTGGGCATTCTTGCTGAACTGCTTTTCCTGGGCATTCTTTCCAAATTGTTCTACATGGACATTCTTGCCGAGCTACTCTTCATAGGCATTCTTGCCCAGTTGCTCTTTATGGGCACTCTTGTCCAACTACTCCTCATGGGCATTCTTGCTGAACTGCTCTTCGTGGGTATTCTTGCCGAACTGTTCTAGATTACTTTGTAAAGATAAAAACGATTTTGTAAAGTCAAATGTTTAAAACTAGATTACTTTTTTAAAAACTTGCATAGAAGTGGAGTTTGAAAAACTTGATTTCAACTACATGACCAAATTTTAAAATCTAGCTTCATCCCAATTTAAACCACCCTTTCCTCTCCTCGCATTTCCCCTCTTATATATATATATTAATAGGAGGCTTCATTTTATAAACTATTAGTGTAGAAATTAAGGTAATTTAACTATTATTTAGGGGGGAAAAGGATATAATATGATATAACAAGTGAAGGAAGGTGATAATATCAACTACATACACTCTTATGTTGTTGACAGGAGCAAGGGATTTGTCACATCATCCTCCATCTAAATATTAAAAGGAAAAGAGAAGAAGATAAGATACATTAATAAATTAAAATTTGGAAAAATAATTAATATAATATGAAGTGCATCACCAATGCTGTGTATTTGTGTTTAGTGAAGGAGTCACAACCAAGTGCATATATAACTTGACATTGGAAGCTCCAACCTCTATGTGTGTGTGCATGAGAGAGAGAGAGAGAGAGAGAGAGAGAGAGAGAGAGAGAGAGAGAGAGAGAGAGAGAGAGAGAGAGAGAGGGAGGACTTAAATACATAATATCATTGACAAACACAATTATATGGACACCTTAAGTATCATATTGAGGTCCTGGAAGAGTGATATAATATCGATTGCATTAATGTAACTAGTAACAAAGAGTGACTTGTCAAGTGAAGCTCTACCTTGATGGGAAAAAAATGAATAAGAGGTTAAATGACCTCACCAACATACTCAAATTGTGTAAAATGGTAAAATAGGGTGCATGATTTGGCAAAAATGAGGCATGCAAGTGTGGCTGCATCAAGCTCCTTTCTTAGTCACGTTGATTGTTAATGCTTATATTTGAAAGTTGTAATCATATCAACAGTAACAAACCAATGGCTAGCATTTCTCGAATCTAGCCAAATATACATGTCTAATAGAAAGAGTATACAGTCACTTGCAAGTGAAAAAAGTTTATAGTTGAGTTGATGTTACAATGAAGGGCGGAGGGAGTGGAAGTGTCATGTCATAAGAGCTGAATGAAGTTATGGTGTACCTATCATGCATCAACTGTTTCTTCAAATTAAAACCAAAAAAATAAAAAATAAAATGCATTAACTGATTCATAGATGTTTGTTTAGAGAGCTAAATGAGAAAGCAATCATGTACTTCTACCAAAATGTAAGTAGAATATGCTATTGTAAGCACGTGACAATTGATTGTGATCCTATGTTCTATGCACCGTCAACTTGGTTATGATATTTTTAATGTCTATCTTGTCAATCTAGTATGATACAACTACTATGTGTTTCCACCAAACTTAATCAGGGGAAACCAATGCCTAGGTAACACAATTTTAATCCTAATTAATTAGAATCTATGATATTATAGTTTCTAGATTTTTATATTTATTAAATTTAATATTAGCTTAATTGAGCTATTTTCATGTGCTCAAAAATAGTATTGAAAATTAAGGTCAACTTTTTGAAATATGTATACCTGTATTTATTGTTTGGAAAAATAGCATTATATTAATTTTTTTTTCTTATGAAAAGGAATATTTTACAATTTTCATCAAAACATGCATTGATTTTCCAAAATATAATTAGTATATGTGAGAATCTAGTTTGTAACAGACACTAACACACAACATATATAACTTAAAATGCTAAATGACCCTTTTTTTGATCGAGTATGTGTTAGTTGTTAGTACAATAAAGCGATATATTTATTAAACTTTTCTACATCAAACTTATTTAACGACGAACGATTATTCGAACTCATTTTATTAACTTTTTATTCTGGCCTTTTTAATTTATTAAGCTTTTCTACATCAAGTAAAAGTTAGTAAAATGAGTCAAAATATCGTGTAAAAGTAAATAAAAAAATTTGCTCCACTTGAATTCTTAAAGGTGAATTTGAACTTATATAAATTTAAATGAAATATAGTTTAAATTTATATTCCGTTTTAATATGAATTCAAATCTTAGGGGGCGGACCCAGACGTGTAAAGTTGTAAACCAAAAGCAGCCATTCACGGAGGACTGAATAAACAAAGGGGGTAATGATAAGTCTTGGACACGGATCTCAACAAATTTCTCGGGTGGGGGATCCGACTAATACTTGGGTGGGTCCCCAAACTCCTGCCCCTTTTGTACGGATTCCTACTCAAATCCCATCAAGCATTTGGATCTCTCTCTCTCTCTCTCCTGTAATCTTTTCCGGAAACCTATCTATCTATAGAATAAGTAAATGTTTTTTATTATTTTAAAATGCATTTTTATTTATATTTTTAAAAATTACATTCATCTCTTTTAACGATGGTAAATGTTTGGTTTTCTTTTTATTATTCTTAAAATATGTTGGCAGGATAATCGTGTTTCAACATAATTTTTCTTTAAATTTTTTTTAAAAATTATATACATTTGTTTTAGTAACAAATATTTTGTTTTTTGTTCTTAAAATAGTTTGGCCAGTTTTAAGTATGTTTGTTTTTTGCAACTCAACAGCTCATGTATTCTGAATGAGATAACAGGAGCATGACCTCTTCTTTATGATGCAACGTTACGTGACACGACACTTATTATTGCAAAGACTTGCTAGCATGAGAGCCTTCTTCTGACCTTCTGCATGTGATCAAGGCAGTTAATGCATTCATATATTTAATATTATTCAATAGCCAAATCAGGCTTCATCAAGTTCCAACTCCAATTTCAAAAACTCATTACAGTGTGATGTCTCCAAATGAAGAAGTTGAAATCAAATTTTGAGTTGAGATTATATATGGTTACACTGCTAGGTCACCCAAGGTGGGGAAAAGGGGGAAGTGAGGAAGGAAAACAGAGAACACTACTACCAAAAATACAGAGAGTGAGCAGAAGATAATAGATGGGGATGGATTCAGAGTACTGACGAGAAAGAAGAAGATGAAGAAGAAGAGGCGCGATCTGCATCAATCATGGACTTGATGTAGAATTCACCAGCCTTGTATGAAGACCTGACCATGGGGCCTGATGCCACGTACCGAAATCCCTGCACCCACCACAACCCAGGTGCATACAATTTTTTAATAAAACAAACAACAAAAGCATGTTTCCTTCTGAATATAAGATAATAATATCATGACCACTGCAAAGAAACATAATAGAAAGAAACTGAATTGTTAACTGCTTATTGGCACAGAATCATCCATGGACAGCTCCTATTTAAAATGCGAAAGGGCTAATATTATGATGCAAAGTAAAATATTAGGGAAAAGGAGCAACTGCAGTAGATTCTTCATAACAATTTTTCCCAAGGACCCATCCCAGCCATGTGAGGGGGAAGAGGGTCTGAAGATTGGAGACCCTCCCTCCCAATATTTCAGCACCCAAGTGTCATTCACAATGAGGTGGCACGAGCAGAATACATTTTCACACTGGCTATCATTGATGACTCCAATTAACTGACAAACTGTCGGGGCAGGCCACCAAAAACTATTAATGATCAAGACAAAAGGTTAAAAAAATAAAGGTCCACAAAAACATTGGTCAGGCATATTTTCATCAAAAATCATGCCAGGAAGGTACTGATTGAAGTATGCGCTCACAAACTAATACACCATGATGATAAGAGTCAGTTTGTTCTGCAACTAGTGTGCATTAAATAAGAAAATTATTCATATGCCCCAGTTCGTGTGGTCCGGGGTGGTATCCAATGCTCTCTACCCTTTTGGAATCATTGGTTACAGACGTACAGTACAGTGAGACACTTTGCAATACAATCACAAAAGTGTGCTTAGAGGGGCACGCACATATCTTAAGGGAGATCCAAACCAAAATAAGGAGCATGGTGGTTAATTTAAGGGGCAAAAAAAAGGAGCAGGGCAGCCTTTGTGTTGATGGAAAACTTAAAGCAGGTTAAGAAAGTTTTGCCACTAAAGAAAATAGCAAAGGGTAGTAGCACCTGCAGACTAATTCATCAAAAGTGGTCCAACAGTAAAAGAGGAGCCACTTGATTTAGTTTGAAGATGTCCGACTGCCATGAGCAAAACACCCAGATTCTAAGCCTGTGAGAACATGACTGAGTGTTTTCCATGGCCATTCCTATTTATTTTTACCAAGCTCAAATTTAGACCTGACAAAGCGGATTAGGTGGATTATCAGGTGAGGATATTACAATCCACATCCAACTCAATTAAGTTACGGATTTATGACAGTTCAGATTGGATAATTCATGACGGATGATGTATAATCTGTCATTCATATCCCTAATATAATTTTTTTCTCACCATTCGATGAACAATTTATTTTATAATATAATAACAGAAATTATTTATAAAATTAGAATTTGATAACTGTAAACATTTAATAATCAATAACAAAATTATAAATTTTTTATTTTTAATATCACGAATTTAGGGGCTTTTTTTATCATGGGAAAATTAAATATTAGGGCTTTGAGTTTGAATGTGGGCATGAGGCATACCCACAGGCACATACAGTATATTATAAGAGTTGGGAGTGTGAAACTGGACCTTGGCCAATAGAGCTTATCATGGTTATCAAAATTGCGATCTGGATCATGCAATCCTATGATCCATACTTGACTAATCGATCTAGATCTTAAGTAGAATCTTAATAAAGTAGATCTCAGTAGGATCTTATCTAGAATCTTAGGATCTCGATCATACTTGCGATCCTAGTGATCCTACTTTTGCAATGGAATATGGATTTTTCTGATTTAGGATTTTAACAAAAAAGGCCCAATACATATTTTTATTGGCCCAAACACTTTACTTTTACAAGATACAAAATTTGGTCTAGTTAGCTAAATGCATCAAATTAGGGCAACATAACAAGCATGTTCTAGGATTTGTTCAATCCAAAGTCAAAAGAGCAGCTAAGCATCTCTTGAAAGCTCTCTTCCTTCAAAATTGAAAGCTCTTTGAGAGCATAGAGTTCTTGATAGATGGATCCTAAGTTGTCTATAGGCTTGGATTATTCCTTCTTCCAGCAACAGTAGAGGTCAACAGAGAGCTTTGAGATCAGAATAGAGCTTCAATAATTAGGGAGTTGCACAGTCCAGGTTGAGAGCTTAAAGTTGCAAGCTTGTAGCAGTTATGCATTATTTTTGTAGTTCTTTTTACTTTCTTCCTTTTTTTTTTTTAATTTCCCTCTTGTTATTGATAAGCCAGAGACCTATCTCTTTTTTCTTTTTTTTTTTCTCAAAGCAAAGAGCATATAGCTCTCTTCTCTTCTTTTCTTTGAGATTAACAAAAAAGTTCTTCCTCTTCCTTCTTTTTTTTGTTCTTCTTATTCTTGTTATGGTCTAATGACAAACCTGTGAAAATTGAGAAATTTACATCAGTTCATTGAATTAAGATTAGAAATTTCTTCTTCCATCTTCTCTTCATTATTTTTTATTTTCTTTTTAATTATAATTATTTAAAAAAAATAAGCCAGTAACATTCTACCCTTTGCAGAGCACTTTGCAGTTCAGGTTATTTAGATTTTTTTTTTTCAGGTTCAAAATTGTTAAGAAAAAACCAGCTAGGTGCTAGCTGGCAAGCTAGCTACATTCCTAAAATTTGTTTTAACTTCTTAAACTTACTACCAAGTTTTAGGATTATTTTATTGATAATTGTCATAAATCACCAAATCTATAAATTTTTAATTTATTTTACATTGTAAGTAGAATCTTACGATCCACAATCCGATCCTATGATCTGATCCTGCGGACCCTCCCAACAATCCTATGTAGGATCCCAATTCTAACAACCTTGTAGCTTATGCTAATTGAATTGATACCTAATAAGCAAGGGCAGATGGATTATCAATGAATTTAGACATTAGTTGTTAGCACATAAGCGAATATCCATTATATAAAATCTCAAATCCGCCAACCGACTCATTTAGAGGCGGATAAAAAAAGTTTAAATCATATTCGATTCATTTAATGTGCGGATCGATTATGAGTCAGTTTAAGCGGGTCAAATTCAGTTCGGATTAACAGATTTTTATCTATTTTTCCAGGTCTACTCAAAATACATCCAAAACTAATGTGTGTTGACTGTTAAGCAATAGAGGATCATTCAGGCAACTTAAATCACATATGGATACAAACTGGTGCCTAATATGCGACCTCATTTTATAATGGGAGGAAAAAGACCATCTAAAGAAGAATTCCTAGGGATCACCAATTTGATACTAGTTAGTTTTCTAAGCACCAAATTGATGCTAGTTAAACCATAAACAGAGGGGCTGTATAGTAAAATATAGGCTAAAAGTCTTGGTTAGAGCTGAGTGTTCGGTTGCTTCCATTTCTTTCACCAAATTACTGAATTAGCCAAAAAATTTGGATTAAATGAACCAAACAAAATGAGTAATTAAATAAGATTAACAGGAAAAAAAAATTTTGGTCAATTCCCCAGCACATCAGAACATGCAAGTGCACACACTGCTCACAAATCAGAAAACTAAAACATACAAAAAAGTCAAGAGTGGAAACATTACATAAATCATTATGAGCAACAACTGTGAATCCCAGTCCTAGACCCACCAGATCAAGCTGCCACCATCTCCATCGCTATCACCAACACACATGACCACACCACAAACCACTCGAAGAGAAAAATCAAAAAACCAAAAAAGAACTTTAGGGAAGAACAACGAGAGAAGCTCAAACTTGCCTAAGACCATGTTCCAATGTTCAGTCCATTGTTGAAACTTGTCTGGAATGGGAAACCCCATCAACATATTTGAGAAACACACCCTCATCAATTTTATCTCACAAGTCACAAGTCCCAACCACTACCTTTGAAATCCATCATCAACATGCAAAGCACATCACCATAATCAAAATTCCCTGAATAGCAGCCCATCATCGGTTCAATGACCTAAACAATATTTCATTAACACATCCCATTTGCATATCACCGACTGTGTCACAGTACTCACTAGCACTGCCCCTATAAAAATACCATCACATCTTATGATTGAAGAGTTCTGGAAAGGGGCTAGGGGTTGTGCACCAAATTATGACTGACGGAGCAGAGTGGTTGTGAGCCTACATCTGGCTGATCTGAGAAATGATTGGGGTGGCGGGGAAAGGAAGGGGCTTGAAAGCTTAGTCATGAGTTTTGTGCACTGAAAAAGGGACTAGCTATACAATAGGTGGATTTGGTTTACTAATTTGTAATATATTATATAAGATGCATTCTATATAATAATATATATATCCATAGGTACATAAATAATTCAGTTAATTTGGTTAATCTGTTAAAAAATTTATTGACCAAACAAATAATCAAAAACTGGAATTTCAAAAACTACCACACCACACTAAATTGACCAATAACTAACCAACATTTCCCGTTTGGTTGGTTAATTCAATTTTAACCAAATAGGTTCAACCATAGTCTAGATGTGGAATTCAAATATAAGCAATCTCCTACCACACCACAACTAGCCTGACACAACAAGGTAAATGGGTGAAAACTCAATCTGTCTGCAAAGATAAATCCAATCAGACCTCAGAAAATAGAAGAATATCAAGAAAAAAAAAACCAAAAACAAAGTTGGCATGCAAAAATGCACACTTTGTGCACAAGAAAAAATTTGACCCCCGTGCTCTGCTATGCAGTGATTGGCCCAGAAAATGGATCTAAAATTTGAGATAACAAAAAAACAATCACATTGAAATCAATTGTCATTAGATAGAATTAAATGAAGCATCAAAGACTGCAAACATGAAAGATCTCATGTAGCCTAATGAAACATAGAAGCAATAATTAAGGTAGTCGTCAACTACCTTTTTTATTAGAAAAAATCACTCAAAAGAAGAGATACAAAGCGGAGGATAAGTCATGCTCCTAAATCATAAGAATAAGAAAAAACAGCAGAAAAAAAAAAACAAAGAGAGAGAAGAAAAGAAACAAAGAGTACATTGGGACAGAAATGTCTTCCAATCTCTCTTGAAGTCAAAAGCAAATTCCGTTAAAACACTCAGAAAAGAAATCCCAAAGGATGCCTGAACCCAGTTCTATTCCCAGCAGAGTAGATATAAACCAAATAGTGTCCACTTGGAATACAAGAACTCCTTTCCAAACAAATGCCCCAAATCACAGGAACACAGCAAAACACAAGTTACACAACAATCTGTTAACATCCTTGCTCCCTGAAAAACCTCTGAAAGAGAGAAGCAAGAAAACCTCCAAAGAGTGGACACAATTTTCACCAAAAAATTTCAATCAGTTCAACAATGGTCAAGCCATTGAACTATGCAAAAACAGAAATGAAGAGGAAAAAAATGGAAGAAGAAGAATAAGATGGCAATGATTCATGATTCAAAGCACATAACATGCACATCAGCACCAATTACCTTAAGAACTGGAAATTATCCATGTATAAATACTGAACATATAAAAGTTGAATTATTTTTTAAAACGGAGAAATAGAAATCCTCCTATGAACAAAAGAAAACAATACAACAATCAAAATAACAAAGCTGCAATCTCACCGAAGATCAAGAAAACAACTAGCTGCAAAAGACCTACTGAAGCCATATCATGAATCCTATCCCAGAGCAAGGAACACATCATCTTTTTCACCTAAAGATGTGTGCTCCATTCCAACCAAATTCCCCACAAAACTAAAAAATTCCCACATCTCCACTCCTACCAAAATAGCCAACAAATCCGCCGCTAATTCCATACAAATCCAGTTCTCCAAATAAACAGAACAACTTATACCAAACAATCCAGTTGAAAGAGCAGTGTAAAATAGATGAGAAGCAGAGTCTCAACTGTCAAAACGTGAAGTACACACTTCCAGACATAAAGCCTCCAAAGGCCTCCTAACCTACAACAAGTTGCTGGTGTTAGCTCTATTAAGAACAACCAATGAAATAAAATCCTCAATTTTATAGGGGATTTTAGCCTTCCAAATAATACAACGGGGCGTAAAGGACATGTTAACATGAATCAAATTCTCAAGAAAGGATTACATGGAAAAAACCCCCCAAAGTGTCTAAACCCCACAACTGAATGTCCCTCCTATTGGAAGGACCGCAAACCTCTAACAACAGCAACATAGAGAGGGCTCCTCCACCTCCCTATCATTAAAACACCTATGACAATGGAAATCTCAAGATATACTATTACTCATTAGAGATCAAAAAGGAAGAAATGACACCATTATGCACGGACGAAAGAAGATATAGATGATGAAAAGGCATGAAAAGCAAATAAGTACCAACCAAATGTCTACACAGAGCAAATTCAAGAACCATTACCCACAACAAATTTGGTATAAGAGATAAAGAGAGAATAGACATGCAAAATTCACCTCCAAGGACTCTCAAAAGAATGTCTTATTTCCATATTTGCATCCCACTCATTTACTTGCATGTCAATTTTACTTATAATAACATTATGCCAGAGTCTCCCCTAAGGGAAACCACCAAAGCCATTTACCCATTAAAGCAACTTTTTCAGGCATCAACTTACAAATATCTAGACAACCCCCTCCATCTTAGACCCACAAACAATATCTCAACTAACCAAATGATCCCTCTTCTCCCCGATCTCAGGCCAAAGGAAATCTCTCATAATTTTCTTACAAGCTATCCTTATAGATATTCCAAAAGTAACGCAAATAATAAGGGATCCTGATAGACAAACACTAAAGAAAATAAAGCACCCTCCAATCCATCCAAATGCCTAGACAACTTCTCTGACACTATTCAAAACACCTGCAGACCTAGGATTACCACCCAAACAAACCCCAGAATAAATCAAATGCCACTCTAACATACCGTACCCAAATAAAGAAGTAAACTCCAAAGATCTATTATAACTAAGATAAATGCTTTGAATCCCACTCTTCTCAAATTTATTTTTAAACCAGAAACCCGCTCATGAAGTCATAAAATGGGAAGCACATTCACAAAAGACTACAACCATATAAGGAGGGGGAAAAAAGATTGTATCACCTGCAAACTGAAGATGAGACACCACAACCCCCCCAATTCCTCCCAAAAAACCCTCTATCCGCAGCCCTATCAACCAATCTACTCAAGACATCAACAACAAAAAAAAAAGAAAAAAAGATAGAGCAGATGCCCTTGCCCAATACCTATCAAAGCCCTTAACCATGACATAGGTTCTCTTTAATGACTAAAAAAAAATGCATTAGACAAGCACCCGTTATCTCGCTACTTCTCACCAAATGCCTTCCTAACAAAGATCTTACCACAAAGTTCCAACTATCCCAATCGTAAGCCTTTTCAATATCCAGTGTAAACACAGCCCCCTTCAGTTTCCTTCTAAAAACATCCTCCACAACCTTATCAATTACTAGGTCACATCCACAATCTGGTACACCTACAAAAGCACTTTAGGCTTGAGAAATAGTATCTCAGAACAAAATTCAACCTATCTGCATCTGTAAGAGCCTTATCAATAATCTTATATACATTACCTACTAAATTGATACGCTGAAAATCAGAAACTTTAATAGACCGATTCTTCTTAGGCACCAAACTGCTAAAAGTAGATTAACAATTTTACTGAAAATCCTGTTAAAGTAAAACCCATTAAAAACCTTCTAATAAATCCTCTCTAATCACATCCCAATGATCTTGAAAGAAAGATAAAAATCCAAACCCAGAACCTTATCTTTCTCCATCCCAATCATAACAGCCTCCATTACATTCCCCAAGAGGCCTTTCCAACCAAGTCAACTAGGCACTAGAAATAGGAAACACTCCAAACCCTCAGTCACAGGCCTGCAAACATCCTCCTAGAAAAAATCTCTGAAATCTCATTTGCGATCAAACTGTCACAAGTAACCTCAACCCACCCACCAACCCAACCCCTAAAAACTTTGAATTCCTTAACCAAGTTCCACCTCATCTTGTTGTTTGCCATACTATGAAAAATTTTTGGATCGCAATCACCCTCTCTAAACCATTTAAATTTTGTCTTCTGCAGCCAACTAACTTCCCTAAAGATCACCTCTAACTCATTTTTCAATAAACCCACTTGGCTGCCTCACAATTCAAGGCTCCCTTCTTCCTCTTTCCTAACCAAATTATCAAGCTCCCATAATATGCTAGTCTTCTTTGTTTGATAGAAAAAGACGATTTTATTAAAACTGAGAAACGGATTACAAGATTTGGAGGACAAGAGATCCTCCCCAACCAGCTAGAAAGGCTGAAGAAAAACTATAAACAGTAAGGGAAATACCAAAATAGGAAAAAAAAAAATTAAAATATAAAAATCCATTACAAGAGCACTGCCTTCCAGTCAAGTTTTTTATAGAATCTAAAGTTTTCCCAACCTCTCTCATAATCCTCACTCCAAGTATTATTAACCAAAATTGTTTTAAAAAATAATTAAATTGTTATTTACCCAAAGGCTGAATTTATTGGGAAAAAGATCAACTAATTTTTTTAAAAAAAATTATAAGTGTGAGATATTAATGGCACATACATGCAAGTAGCACATGGCTTGCTGATAGAGAAACCATTATTATGCATTTAGTTCAATTAGTATAATATTATGTGTATTTTGGGGGCTTGATTGTAATATGTATGCAAAGTAGGGGTATGTTTGTAATTTATGTAGTTTTAGGGGTATGTGTGTAATTTTGTGTTTAGGCTTTCTTATAAATAGTGTGTGAAAGCCATGTGGTTGATGAATTTGAATTGTGGATTGAACGTGAGGTCCCCCCCCCCCCCCAAATATCTCCTCTCTCTCCCTTTCCTTCCCTCTCTTCTATTTCTTCTAATCTCTCTCATGGCAGAACCTTGATGCCGCCCCTGCATCACTAAACAAATTCATTTCCTTCTTTGTATTGTCTTCAAGCTGAGTAATTATGACTGATTCTTTGTCTTGGTTCATTGGTAGAGGGAACTTCAAAATGATTCTCTTCCCATTATAGTGAAAGACACAAGTGTTCTCATGTCCTTTAGTCACACCTAAATCATGCAACCAAGGAGAACCAAGGAGTATGCCCAGTCTTCATAGGTAGGATATTACACCAAACATTAGCCAAATATTCACCCATTTGGATGGGAACAAACATCTTTCATAAACATGTACAATAGAGTTATCAACCCAAGACATTTCATAAGGCTCTGGGTGAGTGTTCTGGATGAAGCTGCACTTGAGTGACTCCATTTAAGAAAGCCACATTCATTGGACATCTTCCATCAATAATGATTTTGCAAACCTTTTCTCAACATTTGAGAAAAGTGTTGAAGAGCTTGAAATTGTGCCCAAGGTAAGATAAGTGCATTTCTGTGTCCTATAACTCATCACCATGTTGCTGAATTTATGCCTATACATATATGCTGGAGCTATACATCACAATCCTTTAACACAATTTCCCACAAGCCTTGCTCCCAATTTCTCAAAAACTATCTTCAATTCACCTTAGATATTGATTATCCTGCTGAAATGAATCAAATTCACAAAGAAAACTCATAAACACATGAAAACTCATAAACACGGCTATGCAAACTGATTTGTTATGCTGGCAGTGACAACTCCATGCTCCAAAGTGCTGATGATACAATAATTCTTCAACCTCTAGTGTTCCGTGCCAAATTATCGCACCTGCTTGCATTATGTTATGTCCGTGATCAAAATACCATGCTGCATATCAAAATATCACGGAGAAAACACCAATATCTTGTAGCTGGGAACCAATTTCTCACGATTCTGGCAGTAGGAGGGAAATCTGGCAGAATCCCACTCACAGTCGCTGGCGCGTGAGTCGCCAGCGGCAACTTTCCATCAATGATTTTTGAGAGTGAAGGGAGATCAATGAATGGGGAGTACATGGTGTTGGTGGTGTGATGAGAAAAGCACAAGAGGATGGGGCTTTCGAAGAGCCGACATTTGGAGATGTTTTGGCTGGCGCATGGAGTGTCCTCTGGTGGTCGGACAGCAATGAAAATTGGAGGGGAAGTGTAGTAACCTGAACCAAGAAAATATAATAAATAAATAAAAGGAAAGAGAAAGGGAAAGAAAAGAGGGAAGTTGGTTTGGAACAGGACCAAACTGTCGACGGTTTTAGGGAGCTCAGAAAAACCGTCGACGGTTTTCCTGCAAGGCAAACTACCGAGAGCATTACACGGGCATTCAAGTTTGGTAAGTGGCCAAACCGTTGACGGTTTCCCTGCGTGCTGAGTTACTTAAGGGCTAAGTAACATTTTTTTTTCATGACTCTCATTTACTCTCTCTCTCTCTCTCTCTCTCTCTCTCTCTCTCTCTCTCACTCTCTCTCTCTAATTAGGGTTTTGGAAGACTCTCTCTCTCTCTCCTAGGCCTCCCGGATCACTCACGAGTGCTCCTCAATCCTCTCTCCCTCCTCCCGGCACATAGGTCGCTGATTTTCGGCAGATTTGAGCGGCTAAGTTTCGTGATTTTGAACGTTTTAGGCAATTTCTTCAGGAACAAGTAAGAGGATTAGATTATGTCAGTTATTTTTGGAATATGAACCCTTTAAATTGCAATATATGTTTATAGAAACAGTATTTATGATTTCCTGAATGAATCAGACAGATGAAAATGGTTGTTTTGACTTTTATACGTTTTTGGGGAAAACTAACGTGAATGGGTTGAACATCTATTTTCAGTAAAATGTATAGTTGAGTTAAATTAAACCCTAGAAATGCTCATAACCCTATGTTTAGTAACTTATATGTTTCCCAAACAGCTATGTATATTTATGATTTACCAAATGAAAATTTGTGTGGTATGAGAACGATTTTAAATGGTATAAATGTACAGAATGGTTAAACAGTTATGATACAGTAGGATATAACGGCTATAAGTCGAGTTGTGATGTGACAGCTATAGTCGATATGTGTTATGCCGGTTAGACACCGAGACAGTTATGTTATGACAAATATGATATGGCCATTTAATTCCGTTTCCTGATATGACAGGCTTTACTTGAATGATTGAAAATTGTGAAAATACTGATATTGTTAGAGTAAGTGTGGAAAAAGGTCTTAGGGGACGGCGATACGTAACGCTTTGATGATGATTATTGAAAAATGTCTCGGGGGACAGTAATACGTAACGCCCTGATGATGGTTATTGAGAAAGGCAAAGGGGGACGGCGATACGTAATACCCCGATTCTCGGGATTTAACCCGAAGGCTTGCTAATGTGAGGGACGGTGAGACGTAACGCCTCTCAGTGAGTGCCCGACGAGTATGGCTGCATTGAGGGGCGATGAGATGTAACGCCTCAATCTCAGCGAATGTGAACCGTGAATGGATCATGTAGAGTGTAGATTTATTAAACTGTATCGTACTATCTATGATAGGCTGTTGAATATATATACATGTTGGTAGGTCTATTATGAATTGCAATGATATGTGTGTCATGAATTTTATAGTTACGATTCAATTATATGGAAATCATATTTAGTAAGGATAACATAAGAAATGTTATAGATAACTATTGCAGTAAAACTCATCTGTCACACACTGACAATAGTTTAATCCGCCTTACTGAGAAGTGTCTCACCCCATTATCCATCTCACTTTGCAGGTCCTACAGGGAACCGTACCTAACTTACTGTGGGGCTGAGATTAGAATTTTGGGAGTGGTAGACAGAGCTGGTGAGCCACCAGCTATTATGCTTGTTATTTTTGGGTTGTGATATATTGACAGGTAGTTTTATATATGTATCTGGGGGCAGTTAGAACTCTGGTAATGTGATTGAGGTGTTTTTCTTTTGCTGTATGGTTTTATTTTCAGTTATGACTGAACCACCCGGTTTTCCCTTATGAGGGCAAGTGGTGGTATTATGGTATCAGAGAATTTTATTTATTTTATTTCAAAAATAACACCCCGGGCCCACGTGGCGGGTCGGGGCGTTACAAGAAGGGTTTCAAGGAGTTCTGTTTTTGGTGATGTGAGTGGTATTGTAGAATCTAGGCTGGAAATTAGGGTTTTGAAGCATGGGACATGAATGGAATTCCAGAAAATGTTCAGAAACTGCAGAACCGCTTTTCATTTTTTTGTTTTAATACTGAAATTCAGAAATAAAGAGAGAGAGAGAGAGAGAGAGAGAGAGAGAGAGAGAGAGAGAGAGAGAGTTAAGAAACCGAAGGAGAGAAAAGAAGAAGATGGGAGTTTGGGGGAGTTTCTGGACAGAAACTGCCAAGAGATGGCAACAAAATTCAGAAATGAGTGTTAAGAGAGTTATGGTAGAGAATTAAAGAGAAGAAAAAGAGAAAGAGAAAGGAATCAGAGAAGAAAGAGAGCAGAAGGCTACTGGGCAGCAGAGGATTAGGAACAGAACAAAAGATCAGAACAGAGAAGAAAGGAGAAGAAGAGAAGAAGTCAGAAATTCAGAGAATAATGAGATAAAATTAGAAGGGAAGAAGAGGGGGAGAAGAACAGGGCATAAGAGGAGAGAAGGGGATAATGGGGGCATTAAATTGGAAGAATGGAGATTGAAGTTGGGCTCTGATACCAAGTGATGCAGGGGCAGCATCAAGGTTTTGCCATGAGAGAGATTAGAAGAAATAGAAGAGAGGAAGGGAGGGGAAGGGAGGAGAGAGGAGGTACACTCACGTTCAATCCACAATTCAAATTCATCAACAACTAATTTACAACATGACTTTCACACACTATTTATAAGAAAGCCTAAACACATAAAATACACACATACCCCTAAAACTACATGAATTACAAACATACCCCTAATTTACACAAATATTACAAACAAGCCCCCAAATACACATAATATTATACCAATTAAACTAAATATATAATAAACTACTAATTAAACCCAACAATTATCAATCCAATTCTTCTTAATTAGTCTCCAACTTGGATATTCCCAAGGTCTTGCTTCTTGTCCTACATCACATAGTTGTTAGAATCTTACAATCCATGATTCGATTCATACGATTTGTATAAATTCCACCCCAAATCAATTCAAATATTAGTAGTGAATCAAAAGTCAATTGAATTGTTGCCAAATCTGTCGATGCACCTCCTGAATCTATTGAATCGATCTGAATCTATTGATTCACGCAATTCTCGACCTATCATATCCTGACAAACCCGATTAGTTTGAATTCCCAAAAGCACATTTCTTCCCTTTTCATCGATTTTATTTTTTACATGATTACCTTCCATTCCTTGTTTATGCAAGTTTTGTGCTTAAAAAGAGGAGAAAATAAAATTTTGGGTCTTACGTTACCTTCACAAAACCATCCTTCGCTCTAGAAAGAGTATAGTGCTCTACCATTGAGAAGAGGAGAAACAATCTTGACTAAGGTTCACGCAATTCTCGACCTATCATAGTACTCTTGTTTCGTTGTATTGTTAAGATTCAAAAGTTGGTTCTTTTAGTAGTTTGTTCAATTATTATCATTTTTTAGGTTAATCATTTCTTATTTTTAATCCAAGAAAGAATAAGCATGAAATATTTTTTTTAAATTGTTGATAAACACCAAAAGTTCATAATTTTCCCTAACTCATCCTCTTACTTTTCATTTGTTTAGGGAAAGCATACCCATGAAGAATGATTTTTTATTATCAAATTTTAAATGTAATTTATTATTTTTCTTGTTGTTTGTATATCAATATATGCATGTTGTTTAGAATTGGTTTTGGAAAATTTTCTGAATCTTATGATTCAATTTGATTCTTGATTCGCACTACCCAAAATTGGAATTTCAATGCACAATTGGAATCCCGATTTGACTACTATGGTCCAAAGTTCAGCAAATACAACCATATTCAACAATATAGAGAGGCCATATCCCCTGCCACCATAAACACCTCATTTCTTTTATCACCGAAGGCTATTAAAACACTTCATTTTCAGCAAGCTCAAATATTTGTAAATTTCCATTAGTTGGAGGGTTTGTCATGCAAATTAGAAAAATTTGAAGCCCCAAAGCACAAATGTTGGCTCTTCGTTGATTAACATCAGTTGGAAGTGGCATTTTCAGGCCCTGAAACAGGTAAAGATTCAGAATTTGACAAAATCACAGCTAAGATCAGATATTGGGTTCAAATTGGAAAGAAATCAAGGAAAAATTCAGAAATCCAACATTGAGCAGCCCCTGCTGACAACAGCACCAGTCGCTAAGAAGTGATCCTTGGAGAAACCCCTATCATTTTCTTTGTTGCCTATTAAGTAAACCACTGGTGAATGTGGGAAGCATTAGAGAAAAATGACAAAAGAATGGATTGAGAAAAGCAGAGACTAAAGATCAATAAATAAAAAACAACAAATCCCCTAAAGTGTCTTTGATTTCCACCAAGGTTGCCAATCTTCTTTGCTTATTCAAGAAAAAAGGATATTGCCCAATCCTTGGATTCACTTCATCCATGTTGTTAAAGAAAATTAATAGAGATGAATTGATGTGATTAGAAGCATGCCTGGGATTTTTTTTATCGGTTTTCTGTTGTTTCCTGTACCAATTTCTGTTTTATTTATGAACAGCATAAGGATTAAAAAAAAAAATTTGTATTCCGTAGCATGATATTATTAGAAAATTGAATTGAATTTAGGTTATGCTAATTTTTATGTTTTCTTACCTTAGATTAGAACACATTATTTCACGTTTGCTTAGTTTAGTTTGTATTGAATTAAAATTGATTCAGAGTATCAATATAGATTTGGATGGTTATGTCCTTACTGCTTGGACTCATCATTTGATAGACTAAGGATTAAAAATTACCAATTTGACAAAAAGAAGACTAAAAAAGCAAACTAAGGTGCTTAATGGGTCTTTCTTCTCAATTTGTAACTTCATTCCTAAACCCTACTCTTCCTTCTAAGATACTTTTCCAGGTTTTGAGTCAAAATTAGGTTTTTTGCTTATTTTTCCCAAAAATAATAAGATGATGACTCCAAAAATTCAAAGACTGCTAACTTAGGCTGATGATCGCACAAGGGTTCCTGCTAATTAAAGATGTCATCAAGGAATAATGGTTTCATTAGGATATATATGACCTAAAGATTAGGGGCAGTGGTCCTCAAATAAGATAGATGAACTCTTATTATTAAAAAAGTTAGATTAATTAGACGTGGTGGCCCATTCTTGGATCCCTACCACTTTACTCGTTCAATTTGAGCATATTGCCTTGCCATGGCATTGGAAAACTTAGAAAGGAATCCAAAGTCAGCGCTCATGCATTTTTTTTTGGGCACCGGAGGGGGGGTGGGTGGGTGGTGTTTGTAGCCACAAAGAAGAAAAATAGAAAGAAAGCAATCACGTTTTTTCATTCTATTTTACAGCAACACTATAATTTGTTTCATGCATGCAACAATTTTGTCTGCAGTGATGGAGTATACCAATTGCAATACCACAGATACATAAATATCTAAATGATAACAATCATAAAATTTAGACCAATGTTTAAGAGGCTCATTTGAGGCTTGCCTCTTGCCTCAAGACGAAGCATGCCTAAGACACCTTGAGGCTCATACTAAAACACCAAATCCCAAAAATGCAAATGCATTATACATAAGGCTTATGCATTTGCACAAAAGGCACACATTTTGCACCTTTTTAATTGAGGCTCATGCATTTTGGCTGTATGAATTTCTAGTTACTCAAGTTAGATTTAGCTACAAAATTTTTTAACTACATGTTTATATGGAAGGAATGTCATAATATGAGTTGATTTCTAAAGCTCTTGAAACTCAATCTTTCCAAAATAACTAAGACTTGCACCTTTAGATGTTAAAAATAATTTTAAGTTTGTAATGTTATAGCTATCTCCTGACATGGTTTACTTAATGAATTCAAGTTAGTATTTTTGAATGGCCAACAAGTTGTTTACATATAATTTTTTTTTTTTTTGACATATATTTGTAATTTTAACTCCACCTGTGATGCACTTGATGTCCTAATCTTTTCACACACATCCAGTCTCAAGCGCAGGTAAAGGAGGAGGGTTGCGTTAGGTAGCTAACACCCAATGTAAAATTTGTCAGATCACTATGATAATACTTAGATGGCTGAGTGGTGTAATGTTAAAAGATAAATTAAGAAATGAACACAATCGCAGTTAGTTAGGCGTAACTCATGTAGATGATAAGATAAGGGAGGGACAATCCAAATGGTTTGGACACTTGTACATAATATACTAGTGAGGAAGAGTGAGTTACTGTGAGGGACAATAGAAGGGATAGAGGTAGATCTAAAATAACTTGGAATGAGGTAGTGGGTAAGAATTTAATAGCTATCGAAGGAAATTGTCCATGATCGCACCTAGTGGGACTAAGGCTTGGTTTGTTGTTTGTTATCATATATATTTGCAATTTTCTTAATTTTTTCTTTATTGTAAAAATATATGTAATTTATTTACATATTTTTATCTAAAAAAAGTTCTCAAAACACTTATGTGTTGCCTCTTTTGGGTTAAAACATCTCATCCTATGCTTCCACCTTTTAAAACATTGATTTAGACTGCACAGACAGATTAATATAAGCATAAAGTAGGTGAAGGACCAGATCATACCATATCCATGCCAAGAACTCGGTAATTCTCAAAAGCCTCAGGAGTAATGTATTCGGATACTGGCATGTGGCGCTTTGATGGTCTCATGTACTGACCAAAGGTCATGACATCAACACCTGCAGCCCTTACATTTTCCATGGTTCTCACAACCTGATCGGGTGTCTCCCCACATCCTAACATTATTGATGTCTTTGTTAATGTACCAGCAGGAGCATATTCTTTGGCCAATTTTAGAACTTCCATGGACTGTTTGAAATTAGCACGGCGATCCCGAACTGCGCTCTGAAGCTCCTCAACTGTCTCAATGTTGTGAGCAAAAACATCTAAACCAGATTTAGAAACTTTCTCGACACAGTTTAGATCTCCTCGAAAATCAGGCACTGCAAAATTACAATAAATAATTAACCATTTGATTACTTGAGCAAATTTTGTAGGTTGCAGATAAACATAATTCCACCTAGTGCCAATCAATCTTCATGCACAGATTCACCATCAAATGAAAGCCTAAAAAACTATTAAGAAAAAAATCATTTTTTTTTTATCTACAACAATATCAAACATGTATTATGTCAGTTAAAATTAATATTACATTAAGACATAATCAGCATGCAAGTCTCAGAATGCCTCACCTAGACAATGCTCCCTAACATACACAATAGAGTTTTTGACACAACATTGAACAAGCATTAATAGACAGATTCAGTAAGGCACTTTATCTGAACCTAGATCCAAACAACATTTCTTTTATAAAAAAGAAAGGCTTATTAAGAAAAAGGAATGTGACAATTCATCCTCCAAAATAGACAAACAGGAAGATAAAAAATCTTCCAGAAAGACCAAAACAAAAATAAAATTGAAACAGCCTTCAAGTCACATTGCAAGCCACAGGTAAATTGCGCCAATGGCCACAGAACTAAGTACTTAATTCTGTTCTGATCCTTGTTTGATTACTCATAATTTCAACTATGGAATGCTTTTTAAACTTGCAATGTCACTGATCTAGTAACAGATATCAGAAATCCATAAGGAAGACGTGGCTAATCAATTTACCCCATGGCAGCTCAATCAGGTGCCATTGGTCCCACTTGAGTAGTTGAGTGGAAACTGACCATATGAGCATCCAACAAGCCTGCAACAAACAAGCCCCCAGACCTGAAGTCCCACGTACTAAAAAAGAGAACAACTCTACCACGATAAAGTTCGACTATGCCACTAGTCAGCATCCTCCATTGTTGCTGGCAAAAAGTCTTTTTTTCCTTCTTTTCTTCTCCTTCACTCCCCTTCTCCTCCCTCTGCCATCTTTCGCTGCTTGTAAACGGACATAAAATAAAGAAGAATACTCAAAAGACAAGAAGAAGCAAGTCTAGTATACTCCTAAAGAAATATAAGCTCTCTTCCAACCTGAAGTTGCCTACTCATTCCCTCAACAACCAGTTCCAAAATCAGATCTACTTAGGATTAGCCCTTTAAAAGAACTACAACAAAAGCCAACCAGACACTGCGTAAATGTCTATCCTGCCAAAATCAAAAACCAACTCAAAATCTAAATTCATCCAACAATTAGGGTGCAAAAAACTTACGAAAAAATTGAAATCAGATTGAAACTGAACTGTTTTACATTTGGTTCGGTTTTTTTAATCTATCAAATAATAGGTTTTTAAACTGATAATCAATCAAAACTTATAATAAAGAAAAGAAGGAAAGGGACTGAATTATATAGAGGGATGGGAGGCCCACGGATGCAGCATGCAAGCAAGAGTTATTTTACTTTCCTAGTTTTTTATAGTATTTTCGTAAGTTTTATTTAGGGTATTTTTTCTAGGATCATATCTTCAATATTAATATTTAGGAAGCAAGATTTTAGGGTATTATTATTTAAGAAATTACTATTTTAATTTATTTAGGTTTCTTAAACTAATTTCCTTTAGTTTCCATATCTTCCAAGCACTGTAAGCTTATAAAAAATAAAATAAAAATTGTTCCATGTATTAGTTTTACGAGACTAGAGTTGGGAATAAAGTTGTCAAATGTTGGCTCTGCATCAAGGAGTATGACAGCAGAAATGGCCAGCAGCCGCTGGAAGCCAGAGCAGTCGCCCGAAATTTCCTGGGTGACCCTGCCAGTTCAGGAAAACAAAAACCTCTATAGATTTTTCAAAAACACCATAGTCACCCAAAGACATTGCCCATTTGCTCCCAACAACCAACCCCCCCCCCCCCCAAAAAACTGAAATCCCATCTCCAGCCATGCACCCTCACGCACCAGTCGAAGGCACGCACTGGCCCATGAAGCTAATTTCAGACATATTTCTGGCCTGAATTCATCGAGCAGTTCTTGAATCCCTATATGAACATATTATTAAAGTATTTCACAATGTTTTTTATCCATGGATCTCACCTTTTTTAGTTGCTCATGTGCAGCACCTAGGGAATGAATGTCTGATACTTCCCAGAGCTGTTTGTCAATGTTTATTAAGTTTATTAGGGAACGATGGTATTTGCTTTGTTTTTTATTCATTTGCCGTGTGCTTGTGGTTTGCATCTGTTGTCAAAGGTTGTGAGTGTTGGGACGGAGTCAGTGAATTCCAAAAAACATGTTGTCAGGATGGAGTCCCCATATTCATTTGCCGTGCGCTTGTGGTTTGCATCTGTTGTCAAAGGTTGTGAGTGTTGGGACGGAGTCAGTGAATTCCAAAAAACATGTTGTCAGGATGGAGTCCCCAAATCCTAAAAGTGTGTCTCTCATCAGTCACTTGTTTGAGTGAACAACATATTATAACTGTATCAGAAGAAGAGTATTCAAAGGATCTTGCAGCATCTTGCATCCTCACAATCATCTCATCATATTGCATCTTTTGCTCAAAAAAGTAATCATACCGTTCAGATATCATCCGGTATTTCTCCCAGTAGTCCATGGGTTATCGACTCTATTATTACTAACCATATGACAACTGTCACCAGCTTCTTTTTTGCTCCCCAGTATTCTACAAATCTACCTCAAGTTACCCTTCCTGATGGGTCCACTACTAGAGCTAAGGGGATAGGAACACTAAATCCTACGTCCTCCATCTCTCTTTCTCATGTTTTGTACAATCCTAAATCCCCATTCAATCTCATGTATGTTAGTAAAATTACAAAGTCACTACTTGCAGCCTTCCTTCCTAATTATGCTCTTATTCAGGATCAAAAGATGAGGAAGACAATTGGCACAATACGTAAGGCTCGTGGACTTTACTCCTTTGAGTCAAACTCTTCTCCTATAGTCTATAGTGCCGCTGCCACACCACATCAAACCCATTGTCACCTTGGTCCATCATTGGACAAGTTAAAATAGTTAATTCCTACTTTGAGTTCTATGTCTAAGCTTGAATGTGAGTCTTGTCAATTAGGAAAGCATCACCGTGTTCCCTTTGCTTTCCAAGTCAATAAAAGAGTCGTTAGCCCTTTCATGTTAGTCCATTCCAATGTTTGGGGTCCTAGTCGTGTCACGTCAAAAGTTGGGGTTTCGGTAATTTGTTATTTTGTCAATGACTATTCCAAAATGACTTGGTTGTATTTAAAATGAAAGACCATTGTAAGTTGTTTAATATCTTTCGTGCCACCTATTCTCAAATAAGGATTGAGTTCAATATGCTAGTCTAGATACTTTGCAGTGATAATGCTAAGAAATACTTCAATACTCAACTTGCTACCTATATTTTTTACTCTAGCATGATCCATCAGTCATCTTGTGCCCACACTTCATAAAAAAATGAGTTGCAGAGCAGAAAAATAGACATATTCTCGAATTCACTCGAACCATATTCTATCAAATGAACGCCTCCACAGTTTTCTAGGGTATTGTTGTCCTAATCGCTTACCCTCTAATCGCTTGCTCTCTAGGTGGTAAAATTCCATATTCAATTGTCTTCCCTTAGGCTCCATTGTTCTCCCTTCCTCGCTTTATATTTACTTATGTGTCCTTTTTTCATCAATTAAAGCCAAGAACAGATAAGTTGGATCCTCGTGATATCAAATGTATTTTTCTAGGTTTTTCCTATACTCAAAAAGGATATCAATGTTATAGCCCTGCTTTACATCTTTTCTTTGTCTCAGCTAATGTCACCTATTTTGAGTCCACACCATACTATTTTGATTTCTTTAGTTCTATTGACTTTGATGAGTCCCTTCCTCCGCCTAGGCTTTTCAATCCAAACCAATTTTCTTCACCAATCCTCCTACATCTTCATTAAATTTGAGTCCTCATCATTTAGATCATCCCAATTTGCAAGTGTAGACACGGCAACTCAAGGGAGGAGAGCCTCCTCCAACTTCCACTTCTATGCCTCTAGTTCCCTCGTCAAATGATTTTATTTCCCAAGTGGTTGATCCTCCTATTTTTGTTAGAGAAAGTAAATGAACCTGTACCCAACATCCAATTTCTGATTTTGTTTGTTATGATTTCTTGTCACCCTCATACAACTAATTTATTAGTACTTTGTCTTATGTTGCTCTTCCAAAATCTATTTCTAAAGTCCCATCCCACTATAGGTGGAGGAATGCAACGATAGAAGAGAGGCATATGCTACAAGATAATGATACTTGGGAGTTGATACCTTTTCCTCCTGATAAGTTTGTGGTTGGTTGTTGTTGGGTGTACAGTGTACACAACAAAGGTCAATCCAAATGGTTATGTGGCTCAATTGAAAGCCTGCCTTGTCGCTAAGAGGCATACTCTAGTGTATGGTTTGGACCAATGTTACCTAGAACATGGAACAACTTGGTTTGTGGAATGGGATCGCAGTACAACACATGTTCTAAAATGTGGAACATTAGGGTCATACTTAATTAAATATATTGGTGAAAAAAGTGTAACGACACTTGTATTTAGAGAGGACGTTGAGTTGTTTCTAAATCTAGAAAAGAGTTTCTATTGTGGAATAGATTAAAATGATAAAAATAGAGCTAAAATGTGATGATTCCCACTTCTACCTATAAAAAAGTTATGTGAAAAATATTGAACTAAAACGTAGGATCATTATATTTAGTGCTCTAGACAAAGATGTACCACATTTTGGAAAGTTCGTAACAATATGTGATTCACTAGAGTGTTAGCATTTTCTGGTAACTATGGTTTGGAATATTCAAACACATTCTCCCCCTGTCACCAAATTTGCCTCAGTACATTTGTTCATCTCCTTAACCACCAACTGTCATTAGCCTCCACATCAATTAGATGCGAAGAATGATTTCCTACATGGTGATCTTTAGGAAGTCTACATGGAGCAAACACTTGAATTTGTTGCTTAAGAAGAGTCAAGCAAAGTATGTCAACTCAAGAAGCCATTCTATGGTTTAAAACAATCTCCCAAGGCATGATTTGGTCAATTCAGTGTTGTAGTACTTGAGTTTGGCCTTTAATGGTGTGCAATAGATCATTCTGTATTTTATCATCATACTCCCTTTGGCAAGAATCTGCTTCTGGTGTACGTGGATAATATTGTAATTACAAGTGATGATGATCAAGGTATCCAGAGCATAAAGCATTTCCTGCAGACTAAATTTCACGCCAAAGATTTGGAATCATTGAAGTAGTTCTTAGGGATAGAAGTATTGAGACCTTGTATAGGAAACATCTTGTCACAAAGGAAGAATGTTCTTGATCTTTTAGATGAGACTGGATGTTACAATCCAAACCTGTTGATACTCCTATGGATCCTAACAGTAAGCTAGTGCAGATATGGGTGATTTGTTACCCAACGAAAGACAATATCAGAGACTTGTTGGAAAGCTGCCAAATATATCTTTCGCAACAAGTGTTGAGAGCCAGCATTTCCTGCAAACTAAATTTCAAGCCAAGGATTTGGAATCTTTCAAGTACTTCTTGGCGATAGAATTATCGAGACCTTGTATGGGAAACATCTTGTCACAAAGGAAGTTTGTTCTTGATCTTTTAGAAGAGACCGGATGTTGCAATCCAAACCTATTGATACACCTATGGATCCTAACAATAAGCTAGTGTCAGATATGGATGATTTGTTGCCCAACCAAAGACGATATCGGAGACTTGTTGAAAGGCTTCCAAATATATCTTTTGCAACAAGTGTTGGGAGCCAGTTTCTTAATTCTCCAAGAGCAAGTCACTGGGATACAATAATTTGCATCTTGAGATATCTCAAAGATGCACCTAGAAGATGTCTCTTATATCAAGAATAGGACAGGTCATCTTCCAACTGAAGATCCATAACCAAGTACTAAACCTTTGTTGGTGGTAATTTGGTTTCTTGGAGGAGTAAGAAGCGAACTGTGGTGGTCAAGTCAAGTGTTGAATCAGAATATAGGGCCATGGCAAACACTAAACGTGACCTTGTTTGTTTGAAAAACATGTTGGAAGAACTAGGTTAGAAGCAATATGAATGGCAGCTTGACTATCACACATCAACTCCATACATTGAGAATGTGTACAGAAGCTCATTACCACCACTTATGTGAAGTCTAATTTGCATCTTGGAGATTTATAGACTAAAGCATTGGGGCATGCTCATGTTAAATCCATTTGTAACAAGCTAGAAGCATATTGTATATATGCTCCAACTTGAGGGAGAGTGTTAATGTAGCATTATTAGCGTGTTAGTTTTATGTTAATAAGTGAGAGTTAGAAAGGGTATTATGGTTATTTGAATGTACTTGACAAATATTATAAATAGAGGGAGAGACCTATCATTGTGAATAGGGCTTCCAATTTACCCAATTATTCAAACAATTACAATTATTTTTTTTTTACATTTTCAATTTGTTTTTACAAAATTTCTGCAGAAATATAAGTACATCTCTATTTTTCTTAAATGAAGAGTAATTACCTAGTAAATTAACTTATTTCTTTTAATATAAACTAGTGTCTTAATTTTTTCTAACTACTAAATAAACAGATTTGTGGGACTCTTTAAATAAACAAATTAATAGAAAAATTAAAATTAATCATTTCCAGCTATACAGCTTGCAAGGGCAGATGTTTGGCATTCCACTGCCTGTAAAAAATTAAAAAATGGGAGCTGAAAAGTCAATTCACTCTCTTGCGACTGAAACAGCTCTCTCTCTCTCTCTCTCACAACAGCAGGCAAGCAGCAGGAAGCCAAAGCATCTCTCTCCCTCTTAACAGCAGGTGAGCAGCATGACGCCGAAGCCTTGTCTATGTGTCGCATGCTTCAGAGCAGCATAAATCCTCTCCTCACCATTGCAGGCTTCTAAGCAGTTCTCTGGCAGCAATTGCATCTCTGTTCTAGGTTTCTACCTTCAAGGTTCAAGCAAAACTCAATTTGCAATTTTTTCTTACAATTTGTTTTAATTTTTCAGAATATTTTCATATGATTTTTCAATCAAAATTTTTAACTAATTTTAGTCACTTTTAGAGATTTGGATCCGAACCCCATCAATCCAGGACATTATTGAATTGGCAAGTTTTGATTCGGATCACAGTCCCCCCCCCCCCCTCCCCGCCCGCCATAGGTTGTGAAGCATAGAATCCTAGAATCCAATTTGTCCAATGCTGAGGTGAAGTTAACCGCTACTTTTCCTTGTCCCCCCCCCCCCCCCCTTTTTGGTCCTGATGGCAGGGTTTCAGTTTAATACGATTCCAGATGCTTTTAGAATTTCTTCTTTGTTGAAGGGCTATTCCTTAAGTCGCCCGAAGTTGACAGTGAGAGAAGCTCTATTGCAGCATCCCTCATCATAGCCCCAGAGGGAATTTGTTTGAGATTCCCTGTTGACAATGAGCTTCTTGTGGATGCCAACCTCCTGAATCATCAGTGAAGGAGTAAGTCACACACGAAGATAAAGGACTGACAGAGGAACATTGTTAACCAACGACAAAAGGCAAGGACATCCAATCCAATTAGGCTTGTGTACGCTCCTGAGAAAAGTAATCAGAACAACAAATGTACTCCCAAAAGGAGTTCTCTGGCTCTGGGTACTGCAGCAATAGGTAGAGAGGCTGCCCAATAAAGTAGTTTGGGCCGCAAAAGTAAAAATTTTTCTAAATAGTCCAGCAGCTGGTTGGAAAATGGTTATGGTGGTGGAGGCAGAGGTAGAGGCAACGCAAGGCAATCTAAGCCAAAATCTTAAACCCTACAAGTTTGAGACTTAACTTGCAGACAACCCTGTCAAACACAGACAGACACGGCAATTTGAATTGAACTAGCAAATCCTGCCAGAAAAAAATGACAGGTCTGCCCTCATATGACTTGATGCAAGACCAATGTCTGACCATTTAATTCTCAATACTATTTACCATCAAACTAGTACATAGAAGGGCTGCTTTTTTATAGGCTTACAATGCTTGGAAAAAAAAGAAACTAATTTAAGAAACCTAAGGGCCTGTTTGTTATCATTGCCGTTTTCTATTTTTTTTGTTTCTCCACAATGAAGAAACAGATTATAAAAACGCATTTGTTTATTTTATCAATTTTCTGTTTCTGATGCCGGTTTTCAGCTATTTGCCAAAACACTGAAAACTAGATTTTATGGTTTTTAGTTCGTTTGGCAACCTATTGCCTAAAATTTAAATATCCTGAAATAGTTCTTGGATTAAATTATTAATTTTATACACTATTAAATTAAAATCAAAATCAAATGATCATATGACTTTAAATATAATGAAAATAAAAATATATATAAATTAAAAAAATAGTAGAAAAGCCAATTACAAAATACTTTTACTATTTTTCAATAGTCAAGTCCAATAAATTTTTATTGTAAAATAAATTTTGGAAGTAGAACAATTAAGTAAAATTAATGTTCATTATTTGTAATTTTATTATTTTAATTATATTTTTATAATATTATTTGATTTAAAGATGAAAATGAACATTTTTTAATTAAGTTTTTAATTTGTATTAGTTTTATAAATGTTAACCGAATAAGTTTCTAGCTTTTAGTTTCTGTTTCTGGTTTTTAGTTTTCGTTTCTAGTTTCTGTTTCTCCAATTCTTGGCAGTGGTACCAAATGGCCCCTAGATAACTAAAAACTAGTTTCCTAAATAATAATACCCTAGAATCTCACTTCCTAGATAATAATATTGAAGATATGATTGAAACAAAAACCAACAACCATGAACCCTAAAAGTTTAAGTGGAAACTCACAAACAACCTTGTTGAGCACTGACAACTGCGGGGATTTAAGTTAAAATTGCAAACTTTGTTAACTAACACAACACTGACATCGTAAACCTTCTCAAAATCTGCTCTAATAACCCTTGATGAGAGCGCCATCATTGAACAATTTTTATTCTCAATTCAAGTTTCTATAAAACTAATACAATACTTGGAAGATAAGGGAAACTAATTTAAGAACCTAAATTAACTAAAATACTAGCTTCCTAAATAATAATACCCTAAAATCTTGCTTCCTACATAATAATATCGAAGATATGACCCTAGCAAAACTACTCTAGATTTTATGAAAAATACAATAAAATTATGAAATTGAAATAACCTTTTCTTGTGTACTGCGTAATCCACCCACTTCACATGTGCAATCCAAGCGCATAAGGCTTTTGGGTCGCACCTCATCCCACATCATGGTGGATGATGTGGGGGGCCTCCCCTCCTCTTTAAACCCCTTCAAACTCTGTGTTTTCTTTGATATGCACATTTTTGTTAGACCCATTCAATTCAACTTTGACAGCACTTTTTTTGTGGTCTCTATATTTTAACAATTTAAAAAAAAAATTGACCAATTTGATATTAATAAATTTTTTTGGATCATCAAATAATAGACCACACAAATTGAATTGATTAACCGATAGTTGATTTTTTATTTACAAAATGATCAACTATAGGTTTTGTAGACGCCCAATTTTGTCCAAGGCTTATGTAACACAAATGGGCAGAATTTATTAATGCAATAAAATGAAAAAATACAAGAAAAAAAAAAAACTGAATACATGGGGAAAAAAATTGAATACATAAAAAAAAACAAAAAATGAAATAAATTGGGCCAGCATCTTCATCTTTAAACTTAGAAGCACAAAAGGAAAAAACAAATTAGATATATGGGAATTTACATACGAAACATGTGGTGAAAGTATGGTTTAATGCAAGCACAAATTAATCAATTCAATTCAATTTTTATTGATCAAATTAGGTGCTAATTGATCAAATCAGAATTGATTGAATTGATCCCCCAAGCCTATAAATAGTGGGCTTCTAAGGATGAGAGACACAAACGAACATAAAGAAGAATTGCTTAAGAATTGCTAAGAGTTTAAGTGCTTGAAGTTGAGAAGGTGAAGGAAGATAGAAGATCAAGAAGCTTGAATTGCAAAAGTAGTGGAAAAATTGGCAGTGGAGATTCAAATAGCAGACTTAAAGATTGGAGTTAAAAGGCAAAGGTTGGTTTCTTTAATTTTATTTAGTTCTGTTTCGTTTCTTGGATGATTAAAATTGCAAAATTTTAAATTCAAAATTTTGTGAATTGAATGCAAATAGGAATTTTAATCCGGATTGATTACCCACATCCGGATTCAATAACCTAGATCCAAACAGCCATACCCGATTACGCAAGATCTGACCCAAATATGAGTCAACTCAACCCAAATCTTAATTAGTTGATCCGAAGACCCAAGACCCAAGTCCAACTTGGACCTAAGTCCATTGATCATTGATCTTTAACCCAATCCCAAGCCCGACTAAACTAAAACCAATGAGCTAGTTTCCCAATTTGCACCTATTGGACTTGGCCCAATTGGTTGAGCCCCATTTAATTAAATCCAAGCCTAGCCCAATTGTCTTGCAGCCCATTTAATTAAATCCAAGCCAAACCCAATTGTCCTGCAGCCTATTTAATTAAATTCAAGCCCAATGCCCAATTATCCTGCAGCCCAATCTTAAATTCAAGCCCATCAACCCATGCTCTTGGCCCATTTCAAACATAGTCAAATCCAAACCAACCAACCCAACCAAGATCACGCCTTAAGAAGGCGAAGTGGCGCAATCCTAACCGTCCAGTCTGTGTTTTATCCGAACGGCCGAATTTGTTACCACACCGTGTCAAACTTCCATAGCCAACCAGAAATCGCCACATGGCGGGTCATACCAATCACCATGCGGTAGGTGACGTCACTTTACTATAGAAAATTCAAAAAAAAAATAAATAAATAAAAAATCACTACTTGGCAGGTGACGTCACCTTGCTACAATAAACTCAAAAAAATAAAAAATAATAAAATAAAGCCACGTTTCTCATGGCTGGCAGACACATGGCCCACTCCAATCGGGTCAGACCGGTTCAACCGGTCTGATTTTTGAACCACCGGTTCAATTTAATTTTTTTAAAATTGATTTTTAATTTTTTTTAAAAATCAAAAAAAGTATTTTAAAAAAATAAATAAAATAAATAAATAAAATATTTGAGTTATTTTGACTCAAATAAAAAAAATGGAAAAATAAAAATACCAAAAAATGAAGAAAGACTTTAAAAATCCAAAAAAAAATTTAGAAAAGAAAAAGTTGAAAAATTTTTAGAAAAAATCTATAAAATTTTCAGAAAAAATTGGGAATATATTAAAGACTCTTTTTGCTCAAATTTGATGATTTTTTACTATTATCTGTATATATTCTATTTTTGTGTGTATATGTCCCAATGATTTAAGTAACAAAGAGTAAAAAAGTATTTCAAACCTCACCTATATTCGTTCTGAGGGAGATTTATCTAATAAAATCTCCTCCTTTAGAGGTATTCTTAGACATTCATAAATCGCACTTTATTTTTCATTTTCCCTTTAGATTTTTATTTATTTATTTATTTATTTTAAAGGAGTTAATAGTTGATGCACCACTGCTGTGCTCTATCCCAAGTTTCTTACGCATGTTGAAGGTAAGTTGTGACACAACTTCTAGTACAAGCTGATAGGCATCACCCACCTTATAAGGGCATTGCAAGCGTACTTGGTCTTGTGTGGTCATCTTGAGACCACTCACATAGCAAATAACCCTTTCAGCATTGCTTTCAGCAAGATTACACCTCAATGAAAGACTATGAAACTCCCAAGTGTACTCTTTGACTAAATTCCCATGCTGCCTCACGTTTTTAACCCTTAGGTACAAGGTTAGCTCATAGTCCTAGGGTAGGAATTGAGCCTTCAGCTTCTCTTTCATCTTATCCCATTTTCTGATTTTCCTTTTTCCCCCATTCTCATGATCAATTCTCCACCTAGTAGAAGAAGGTTCTCTAACCTTTGCTCCAATTAGATTCAATTTAGGATAATTCATATTTAATTAGGTACCATTTGTAAAATGGGTGTGTAGGGGGTGCTAGTACCCTCTTCTCGCATAACTAAACTCTCAATCCCAACTCTAGTAAATACAGACTGAGACTACTGATTCCTTGGTCCATGATTAGTTTAGATATTAATCCATTAGTAATTAGGTGAATTAACAGCACCTAGGTAAATAACAGGTTAGTGGCGACTCCATCGAACTTATAATATTATTATTTCTCGCCATTTTGGACCCTTTTCCGAGACATTGCGACAAATTCAATATTGGTTTTAAATTTTAAAAACAAATTGGTTTAATTTAGTGTCCAGTTTTTATCAAAATCGTACTAAACGATTACACTCCTACCAACCACATTACTCTTGATCTCTAAAACAACGACAACAACAACAAAACCAAGCCTTAGTCCAACTAAGTGGGGTCGGTTATATAAATCATTTTCCGCCAATTTATGCGATCATGGACCATTTCTTTTGATAGATTCAAGGATATTAAATCCTTACTCACTACCTCCTCTCAAGTTATTTTAGGTCTACCCCTACCCCTTTTACTGCCCCCCACAGTAACTAAGTCACGCTTCCTTACAGGTGCACTATGTGGCCTACGTTACAAGTGTCCATACCATCTGAGTCATCCCTCCCTTATCTTATCTTCTATAGGAGCTACACCTAACTTACCACGAATATGTTCATTCGTTAATTTTTCTTTCAATGTTATACCACTCATCCATCTAAGCATTCTCATCTCGGCAACTTTTACTTTTTGAATATTATGTTTCTTCGTCGCCCAACATTCCGATCCATATAGCATAGTTGGTCTTATAGCCGTCCTATAAAACTTCCCTTTCAATTTTAAGGGTATTCTACGATCACATAGCACACTTGAAGCACTTCTCCATTTTATCCAACCTACTTTAACTCTAAGCATTACATCATCTTCAATTTCTCCTTCAGCATGCATAATAGATCCAAGGTATCGAAATCTACAAGTGCTATTTATTTCTTCATCTTCAAGTTTAACTTTGTCTCCAATATTCCTCTTATTATTACTAAAATTACATTTCATATATTCTGTTTTATTTCTACTTATCCTAAAGTCTCTAGATTCCAAAGCTTCGCTCCATAATTCTAACTCAGTCTCTACTCCGTCCCTAATTTCGTCAATTAATACAATATCATCTACAAACAACATACACCATAGAACCTCCTTTTGAATACTCTTAGTCAATTGGTCCATCACTAGAGCAAAAGGATAAGGACTTAAAGCAGATCCTTGATGTACACCTATGGTAATTGGAAATTCTCTAGTTTCTCCATCTATAGTCCTTACATTAGTCATTACTCCATCGCACATATCCTTAATGACATCGGTATACCTACAACATACACCCTTTTTTTTTTTCTAAAACCCACCATAGAACTTCCCTAAGTATCCTATCATATGCTTTCTCAAGGTCAATAAATATCATATGCAAGTCTCTCTTCTTTTCCCTAAACTTTTCCATTAATCTTCTTAAAAGATAAATAGCTTTTGTGGTAGATTTCCCAGGCATAAAACCAAATTGATTTTTTGAGATCTTCGTTTCTAACCTTAATCTTTGTTCAACTACTATTTCCCATAGTTTCATCATATGACTCATAAGTTTAATTCCACGATAGTTATTACAATTTTGAATATCTCCTTTATTTTTGTATATAGGTATTAAAGTGTTTTTCCTCCATTCATCTGGCATTTTCTTAGTTTTTACGATTGTATTAAATAAATTAGTTAATCATATAATTCCGTTATCACCCAAGCACTTCCAAACTTCAATTGGGATGTTATCTGGTCCCATAACTTTTCCATTTTTCATCTTTTTTAGTGTAAACTTAACTTTGTTAACTCTAATTTTGCAAATAAATTTTATATTTTTAGTCTTTTCCTCATTTGACAATTCTAAGTTTAAGCCTTCTATTTGGTTTTCATTAAACAATTTACTAAAGTAACTTCGCCATCTTTCTTTATCTTTGTCCTTAACCAAGACAATATCATCCTCACTTTTTATACATTTTACATTTCCTAAGTCTTTGCTCTTCCTTTCTCTAGCTTTAGCAAGTTTAAATATATCTCTTTCCCCTTCTTTTATACCTAATCAATCATACAAACTATTAAATTATCTATATTTAGCTTCACTAACGGCCTTATTTGCATCTTTTCTTGCCTCCTTATATTTTTCAAAATTATCTCTGTTTCTACATTTTTGCCACGTTTTATACCAAATTCTTTTTGTCTTTATGATTTTTTGTACATCTTTATCCCACCACCAAAGCTCTTTGCTATTCAAAAATCTTCCTCTTGATTCACCTAAAATCTTTTTGGCTATCTTTTTAATAGAGCTAGCTAATCTATTCCAAAGAGTATTTGTATCTATCACATCCTCTATGATCCAATCCCCATATTTGATCATTTTATCTTTAAATTTTATTATATTTTCTCCTTTTAAGTTTCACCATCTAGTTCTCTTACACTGGTTTATTTTATCATTTTTCTTCCATTTTTTAATACATATATCTAACACTAAAACTCTATGTTGTGGGGTTAGGCTTTCACATAGAATAACTTTACAATCCTTGCATGATAAATGGTCTGCCCTCCTAGTTAAAAAAAAATCTATTTGACTTCTATTTTGTCCACTTCTAAAGGTTATTAAGTGTTCTTCTCTCTTCTTAAAGCAAGCATTCATTATACTAAAATCATATGACATAGCAAAGTCTAAGATCATCTCCCCAGACTCATTTTTGTCTCCATATCCATATCATCTATGTATCCTCTCATAATTTTATAATCTCTTCCAACGTGTCCATTCAGATCTCCTCCTATAAATATTTTCTCAGTCCCTAGTATGCCTTGTTTAATACTTTCCATATCTTCCCAAAATTGTCTCTTAAGATTTTCTGCTAAGTCAACTTGAGGAGCATAAGCACTAATGATATTTATTATCTCTTGTCCTAATACCATCTTGATTTTTATTATTCTATCTCTTACTCTAGTTACATCCACAACACTATCTTTTAAGTTTTTGGCTAAAATAATGCCTACTCCATTCTTATGTTTTTCTTTTCTAGTGTACCAAAGTTTAAATCCCGATTTATCAATTTCTCTAGCTTTCTCCCCCACCCACTTAGTTTCTTGAAGACAAATTATATTAATTTTTCTTCTAATCATTGTATCCACAATTTCCATACTTTTACCCATAAGTGTCCCTATAATCCAAGTTGCTAATCTAATCCTAATTTCCTGAACTAACGTCTTTACCTGCCCACGTCCAGAATGATGCAGGAACCCTCGCATATTTGACACCGTACCCAGGCGCCAACACAACGCGTCGTTTCAAGGCAATGACCTAGCCCACCCTTGCCCACTTTTCGCTACACCTGGGTGGTTCAAGTGCAACGCGTCCCTCGTAGGGGATGCCCCAGCAAATATTCGGTAAGGATTCATATCATAGTGATCTAACAAATTTTACGCTGACTGTTAACTACCTAACGCAACCCTCCTCCTTTACCTGGGCTTGGGACTGGCTATGTGTGAAAAAATTAGGGCATTAAATGCATCACGGGCAGAGTTCTTGATCTCTAAAACCACTTCAAAAAACCCAAAAGCAAAAGTCAGTAATGACATTCACTTCCAAAAAAAAAATAGTACCATTAGTAGACAGAAAATTGTAAATCTAAAACCTCATTTACCTCTCCCCATGCAAAGGTTAAGAGTAATCTACAACCCCTAAGTGCACATTACAATCTAGCTTTAAGAATCAATCACATTTAGAAATAAGAAAGGAAAAAAGAGGACCTTGCCTAAGCCTCCTAGTTGCACTGTTGCACTTAACCAAGTTTTGGGCTCCCCATTAACAATTACGGACAAAATGAAGTTGAAGAGATGCATCCCTAGATTCACTTCCTCCAATGATACCCATAAGCCTTCTCCAAATCCAACCTACAGGACTCCAAATTTCTTTCAACATGCAAATTGAAGACAAGAAAGAAAAACATGAGAATAGCTAATTCTATAGATGATTTCTTGATATTGGGTTGTCAGAAATTAGGAACTAGCAGTCATTTGCCATGATCCATTCTTTTGGGGAACAAGAACGGACGGTTCAACACATGGATTCTTACTCTCTCTCACCAAGCCCTTTGCCATAAGCTCATCTAGCTCTTTTGGACTCATTAGGGAAGCATGCACCCAAGAAAGAAATCAATGCTATGCTAACTGTCTCGCATTGGAGGGAGACTTGGAGGTATATCTTCAGGAACAACATCATAGAACTCATCAACTAAAAGTTGCACTTCAAGTGGCAACTCACTTCTACATTTCCTTCAAAAAGAACAAGAGCATATTTAGTCTATAAACCACCCAAACACCTCTCTAATTCAGAACAAGTAACCAAATTAATTTCCACCCCCTTAAAATGTTCAGAAATAATTTTAGGTTTAGAAGGACCCAAGATAATCTTGTCACACCATCTTTCACAAAAGAATAAGTAATCTTGTCATGGTGTCATGGACAGCCAAGTAACAAATGACATGCATCCATAGATATAACATCACACCAAATATGATCATTGTACGCCTTACCAATTGAAACGAAACAGGACACGTTCTGCTACAGTTTCTATAGATACAATAATAACACAAGATCAACTATCAATAATAGCACAAATCTTCCCACTAGAGTAGCATCCGTGTCAAAAATGTTGCACCAAACCCAATCTTCATCTCCTTCAAGACAACACTCAAACCCCTTTAAGTGACATGCAAATCCCCTTGGTTAGGATAAATCACTTCTTTTTCCTTAACCAAAACAGGTGGGTGAGCCATCTCCATCTTCCATCTCCCTCTAGAATAAAGAAGATTTTGCAATTTGGACAATTTTTTTTATAGCAAAAGAAATTCATTAATTGGCAAAGAATTTACAAGGTGGGGGAATAAGTTATCTCCCAAAAAATCTAGGACAAACCCAAAAAAAACTAAAACAACAAAAAACAAAAATCAATCCAACCAATTCTTCCAATCCCTATTTAAATCCTGAAAGCTAGCTTCTCTGAAAATTCCAAACCCAATACACCATAAAGAAGTCAAGAACTGAATCTTTTCCCACACCAATATGAATTCAACTTCTTCCAAGAAAAAATCTGTGCATTACGTTCCAACCAAAGACCCCATAAAACTGCATACTTGCTACACTTCCATAAAGCTGCCCTAACCTTCTTCCAAAGCCTGCAAAAGAAGTGATTAACAAGTCTTCCACTGAATAGGGGCAGACCAACTCTCTTCCATAAAACCAAACAATTTATTACAAACCCTCCATGCAAAATCATAATGCAAAAAGAGGTGAGAGGCTGTTTCAGAATTCCTATAATAGAGCACGCAAACATCTGAAGAGAGAGCCTTCAAAGGTCTCCAAATCTGCAGCAAGTTATGGTATTAATTTTTTTAGGCACAACCAACCAAGTAAACGCTTTAATTTTGGGGGGATGTTTAACCTTCCAAATAACATAATAAAGAGGAAAGGGATAATTTGAATAGGTCAAAAAATCAAAGAAATATTTACAATAAAACACCCCTAAATGATCCAGACACCAAGAACGAACATCCCTTCCCAAGGATAATTTGCAATTGTTCAATACAGACAACAAGGAAGTCAACTCCACCATCTCCCTATCGTTCAAAGGTCTCCTAAAATAAAGATTCCAAGATACCGGAAAGCCACTCCCATTTTCCACAAAGAAAGAAATAACTTTGTTTGGCTGAGAGCACAATCTAAAAAGACAAGAAAAAGAAGTGGGAAAAGAATCATTCCCAAGCCATAGGTCTTTCCAAAAACGAATATGGGATCCCCTCCCCACTACAAATCTAGTGTGAGGAGTGAAAATAGTTAGACCTCCATGGACTCCCCAAAGAACAACTCAAGCAAGCATTGGTATCCCACCCATTCTCATCCAATCCAAACTTACTACGAAGAACTCTGTCATAGGGAATTATCTTCTAAGGAGAAGCGCTACAACCATTTAGCTAAAAGAGCCATGTTTTTAGACACCAAGTTACCAAGACCCAAACCCCACTCCTTTTTAGACTTACAAGCCTTCACCCAACTTACTAAATGGTCCCTATGACCCCCCCCCCCCCCCCAAAACCAGACCACAAAAAATCCCTCATAATTCTCTCAAGCTTGCTAACGACTCCAACTCGAATTCTAAAAACAAATAAAAAAATACAAAAGGGATGCAAGAGAGACAAGCCTGGATAAGTGTAATTCTACCCCCAAAAGAGCAAAGGGCACCTTTCCAACCATCTAATCTCTTCATAATCCTCTCCACTACTAGATCCCAAAAATCCGCCCCTCTAGGATTCCAACCCAATGGAACCCCTAAATAAATTAGGAGCCAATCCAATAAACCACACCTCGTGTCTCCTACCCAATCTCAAGTCCTCTCATAGGGCACATTTAGGGCTACTAAATCACTTTTTCCCATATTAATCTTAAGCCTAGAAAGTCTCTCAAAAACATTAAGAATACCCCAAATTCTTCTAAATAACAAGTTATGATCGTCAAGAAAGAAAATGGTATCATCAGCAAATTGAAGATGAGAAACCACCGCTCCCTCGATTCCCACACTTATCCTTTAACCAACCCTCTATCGACCGCCCTATCCACCATCTTACTTAAAGCATCAACTACAAGTACAAACAAAAAGGGGGATAACAGGTCTCCTTGTCTAATGCCTCTTAAAGCAGTAAACCAAGATTTAGGTTCACCATTAACAATAACTAAGAACCACACATTAGACAAACAGCCCCTAATCCCATCTACGCCAATGCTCCCCAAGACCCTTTTTCACGAAGACATTATCCAAGAAACTTCAATTCACTTTGTCATAAGCTTTATCAAAATCTACTTTGAAAACAAACCCCTTCGCAATTTGGACAATCAAAAACAATCTGTCCTTACCCCTTACTTGAAGAGCTCTCCATGATTCTAGACTTAACATCAATTCTTTGAACTTCAGTGTATTTTTTTTTAAAATTTTCTGTTGTAGTGTAAGTTTCCTCACATCATTTAAATTAAAAATCCAGTAAGATTGTAAACTAACCACAATGTCGATTTCCTCTTTCAACCTACCCAATATTTTGTTCTTCAAGTTCAGCTAAGTCACATTTCAATATTGTTCTAGAAAGAATCTCCTTTTTAGCTCCTTCTTCATTTTCTCTGATGAACTATCTCACTTCTTCCTTCACTAGAACACTTTGAGAAAACTCATGAGTCATGTCTCGCATCTCAGACGCCATTAACTATTCTTACCTTGTGTTTCTTAAAAATATCATTTAAGTTCTACATAACCAGATCTTAAAACTTAAAACTATTAGAATCTACTGGATCTTAAAGTAAATTCATGTTTGGAGATCTGAGATTTAAATGGGAAAGGTGGCGGTTCCTAATTTGGGCAATGTTAGATCACCACTTTACCTAAAAGCTTAAGTTGTTAAGTTATGGGCCAACAATGTATGTCAATATTAAACACTCCCATGCACATGCAGCCTAACAAGAAGTGGAGAGATAACCACACAATTTAAACATCACGTAATAAACCCGGGCAACAAGACTAAACCCAAGACCTCCTAATAACCAGCTCTGAAAGCATGTTAGATTACCACTTTATCTAAAAGCTTAAAATAATAGATTGTGGGTCAACAATGTATAACAAGTATTAACAAAAAATAAGAGTAACTATTTCTCAACCACTACTACACAAAACATCACTAGCATTCGCAGCATGTTTGCCCAAGTAGCCAACATTGACGACACAATGCATTTGTTCATCAAAGCAAGAGAGAATATTTGTACCAAGAGCTTCTATCAGGATATTTGGCTTTAGCACCTTCAACTTCTGCACTGTCTCTGCAAAATGACCACTTCCTTGATCAGGTAAATCATCTCGGTCAACACTTGTAATCACCACATAATCCAAACCCCAGGATGCAATAGCCTCAGCAACATTGGAGGGTTCATTTGGATCTGGTGGGGGAGGAGTTCGTGATGTCTTGACATTGCAGAATCTGAATGTAAATATAAGACAAAACAGAATTTCCAAAGAAACATCATGCCATAAAAAACTCCAAAATTACAACATGTTGAATCCAATTAAAGAAATAATCATACATCATAAAATATCACAGAGCACAAAGTTTTTCTTCCTTTTCAATCTTCCTTTTATATACTCAAAACAAATTGAAGCACTCTCCTTATAAAAGTAGTTTTCTTTTCTTGAACACTTTTCAAGCAATTTAAAACAACACAATAATTATTACAAAGGGATCAAGAACTATTGTTCAACTTTTTCAACCAAGCCCTTGAAATCCACAGGAAAGTGATAAAAGTGTACTTTCATGTGTTTAATAATAAAAACAATGGCGAAGGCAATACTAGTAATTATATTAACTATTGTTGTTGTTTTTGTTATTATAGGATCATCAGCAATAGTAATAGTAGGAGTAATAATAACAAAAATAAATAGTAATATACAAAATGTCTATACCACTAAAGTGTGCAATGAGGTTAGCAATCGCTTGGCAGAAGGGTTTGAGAAGGATTATTTTTTAGTCAGACTCCCTCGAGGCTATTCTCCACATGCTTCATGTGGGAAAACCCATTATGTTCGAGCTTTGTCAAAGGATATTGAGGAGCTTCTCAAGAAGAATTCACATGTTGAAGAACATCACATACTAAAGGTTGGCCAATGTGCAAACCACCCAAGAAATAAACGAGGATATCATCATCCAAGGTGGCCATGTAGACTACCTACAACTATAAGTGTAATGGTGTATGCTTTGATATGGTTTGCTTAGCATGTTGGAAATTCATTTTCTTGCCCTTAAGATCTAAAAATTGATGCAAGCCAAGTGCAGCAAAAGTTGTAGTGAAACGTTGCCCGGTGTCACGAACTAAGCTTGTTCAGGGCATTATGCTTGCTTGTGACTGCTTGTCTCGTGTGCTTTAGATGGGTTTCCATCATGTAAATGCTAGTGTAGGGTTATTTTTCAGTATTTATTTAATTGTATGTCAAATAAGACAGTATGACTTCTTGGTCACTTTGATGTTTCCTAATGTTAAGATGATAATTACATAAAAACCTTTTTAGGGAGAGTGAGTGTTCATCAATCATTGTAAAACTCACTATTTATTGTCAACGTGTTTAGCCTACTTGTCTCCCTCGCTAAACACACAATGTCAACAAAGTTGTTAATGAAATGCTTTATTTCAATGTTTACTGCTTGCTTGTCGTGGCTTTCATGAATTGATTACTGTTACCACTGCTATTTGAATGAATGCTAATGAAAGTGTTTCGTGGGATGAATGTTGGTAAACGATAAGTTGGCTAGTTAAGTAAGAGAGTTTTAGATAGCACCGCACAACCCTTTACAAAGGTATGAAAATAGTCGGCCCGTGACACCCGGTAATCTCTCCAATTCACTACTAACTTCTTCCCCCCGCTCCCCTCTACCACTAAGACACATAGACATTCTGTTTTCTTAACATTTTATTTTCTGTAATCTTCATCATAATTACAAGAGTGCAAAATCATACAACAAAATCACCTGATCTAAACAATGGAAACCGTCTGCATAGTAATAAACAAAATAATGGCGATGAACACATCACATCCTCATAAACTCAAGACGATAGAAAACATATCAGATTAAAGTAACTAAAGGCGAATTTACCTGCAACCACGAGTGCAAGTATCGCCCAAAATCATAATAGTGGCGGTGGCAGTGCCGGTCTCGCCACCGGACCAGCACTCCCCCATGTTAGGACAGCGAGCCTCCTCGCAGACAGTGTGGAGGTTGAGTTCCCTGAGCTTTTTCTTGATTTTGGCGTACTTGAATCCGCCGGGGATGGATTCCTTCATCCATTTGGGCTTGGGGAGGGGGTTCTTCTTGGTGCCGACCTCGACAGAGTATTCATCGGAGTCTTGGAGGCGGATAAAGTCGGTGAGGGAGGGCGAATCGAGGGCGAGTTGGCGGCGGAGGGCGGCGAGAGTTTGGGGAGGGGCGGCGTCGGCAGGGGGCACAGAAGGAGAAGAGAGGTGGCGAAGGAAGGTAAGGGACTCGAGAGGGAGAGAGGTGGAGGAGACGCTGGTGGATTTCAAGGATCGGACTATGGATGTGAAGCGCGGATGCATCTCTCTCTCTCTCTCTCTCTCTCTCTCTCTCTCTCTCCCGTCTCTCTGCAATTTGTTTGGTTTCTGGTTGTTCTATCTTTCATGACTCATGGCTTCACGGGAGAGGCGGGGTAGGGGTTCAGACCGGGTTGGCTTGGATGATGCCGGGAAATTTGTTTCGGTTGGAGTGTCGGACCGGGCTGGCTTGGACGATGCTTGGAAGTTTGTTTGGTTTGGTTTGGTTGGGTTGTTGGGGTTGTTGGGAAGAGTAGACATTACTCGTATCCCTAGGAGCATGGCACGGTTTAAAGCAATGAGCAATCAAGTATACGTATCGGGGGTTCGATTTCAGTCGATTATGTTGGCCTTACAAACTAAGGACTCCAAAGATATTAGGAATAGTCATTCCCTTAATCCAATTTTCGACAAGGGTAATGAACTAGTTTAAATAAAGAAGAGCTTATGAGATAATTACAAAATGTCTTTGGTAGCCTCAAATCTAGAGAACCTTAATTGAACATGGCTTATCTTCTATGAATAAGGAAGCTATATGTCTCAAAAGACGCTGCTAAAAAAGATGCTTGAAACCTAACAATTTGATAAAGTATAGTAGGGAAGTAATTTAGGAAGGTTTCAGGATAAGAATAAAAAAATTTTTGAAAATTTACAAACTTCATACGACTGAGCTTGTAAGCTCAGACGACTGAGCTTGAACCTCAGACGATTGAGGTGCTACTGCCTGTTCAGTTTCCTAGTTCTAAAAATCTTCAGAAGACTGAACTAAATCTCCAGTCTTTTGAAGTCGCGGAGTATATATATTTAAAAACTTTAAAACCCTAACTTTAGCCTTCTGAACCCTATTCCATCACTTCTCCGAAGCTCCCTCTCTCTCTCTCTCTCTCTCTCTCTCTCTCTCTCTCTCTCTCTCTCTCTCTCTCTCTCTCTCTCTCTCTTTCCTTCCATTATCACCCAAAAACTCTTGAATCCAAGGCTCAAAACACATTTCTAAATCACCACCTACGGATTCTAGGGTTTCCTAGCATTTGTTTGCTCTATGATATTCAAAAATGCCACGCACCAAGACAACGGCAAATCGTGGAACCTCTATTGGGAGGGATGAAAGCAACATTGAAAGATGATTAGTTGCATCTCAAGCTAAGCTTCGATACCGTGCTTCTCTTCGTTCCACTGATCATATTTTAGGTAAGGTCATAGATACATCTTTCTTCAATGAAGAATTCCCTGAAATACTTCCATTGTTTAGGGACATAGGTTGGTTCAACTTCATAATTGTCATGACCAGCTTAATTAAATGGTTTTTTTTTTATACACTAATATTTTACATGCTCTGATACCATGCTGGGATAAATCCATCCATAAACCTAAGCAACGAAAAGCATAAACTAAATAAACATATCCATATCATACAATATCAATACCAAAGTGCTACCATGTTTTTTCCAAAATATACACATATATCTGAATTTCCCAAAATACCCTCAACTAGCTAGGGTAATACAAAAATCCTCCCAAAACATACTCACTTTGCTGACAGAGCACTACAGACGCCCCTCTATTTGCGAGCCTGATCTACTTGCCTACCTGGATCACCTAAAAAATATTTCAACACTGGGATGAGTCAACGCTCAGTAAGAAGAAATATGCGATTACTAGTGTGTGGCAAATGAGCTAACAATATTATGCAAAATCTGATTTCATATAAACATGTATAACTGGATATGTTAAGTACAGTATAGGTAATAAAATGCATCCCCTTTCCATATTGCTTAACATAACAGTATTGTAGGTTATAATTCAAAATACTTCTAGTGTACATAAGTAGGGTCCCCAAATCTATAAATCCATACGTATGTAATAATAACTAAAACTGTTCCCTGTGGCTGTCTGTGTCATGACATGCCCCCTCATGACAAGGTTGTGCGCCCCGTAGGCTGGATTTACCCTGGCTGGCCAACCAGGAATAAATCACTGAACTCCGTCAGTCGACCTGCCCACCTCAACCCATATCTAGATAGGGAGCCTAACCTCTTCAAGGGCCTAGGTGGTCGACTTTACCACGTATATCTGAATAGGTGGTTGCACTCGTAAAGTAGCATAGTATCTGTAGCAACGGTACCGTGCTCTGTAGCTGCATGTCCAACAGGGTCTGCTATCATATAATATATTTCTATACATATTTATCTAATTTACCATGATTTTGAAGTAATCATAATTACCATGATGCTACAAAACGTACTAAAATCTGAATAATCATAACATGGAACTGCATATTCGTAATACTGGAATTCGTATAATCATGGTACTAAGATTCGTATAATCATGGTACTAAAATCCGTAAAATCATGGTACTGAAGTTCACATAATCATAATACTTAAATCCGTAAAATCATGGTACTGAAATTCATAAAAATCATGAAACTACAATTCGTAAAACATATCCCCGTACTACATACATATTCACAAGCCACACCATAGTTTAATACATGATTTTCATAAATAAATACATTGTATAATATTTAGAAATTTCCTAACATAGCATATTTCCCTTACCTTACTACTGGAAAGCCCCTAGGGAATACAAGCCTAACACCCGCAGAGCCTTCTACAAAACACCCTGAAACCAACATATGCCATAACATAATATCAGTATTTTTCCGTCTATATCATTTCCTATAACTGCCAGAAAGCCAAAAACTAGCTAAAAGGCATTACCCTGAATTTGGGATGAAATCCAACTCTGTTTTCCCGGCGATCCGCTCTGGCAGATGTGCAGAGAACTCCGCTAGGAGTGTCGTGATAGCTTCGGATCATCAATCCGGCAACTGGTGGGGCCGGAATCGAAGAGAGAAGAGAGAGAGAGTCGTAGGAGAGAGAGAGCGGCGAGAGAAATGAGAAATATAACGGGTTTCCACCATTTATAGGGCCAGGTTCGTCGACGAGACACGTCACCTCATCGACGAGCCCTTCATAAAATTCGTCGACAAAGCCCTGTGTTCGTCAACGAAATTCAGAGCAGCCCGAACCGTCTCTCAGTATCTTCTCGTCGATGAAGCCCTGTGTTCGTCGACAAAGCCTTGGAAATTTTATGAAATTTTTACTTCCCTCAAAATGCAATGTCGTTGACGAACGCTTCTACAACCGCCTTCTGTTTCTGTATCTATTTTCTCTCCCTTTTATTATTATTAAAATGCTATTATTCTTCGGGTCACTACAATAATCCATTAAGCCAAAGGCATATTTCCAAACCTTATAAAAATATTTTATGCCAACATGGTTTATGGTGACGGTGTTTTATCCACCGAGGTTTGGGGTAAGAAAATCATTTTAACACCTCAAATTTTAACTCTTATTCTAAATGTTACAACAGGTGAATTTGATAGTCCAAATTTTTCTTAGTCCTAGATTTTGGAACAAGACTTCACCCTTGAAGCCTTTTTTCCCTTAGTTACGGAAAATCAACTAGTGTATTTTGGCCATCCCCCATTTTATAAACAACTGAACCTCAAAGCCCAAATCCTTCATAAATTTGTTTCATACAACATTTTGCCCAAATCTGGTTCTTTTGATCATCTATCCTACATAGAGTGCCTTTTCCTTTGGTGTCTCCTTGAAGGAAAGAAGCTCAATTTGTCAAGTCTCATTTTAAAATGGATGTGGTCAAGGTTAGAAGCGTCTAGAGTAACTCTTCCCTATGGAGGTGCCCTAAACCTCATTTTTGCTCAGCTAAATCTCTCTACTCCATCTGAATTATTCATCAAGCACACATGTTATGATCTTTTCAATTCCACCACCTTGAAACAAATGGGGTATGATAAAGGTGATCAAGGTTGGTACCTCAGGGGAGGAAGATCATAACGCGCACCAGTAGTAGCTCCTCCTCCTCCTCCTCCTCCTCCAGCAGATGACCAGGGTCCTCCTGTTGACACACCTTCCTGGTTTAGGTCCTTTTAGAATGACTTCTCCTCCTTTAGCAGGGAAGTGAGGTCCAGACTTTAGAGTCTTCAGGAGAAGGTGTCATCATTTGATCACCACCTCATTCGTATTGAGGAGCATCAAACTAGTTCCTCCCGAGGTGGGGATCCTATGGATACAAGTTCAGCTCCTTGCAGTGATGATGAGGACACTAAGGAAGGAAGTGGTGATGAAGAAGAGAAAGATAAGGAAGAAGAGAAAGACTCTGAGGATGAAGAGCAATATGAAGAAGAGAGAGATGAAGAAGATGACGAAGAGGATGACAATGCTGATAGTTAGACCTTTTGATATATTAAGGAACTGAATTTTAGATCTTTTTGGATGTATTCAAACACTTAGTTTGTGTGTTGCCTCGCTTTTATTTATGGTTACTTGTAATGACTCTTTGCGTGTGTAGTGACTTCTTTTGTTCCTATCCCTCATTTCTTTTTGAATAATGACAAAGGAGAAGAGAAATTGTTAGCAAAGATGAATTGTAAGCAATTACAAAGATGAAATGTAAGCAATGACAAAGATGAATTGTAAGCAAAGACAAAGATGGATTGCAAGCACATATGAATTATGAATGACAAATATGACTTTTGAGTCTTTTGGGCTAACATGAATGTTGTGCAACATATGCTTGATTGTAAATTTGAAGATGTTACAAAATATTGGAAAGTGTGTATTCATGTGATATTCTTGTTTGGGGTTCATTTGGTTAATTATGATCAATTTTGAACTTTTTAAACTTGATATCATTATTTTCCAAACTTATTAAAAAAAAAAAGAATGCTTATAGTAAGGGGAGCCTTTTCTAAAGAACCCTCATCTTTGCTCCTTATTTGTCATCATCAAAAAGTGGGAGATTGTTGGCCTAACATGACTTTTCAATCTTGTTTTAATGATAACAAAAAAAAGATGATTTAATATGTGTTTATTAGAATGATGATATTTTAGGAAAGACAAAGCTCAAAAGAAAATCAATGGAAAGCTCAAGATCACTAATGACTCAAAAAGATACCTTCATATGTAGAGTAATCCAAAAGAAGCTCAAGCAACACCAACATGAGTAATGTGCAAGTGGAAACTCAAAGCCAACTCAAGCTCAAGTCAAATGGGACATAAAGCAAAATACATTGGAAAGGCTTGAAGATTAGAGTTTTAGACTTTAAGACCATTGTTGTAAGTACTTCATGTTTAAAAATCTTATGAAATATTCTGAAGCTCTTATAGGGTTATTCATTGACCTAGAGACCTTATTTAAAATCCTGGAAAATGTTTTATGAGAAACCAAAGCAAGAGAGCAAAAATGTTTTTGAAAACTAAAAATGAAAAAACAGAAAATGGTCTGCCCAGACAGCTGAGGTTGACTGCTTGAAGACTAAAGAGTCATATCAGAAGATTGAAGAATTAGTTCAGTCTGTTGAAGATTTTTCTACTGAAACACGAAAGAGGCAGTACACCCTCAGAAGACTAAACCCTCAGTTCAGTAGTCTGATCCTGTATCCAGACTAAAATTTTCAATGTTTTAAGGTACTTCAGAAGACTAAACCCAACACTTCAGTCTACTAAACACTGTTAACAGTTAATTTTTTTAAAATGTTTTAAAATCAAAATAATGGTTTCTTATGCCCCAAATTTTCTAAAAACTTGGAAGATACTCCAAGTAATCTTGGGCAATATGAAATTACTTTTAGAAGTTTATAAATAAATGGTTTTTGCAAATCAAATTACACCAAGAATTGAAAATTCTGTTTAAATACTGAAAGCACACTTGCTCTTTCAAAGCTCTCTCTTGCTCACTCATTGCAAAATCTAATTTGCTGAGAATACTGAAGTGTTGATCCATCCTACACTGATTTCTACTACTGATCCTCATTTAGAGAATTGAAATTAGGAATAGCTTCCCAAGAGGGGGGGTGAATTGGGTTTTAAAACTTTCTTTTAACTTCTTTTAAGAATCCTTAACTTCTTTAAACACTTAACCAATTCTTTAAGTTATTTGTTTAATTTCACAAATCACCAAACAACTTAATTAAACAACTAATCAATTAAACACAATCTTCAAACTAAACAATCAATTTACTTTCCAAGTACAAGTCAAACAACAAACAACCAAACCAAGATATAAAGTATTCAGTACTTTGGTAATATAACAACTCAAGATGGTTGTTTGTTTATATTTGTCAAATTTGAACCAAGCCCTGTAATGAATGGAAATTTATGTTTGCTGATGAAAAGCCCTGTATAGATGAATCAAATCACTCTTTCCAAATATTTAGAACTCAAATAAACTCTTGATAAATTTATCTTTGGGATGTTAACCAAGTAACATACTCCCGTAAGGTTTCCGCAAGATATGGTGTAACCAACGTACTCCCTTTCGGTTTTCGCAACCCAAATCAAACAAACCCAAATCAAAATTAAACCTTAAGTTTGTTTGATTTCCAAATATATGTAGTTTATATGATTTTCAAATTTAAACCATCCACACAATTTAAATATACTAAAAATAAAGAGTAAGGGAAAGAGAGAATAAGACGGAGATTTTTATGAGGTTCAGCTTATGCCCAGCCTATGTCCTCGCCTTTGGCAAACCACCAAAGGATTCACTAGTTCAGTTTCGTTGACAGGTGAAACAACGCCGATTACAACACTCCTTGGTTAAGGCTAGAGCCCGCCTTCTCCAAACGATATTCCCTCGTTCGGTCACTCCTTACATAGGCTAGAGTCCGCCTCTCTAAGCAATGTCCCCTTGCTTAGCCAACGATCCAAACGACCCTTGGAACGTCAAAGAACTATAAGAAACACAAGATAAGATTTGTATACAAGTATACTCTCTCAAAGAGCAAGTTAGTACAATTTCAGCACTATATACTTTGAATGTAAAATACCAATATGAAATACAATGAAGCTCAAGTGTAGAATTCACCAATATCCTTTTTAAAAGAGGATTAGAAGTAGGAATTCAAAGGAGGAATAATTAGCACTTCAGAATTTCTCAGCAAAATAGATTTGCAATGAGTGAGCAAGAAAGCTTTTGGAAGAAAAAGAGTGCTTTCAGCTTTACAAGCAGATTTTTCAATTCTTGGATGAGTTTTGATTTGCAAAACCATGTATTTATAGGCTTTCAAACTTGTTTCCATGTTGCAAAAGTTTCCTTAGAGAGTTTCCCAAAATTTTAGAAAGTTTGGAGCTCAAACGGCTATATTTTAAAATATTAGAATTTAAAAATTTTCCCGTTGAACAGTGTTCAGTTGACTGAAGTGTAGCGGTCAGTCAACTGAAGTTTCTTAACCCCTTAAAAATATAGAACTAGATATAGGGTCAGTTGACTGAAATCAGGGTTCAGTCATCTGGTGTTGCAAGTTCAATCGACTGAAGTCACAAGTTTAGTCATCTGAACTGCTACTGCCTGCTGTATATTCTATCCAACAAATCTTCAGTTGACTGAACTTAATCTTCAGTCATCTAAAGTCATCTGTTCAGTCATTTGAAGTCGCACCCGTGAACAGTGTTAGCTGATTGACAGTAGTGACCTCCCTTCAGTGTTTTAGCCGTAACTTTTTATGTATAACTCCAAATTAGGTTTTCTTGGTGTCAAAATAAATATAAGAGAAAATACTAAAACTTTAATTTTCATCACTTTTTAAAATAATGAATGTTTGATAGTGAAAAATACACCTGAATACGGCTGTATCAAAATTGACAGCAAATAGAAAAACCCTTTTTGGTGCTTTTTATTCCAAAAATGATTCTAACTCTTTTAAAATAATTTTTGACTTTATAAAATTATTTTACAAATATTTTAAAATGTATTTAGGTCCAAGAAGTTAACCTAAGAGCTTCAAAATATTGCAAACGATATTTTAAACATTTAAAGTACTTACATGAAAACTTCTAAAACTTTTCTCATTTTAGGTTCTTGAGTCTTCATGTTTTGTTTCTTCAAGCTTCAAGCTTTCATATTCTTTGAACTTTATCACTTTGCTTTTCTTTGGATCTTTGGACTTTAATATGCCTTGGCTTTCAACAACTCATTCATGTCTTCATATTCTTCAAGGTTTAATATATCATCTTTAAATCCATGCTTGAACTCTTTTAAGCTTCATTTGATCCTCTTGAGCACTTTGACCTTTGCTTTCTCATATATGAGTCCTGAAACATCATTACTCACACAAATACATTAAATTTCACTTGTTTGTTAGCATCAAAACAAGATAACAAGGTTTTAAACCTTGTAAGGCCAACAAGAATGATACTAGTGAAATCTTACTCTAGCTTCATTCTATTTCCTTTGATATTTAAATATTGAAGGATATTAGTGCTTTTGAATTGTACTAATCAACTCTGTGTGCGAGTGTCTTTGTACACCATCTTGTTTCTTATCTCTTGTAGTTCTTTGACGATTCCAGGTTGTTGGATCGTTGTACCAAGTGAGGGGTATTGCTTGGAGAGGTATTTCTCTAACCTATTGAAGGAGTGACTAAGCATGGGTTATCACTTGTAACGGTTTGTTCTGCCCTGAAAGGAACGGTATAGTGGAATCCTTAGATGGTATTGGCCTAAGGCGAGGACGTAAGCTGGGGATAGGCCAAACCTCGTAAAAAACGTGGTATCACTCTCTTTAAATTTCATCATATATTAACTACGTGGTTGAATTTAATTTTTAATCATATACATTGCGTGGATTGGATATTAAATAAAATAAATATTAATTTGATTTTGGGATTTGCAAAAACCGAAAGGAAGTAAGTTGGTTGATCAATACAAATTGAGAATACCGTAAGGGAATACGTTGATTGGTTAACACCCAAGACTCATTAACTGAAAGTTTATTTAAAGTCCAAGTTCTTGGAAGGAGTGTTGGATTTCATATTGTGCATCATATTGAGAAATCAATTTCATTCAATATAGGGCTTGAAACAAACTCATATATTCACAGGGCTATAAAAGCTAAAACTTGTAAAAAAGTTGCTTACCATATCTTAATTGGGTATTTTATGGTTGATTACTTTAATTGAAAATTGGTTGGTTGAATGTTTAAGTTGTGTTTACTTGCGGTGTGTTAAGTATTGGTTTGTGGATTGATTAAGTGATTAAAAAGCTTTACTGTGTGTTTGATAAATCAATAAGTGTTTAAAGATTCTTGAAAAGAATTAAAAGAAAATTTTAATTGTCATGCCTTGAACCCGGAAATGGGTCCTAGGGTGTGATTTAGTAACCTAACATGTCCCTGTATCATACAACCATCCATGATACTACACAATATAAGGGTCTGACCCCGTAGGGTTCACGTATACCCTATAAACTATCACATACACAACATATGTTGTGGAATTATACAACCTCTTACATTCATTTCATACCATCATATCATACCAAAGTCTATACAAAACATAGTCTAATTCCCAAAATACATAACATTCTACATAACCTAAAATGACAACCAGGCCAAAGATCAGTGCTTACCCAGGTACTTCTACAAAGCTAACCAACAACCACGCTCCTGAAACGTTAGGACGCTAGTGTCGACAACTCGAATGACTTGAAAAATATTTGTATGATAGGGATGAGACACCTCTCAGTAAGGGTGTAAAGACTCGAAAATTTAAAAAGATTAAAATAATTAAAAAAAATAAAATAAATAAAATAACAAACAAATAAATGAAAGGAATGACATGGAAAAAAATTAAAAAAAATTAAAATTAATTAAATTAACTAAATTATTAGTTGTTAAATTAAATATTATTACATCGGATTTAAAAAAATAATAATAATTAAAATAAGATATATATATATATATATATATATATATATATAAGTAAGTTAATATATATATATATATATATATATATATATGTAAAGTTACTTTTACTGAAGATAAGAAGAGAAGAAAGAAGAAGAAGAAAGAAGAAGTAGCGCACGCCCCCCACCCCCCTGAAATTTCTTTCCTGCCAGCCGCAGCCACTTCCGTCTCCGTCTCTGTCTCTCTCAATTTCTCAGTAAATTTGCAGCGGATCAAGAAATGAAAGGTGCCGTTGGATTCCTGGTTCCGCTGCTGACATTTCTATTGGAGTAGATTGGTCGTAAGAATGACTTAGGCACTGCTCCTGGGGAAAGGTAATTTTTCCTCATTTTCTCAATTTTGCTTTAAATCTACTGTTAAATCGGCGAACGGGTACTACCATGTGGTCCTAGTCGTCGTTGTCGTCATTTTGACGTAGGTAATTTTTCAATTGGGATTTTCTAGGCTCTACTCCAAAGCGAAAGTGGGATTTGGAAAATTTGGCAAATTAGTTAAATATGCGGGTATAACTGTAAATTGAAAATTTTGACCCTAGAAAATATTTAAATAGTACGTTATTTAGGAATAATTTAAATGAAATTAGGGTTTTTAAATCAGGGCTCAGGTAAGTGCCGTGGGTGTAATTTTGGGCCCCACAGGCATAATTTAGAAAGTTAAGTGGGAGTATTAAATATTAGTTTAAATGTTAATTTGAGGTGTGTGGAGCTTAGGGAAGGCTAGATGGGTAGTATTTTGGGGAAATGAATTAATTAATTTGGGAAATTTGGTAATTTGGTTATATTTAAGGATATATTTAATTATTTAGAATTCATGGGCCTAGAAATTATTAAAATAATATTTTATTTAGGAATAATTTATTGGAACTAGGAATTTAATTTCAGGATCCGAGTGAACGCCACAGGCATCTTTTCAGGGTCCTTGTTGGCGTAGTTCAAGAAACAAGGTAAGGGAGAAATTTATATATTAAATCAGGTTTTTCATGAATTAAAAAAAATGAACATGTGTTATTTATGTATATATGTTTTTTTGTAGGTTTAAAATGCCAACCATGAAATTTATATTTTCTGAGCCTAGGATTGTCGATATAGTTATGTATGTGTGAAAGTAAACAAACGAAAGTGAAAGGAATTTTCTAAGGAATTATGTAAGAAATGAAGTGTATTTTGAGCATGTAAATGTTAAATGTGGGTTGACTTATTTTATGAGAAATATGTATGAATTTTACAGTTAAATTGTGTGGCATGAGAATCTGTGCAAATTATATGTTAAATGTATGAGATGCAGGCTAAGTAAGTAAAACAATGGGAATAAAATATGATATGGACAATGTTGCCTGTGTATGTTAAATGCAACCATGTAAATGTAAGACAGCTGAAAGAGAGCCATGTTAGCAAATGTAGCACACTTCTGTGTAGACTAACTGATGACAGCTAAAAGGAGCTATGTTAGCAGATTTAGCACGTTTCTACGTAGACTAACTAATGATGGCTAAAGACCAGCTGTAGTACGAAGTAATGAAATGAAATGTTATGCAATGAAATGACTGATGAAATGGCAATGAAATGAAATGACAAAGGCAAATGATGTAAATGGGAAAAAGTCACTTAAAGTGAAACGAAATGCAAAGTTATGAATAGGAATGAATGTGCATGAATGTATAATGACAGAACAGAATGATATATTATGCTAATAGAAGTATGTATATATGTAGAACATGTTATGATTGGGCGAGGCATACTCTTCGCCTGAGGGCTTGCTGAGTAAGGCGAGTGCACTAGTAGCTTCAGATGTGGCAGTAGCTGCATAACACACTAGGGCAAAAGGAACCTACTTGTATGGGCGGGTAGGATTCCCTATCCTTAGGGCCTTTGCCGGTAAACTATTGTTGAACTGTGTGAGTATGAGATTAATCTACCACTTGAGGGCTTACTGGGTAAGGTGAGTGCTCTGATATGTTTTAATTGTGACCTTAGGGTTACCTAAGTATCAGAGCCGAGGGGTGCTACTTTTATGGGCGGGTAATCACCCCTATCCTTGGGTAATCTCGTGGGTTAAATATTTGCATGTGATTGTTTAGGTTTAGAAAACGATTTCAATATTATATGATGATTTTCAAATGAAATAAAAATGATATCTATCTATCTCATGTTGGCCACATGCTGTTTTAATATGTATATTTCTTCCCTTACTGAGATGTGTCTCATCCGAATATGATTATTTCTTTTTCAAGACATCCTCGAGGTCGAGCTTAGGGAGCTCGAGGGTATTTAGCATTTTGAGGGACTTAAAGAGAAAGGGTATATTTTCAAAACACTTTGGGGGAATGTAAATATTTATGTTTTAAGTTTTTATGTTTTAAGCCTGTTGAGAACAGGATGGTTGTGAAAATACTGAAATGCTTTTAGAGATGTATGTATATATGGGAATGCAGGTGTTGGATGGATACTTTGGATTATAGATAGAAATTAGTAAACTCTGGTATTGTGTTATATGGAGATTTTGTTTATGTTTCCGCTGCGTATGTTAGGTTTAATTATGATTTATTAGGGATATGATCAGGTATAACGCACCGGGCCCGGGTTTAAGGGTTCAGGGCATTACAAAGGGAGAAACAAGTTATATCAGTGTGTGGCACATGAGTGTTATTTCAACAGTAAAACATAAACATTTCACAATTCTAGTATTTTCACAATACAGTTCCAATATACATACGATATAAAGCAATACGATCTAGCGTCATCACACTTTTCAGCCTAAGCTGGCCTGTCTAGTGGTATTTCACACCCTTTGGCAAAAGTCAGTGCCCCCGGTAACCTGGCATAGCATAAAGCCCCCACAACATTAAATTGGTGCAAATATGGTATTCTCACACCCTTTGGTAAAAACCAGCTTGTCTAGTGGTATTGCACACTCTTCGACAAAAGCTGGACATCAGAGCCTACGGTATTATTCCGACTCAGTTCAATATCTCAGCCTACGGCGTTTTAATCTGGCTCGCTTTGATATATCCTCTATGGTATTATCCTGACTTAGCATTTTCACAAAACCTGGAACATTTTGGAACTCACATTCCTATATCTCATTTCAATAACTCACAGCCTATGGTAGTTAATTGGCACGATTTTCCACAAAACACATCGTTCAATTTATCATCTCATTCCACACTTATTTGGGTAAACAAATAATCTTATAACAGATAATTCGAAAATACAGTTTAACATAATTAATGGTACGGTCATCTCTATATTACAATTTATACCAATATATAATTTTCCAACAAAAATAGAGATGATACTTGAAACCCCAATTTTTCAAAAACTGTAAACCCAAAAATTCTATAATTTCACCTAATAGATTTTCTCAAATAAGTAGCCAAAACATTCGTATGATCGTAAACCACAGTTTTACCGATTCAGATTTCAAAAATAACTGATATAAATAGAAACCCCTTACCTTTCTATGAAAATCGAAACACGAACTATACTGCTCCTAAACAGCGAACCGAGTTCCCAAAACTTAAAAATCGAAGAACACAACTTTAAGATAATCCTATCTACTACAGATATACCGAACCAAAAATGAAATCAGACCCTTACCTCGATTTTGGAATAAAATTCGAAAATCCTCGGAATGCAAATCTAATTCGCTATAACCATAGAGATTCCTCTCCTGATCCACGTAGTAAAGTCGGATCGTCGATTCGGGTAACAGATAGCCCGAATCTTAGAGAGAGAGAGAGTTGGTTCGAGTTCTAGAGAGAGAGAGAGAGAAAGAGAAAGGATTTTGGTTTCTTCTCCATTAAGAAATGAAATAGATATTTACAACTTAGTTGACCAGGCCAGCCTCTTCAACGAGACAACGTCCTCATCGATGAGCATAAGAAGGGAGTTCGTTGATGACAAAGTTGACTCATCGACGAGCCTGAGATTTCAGAATTCCCAAAATCTCTTGGCATTCACTCATAGAAGAACCTCTGAATTTCGTCGCTGAGTTGTAGAAGGGACTTCGTCGACGAGAGAAGGAGGCTCGTCAACGAGCCCTGCTGATTTTCCCTTTATAAATTTCCTTCCTTTTTCTTATTTATTTAATTTCAAATTTCTCGATTCGGTTTCTTACATTAATAACCCAATTCACCCCCCTCTTAGGACTACACCTCAACTTTCAGATTACACCTGGAGTCCTGGAATTTGGATTAGTAAAAAATCCAACTCGATTGTGTAAGAACTCGAACCGTGATATGTGGATTAATTATGTGAAAGAAGGGTAAATTGGTAAATTGAGCAGAGTTCGTTGACGAGGCTAGAGTTCGTCGACGAAGTCCCTTCTGTTCTTGTTGACAAAATTCAGAGGCTTGTCGACGAGGAGAAGCCGAGAGATTTTGGGAAATCAAGAATCTCAGGCTCGTCGAGGAGGTCACCGTCTCGTCAATAAGGGGTCTTCAGTGGCTTGTTGTCGAGGGCGGTTGAGTCAAGGGCTATAAATATCACTTTCCTTTGCTTAATCAGTAAGTTATCTCAAGAATATCTTCTCCCTCTTTCTCTAGAACTTGAAGAAATCTCTCTTTCTCTAGGTTTCTTCACTGTTCATCGCCACCTGATTCATAAATCCAACGTTACCGCGTAGATCAGGGTGAGATTCTCTTCGTGCATAGTGGAACGAAACCTCGTTTCGAGCAGTTTCGGGTTTCGAGCCAAAATCGAGGTAAGGCTCGGCTTTCTTTTCTGATTCGAAATATGTGTAGTAGTACGAGTTGTAAGCGTATATTGTATTGTGGTTTATAGGTTTTGGAGCCTCGGTTCGTAGTTTTGGGGACCGTAAAGTTCGTAATTGGAATCGGGTTAAGGTAAGGGGATTCAGTTTATATCAGTTACTTTTTTGAAGTCAGGATTGGTAAGCTTGTAGGCTACGATCGTATGTATGTTTTGACTGCTTATTTTGGAAAATCTATCGGGTAAAATACGGGATTTTTGGGTTATAGTTTTCAGGAAATTTGGGGATTTCAGGTATCATCTCTGCTTTGTTTGGAAAACCGGTTGTTTTGTTCAAACTGTATTATTGAGATAACTATTATCCATATTTGTATAAAATTGTATGCTTGATTTGGAAAACGATATGATTTGCCATAAACTAAATAAGTGTGGAATGTATGGTTGTATGTAATTGTTCTAGGTATTTTGTAAAACAACTAGTGGCAGCTAATTACCGTACACTAATATGTATAGGAGTGTGAGCTCCAAAATGATTACAGGTTTTGTGAAATCAGCTAGTGGTGGCTAAATACGATACGCTAAAACAACTATGTGGCGGCTAATTACCGTACGCTGTGCCATGTACCGGTGTCAAAATCGTGGTCGAGAGTGTTTGGCTCTATATCCGAGGGTTTGAAATATCGCCTGTGTGTTCTGGCTGGTCACCGATGGGTGTGCGCTACACCATAGTGGCAACGGTATCATTATGGGGCTTCAATTTCCATAGGGTATTGGGTGCTCGTATTGGCAACGTAATCGCTGTGAAGTTTCGGGTTTCATAGAGTAGTTGCGTATTCGTGTGACGACACTGACCGTATGTTTAGTATCATGTGTACTGGAATGGATTTGTGAAAATACTGGAACTGTATGGAAATGTTTTAAACTGTATCGTATTGTATGGTGTTATGATTTATGTAAAATAACACTGGTATGTCACACACTGATATAACCTGTTTTCTTCCTTACTGAGAGGTCTCTTACCCCAAATGTATATACAAATGTTTCCAGGTCCTTCGGGTAGTCGTAACTAACATCCTAGCATCCGGAAGTGGGCTTGTCGTTTAGGTACATTTAGTGCCTAACTAGGTACGTGTTTTGTTACCGGGTTGTCGTGATGGTTTTTGTAGACACTTGGAGTATGTATTGTAATTATGGGTTTGTATATCTTAGTGTTGTATAGACTCTGGTATGGTATGTTATATGAATAGAATGAACATTTTTCGCTATGTATTTGATAAGTGTGAATGTATATATGTATGTGTATAGGGCATTTGTATACCCCACGGGGTCGGACCCTCTTATTGTATTATATCATGTATGTTTTAATTGATACAGAGACAAGTTAGGTTACTATTTTCACACTTGGGACCCTTCTGCGGGTTCAGGGCATGACAACTTGGTATTAGAGCTAACCAAGTTGTTAGGTTTTGTAGACTTGGTTAGGTGTATTGATATGTACATACCAGAGTAAAGGATGTAGGAAATGGGTAGTGTAGGTCGAGGATTGTGTTGTTGCTAGACGGGGACTCATTGGCGGTGTTTCGTGTCCTTCCTGGAATGACGATTTCAAAAAGATCAAGGCAAACCATTGATAATAGATTCATATTAGTGTGACAGGACAGGCCTAGACCCATGGGATTGGTAGTTAACATGATTAGGTGATCGATTGTGTTAACTGTGTACGATATAGGAATTATAACTAATTCCTATTCTATTTTTAGAATGGAGCCCAAGGATAATAACTTGGGAAGTGGTTCTGAGGGAACTGCGAGTGATGAAACTCCTTTTGTGCCTCGTGGGTTGACGAGGCAGGTTGTGCGAGAGATTGAGTGGAGCATTTGGAGACATGAATGCTCTCCTACTGATGCGGGGTGTACCATCGAGAGGTTCACACGCATGCACCCTCTGACATTTACAAGAGGACCCGATCCGATTATAGCGAAGGACTGGGTCAAGAAGACCGAGAGGATTCTAGAAGTCCTCCACTGCACTGATAGGCAGAGAGTCCTTTACACTACTTTCCACTTGCCTGGAGAGGCGGGGCGTTGGTGGACTGCAGTGAGGTTGCTTGAGAAGCAGAGAGTTGGTCCATTGGGTATGACGTGGGGCTGCTTCAAGGAGGTATTCTTTGAGAGATACTTTTCGGTCTCGTAATGCAAAGGCCGATGAGTTTTCAGGCCTGATGCAGTATACCCTGATGGTGCAGAGTTATGCTTCCAGATTCATCGAGTTGTATCGATTTGTGCCATACTTGGTTCTGAACGAGTACAAGAAGGCTTAGAGGTTTGTGAGGGGTCTGAGGAAAGACATCCGCTGTCTTGTGGGGATGCTGCAGATCTGCGAGTTCTCTGTTTTGGTGGATAAAACCACCATAGTTAAGACCGACCTTTGGGGAGATGAGGTGGTGCAGGATTAGAGGAAGAGGCCAGTATCTTCTAGTTCTTAGAATGGTCCTTGGCAGGGACAGTGGAAGAAGAAGAAGAACTACAGCTCTGCTTATCGGCAGAACACCGAGTGGCTAAGTTATCAAGGGAATCCATCCTCCGCACCATGTGCCAAGTGTCGTAAATGGCACGATGGCGAATGTTAGCCATTCTAGGGTAATTGCTACAATTGTGGCAAACTAGGCCACCTGTCGTGGAGCTGTTAGGCGCCGAGGAGAGATACACCTATATAGAGCTAGAACCGTGGGAGTAATCAGATGTATCAGGCAACCATGGTTCCGGAGAGAGTATATTCACTTACTCCAGCAGATGCGAAACATGCTGGGAACGTGGTGACAGGTACCATGTTATTGCTTTCGAATAGAGTTGTTTTTTTATTTGATTCGGGAGCAACTCATTCATTTATATCTTCTAGTTTATGAAGTTATGTGGGGTTGAAACCCGAGTGATGGATGAGAGGTTGTCTGTGGCTACGCCAACTGGGAGTGTAACAATTTGTAGTAAGATGTTAGGAAACTACCCAATTGTAATTCAGGAGAGACTGCTACCAGCGAATCTTGTAGTGTACGACATGTCTGGTTTTGACATCATACTAAGGATGGATTGGCTATTCTCCAGTTTTGCGGTGATTAATTATCGCAGGAAGGTAGTAGTGTTCAGACCTCCTGGGAAATAAGAGTATGAGTTCGTGGGATCGTGTGTGCGTTTGACGCCATAGATTCTGTCGGCATTACAGGCGAGGAGGCTACTCTTGGACAGATGTCAGGGGTACCTAGCTTGCGGAAGGAACTACCGCGAAAAGAGTTGAGGCTTGAGGATATTCAAGTGGTCAACGAATTTTCGGATGTGTTTCCTAAAGATTTACTCGATTTACCTCTGGATCGTGAGGTGGAGTTTGCGATGGAGTTGCTGCCTGGCAAGGCACCGATCTTTAAAGCTCTGTACCGGATGTCTCCAATAGAACATCGAGAGTTGAAGGAGCAATGACAGGAACTACTGGACCAAGGTTTTATTCGAGTGTTTTGCCCTGGGGAGCTCCAATTTTGTTTGTGAAGAAGAAGGATGGGTTGATGCATATGTGCATCGATTACCGTGAGATAAACAAGGTGACTGTGAAGAACCGTTACCCGTTGTCTCGTATTGATGATCTCTTTGACCAGCTGCAGGGAACACACGTATTTTCGAAGATCGATCTGCGATCAAGGTATCATCAGGTGAGGGTTAGATATGAGGATGTAGCAAAGACTGCTTTCCGAACCATATATAGCCACTATGAGTTCTTGGTTATGCCGTTTGGTTTGACTAATGCTCCGGAAGTGTTCATGGATCTGATGAACAGGGTTTTCCTTGAGTACCTGGATAAGTTTGTAATGGTGTTCATCGATGACATTTTGGTATACTCGAGGAGTTCGGAAGAGCATGAAAACCATCTGAGGTTGGTACTACAAATTCTGCGAGAAAGGAAGTTGTATGCCAAGATGAAGAAGTGTAAGTTCTGGTTGAATCAGGTTACATTCTTAAGCTATGTGGTGTCTAAGGGCGGTATCTTAGTTGATCCTAGAAAGATTGAAGTTGTGGTTGACTGGGCGAGACCGAAGAGTGTGCAAGAGGTTCCAGAGTTTTCTAGGACTGGCAGGTTACTATTGTTAGTTCGTAGAGGGTTTCTCTAAATTGTCTGGACCTCTGACATGATTGGCCAAGAAGGGGGTGAAGTTTGACTAGACCAGTGATTGCGAGCAGTGTTTTCAGGAGTTGAAACACCGTTTGGTTACTGCTCTAGTATTAACCATTCCTTCAGGGGATGGCGATTTTATGATCTACAGCGACGCATCCCTGAAGGGTTTGGGATGTGTGCTTATGCAACAGGGTAAGGGTAGTAGCTTATGCTTCTTGGCAACTTAAGAAGTATGAGAAGAATTACCCTACGCACGACCTAGGGTTAGTTATTGTTGTTAATGCTCTGAAGATCTGGCGACACTACCTATACGATGTTTAGTATGAGATTTTCACTAACCACAAAAGCCTCAAGTATTTTTTCACGCAGAAGGAGCTGAATATGAGGCAGAGGCGGTGGATAGAGTTGATCAAGGACTACGATTGCATGATCAGTTATCACCTGGGGAAGGTTAATGTGGTAGTAGATGCATTGAGTCAGAAGTCAGAGCATGCAGCAGTATCTGCAGTTGTAGTTTAGCATCATATCAGATGGGATCTGGAAAGCCTTGGCGTAGAGTTGGTGTCTGGTGACCATCAGACTTTCATTGCTAGCTTGGTGATCCAGCCGACTTTGTTTGAGCGTATTAAAGCCGCGCAGGCTAATGATGCGGAGTTAGCTGAGATTGTAGAGAAGGTGCAGTAGGGGTTGACTGCATATTTTAACATCTCTAAGAGAGGTATGTTGAGGTTTAGGACCAGACTATGTGTTCCAAATGACGACGAGATCAGAAGGATGATTCTGGAGGAAGCGCATTGTTCCTTGTATACGGTACATCCGGGTAATACGAAGATGTATCGGGATTTGCTCGAGTCCTTCTGGTGGGGTGGTATGAAAAGAGAGATTATCCGATTCGTAGAGCAATGCCTGATGTGTTAACAGGTGAAAGCTGAGCATCAGAGGTCGGTGGGGCTGTTGTAGCCCTTAGCTCTTCTAGTGTGGAAATGGGAGCATATTTCCATGGACTATGTTATCGGATTGCCACCAGCATTTCACGGGCAGAGTGTTATCTGGGTAATCGTGGACAGGTTGATGAAATCTGCTCACTTTGTACCAATGAAGGTTAGCTACCCTTTGAGTAGGCTAGCAGACCTGTATGTGCAGGAAATAGTTAGAATGCACGGAGTACCTGTGTCTATCGTTTCAGATCAGGATCTGAGGTTTACTTCTCGATTCTGAAAGAGCTTGCAGGAAGCCCTAGGGACGAAGCTTACTTTCAGTTCAACGTTCCACCCCCAGACTGATGGACAGTCGGAGAGGACGATACAAATCTTGGAGGATATGTTACGGACTTGTGTATTAGACTTTGGTGGTAGTTGGATCCAATTTCTGCCCTTAGTGGAGTTTGCCTATGACAACAGCTTCCAGACTAGTATCGGGATGGCACCATTTGAGGCATTGTATGGTCAAAGGTGTCGATTTCCTCTGTTTTGGGATGAGGTTGGTGAACGTCAAGTGTTAGGACCTGAACTCGTACAGAAGGCATCTAAGAAGGTGGGTTTGATCCGGGATAAGATTAAATCAGCTCAGAGTTGGCAAAAGAGTTATGGAGATATTCGCCGCTGCGAGTTAGAGTTCGAAGTGGGGGTAAGATATTTTTGAAAGTTGTTCCGATGAAAGGAGTGATGAGATTCAGGAAGAAGGGCAAGCTAAGCCCGAGGTCTATCGTACCATTCGAGATTCTAGAACGAGTAGGTCGAGTGGCTTACTGGATTGCACTACCCCCTGCGCTCTTGAGGATCCATGATGTATTTCACGTCTCCATGTTGAGGAGATACGTGTCGAATCTGTTGCATGTTATTAGTTACGAGTCTTTGGTGATTGGGGATACTTTGGCGTATGAGGAGGTACCTATTCAGATTCTGCATTGGAAGGTTCAAAAGTTGCGTACTAAGGAAATATCGTTAGTAAAGGTATTATGGCGGAATCATGCGGTTGAGGAAGCTTCTTGGGAGTTAGAAACGGAAATACATCGAAAGTATCCGCAATTGTTTTGAGTAGTAGTTAGATAGTAGGGTCGGTATGGGTATGTATGTATATATGTAGTACTATTGGGTGGTTAGTCACTGGGAGAGTCCTGTATTATTGTGAGCTCCCGAGACCATGTATGTATGTAACCACAGTATTCCTCCGCCATAAGGGAGGGAATGTATGTATGTATGTATGTATGGTAACTTATAAATGGCCACCAGTTCTTCTTAGAGTAATTATGTATTCAGTAGTATAATTGAGTTTGTAATGAGAGATTGCAAATTTCGAGGACAAAATTTTGTAAGGAGGGGAGGTTGTAAGAACCCGAACCATGATATGTGGATTAATTATGTAAAGGAAGGGTAAATTGGTAAATTGAGTAGAGTTCATCGACGAGGCCAAAGTTCATCAACGAAATCCCTTCTGTTCTCATCGACAAAATTCAGAGGCTTGTCGATGAGGAGAAGTCGAGAGATTTCAGGAAACTGAGAATCTCAGGCTTGTCGATGAAGTCACCGTCTCGTCAATGAGGCGTCTTTAGTGGCTCGTCGTCTAGGGCACCGTTTCATCGACGAGGGCGACCGAGTCAAGGGCTATAAATATCACTTTCCTTTGTTTAATCACTAAGTTATCTCAAGAATATCCTCTCCCTCTCTCTCTAGAACTTGAAGAACTCTCTCACTTTACGTTTCTTCGCCGTTCTTCGCCTGATTAGTAAATCCAATGTCACCGCGTAGATCAAGGCGAGATTCTCTTCGTGAATAGTGGATCGGAACCTCGTTTCGAGCAGTTTCGAGTTTTGGGCTAAAATCGAGGTAAGGCTCGACTTTCTTTTCTGATTCAAAATATGTGTAGTAGTATGAGCTGTAAGCGTATATTGTACTGTGGTTTATAGGTTTTGGAGTCTCCGTTCGTAGTTTTAGGGACCATAGAGTTCGTAGTTGGAATTCGGGTTAAGGTAAGGGGATTCAATTTATATCAGTTACTTTTTTGAAATCGAGATCGGTAAGCTTGTATGTTATGATCGTATGTATGTTTTGATTGCTTATTTAGGAAAATCTATCGGATAAAATATGAGATTTTTGGGTTATAGTTTTTGGAAAAATTTGGGGATTTTGGGTATCATCTCTGCTTTGTTTGGAAAACCGGTTGTTTTGCTTAAACTGTATTATTAAGATGACTGTTATCCATATTTGTATAAAACTGTATGTTTGATTTGGAAAATGATATGATTTTCCATCAACCAAATAAGTGTGGAATGTATGGTTGTATGTAATTGTTCCAGGTATTTTGTAAAACAGTTAGTGGCGGCTAATTACCGTACGCTGATATGTATATTATATAATCTAACTAGTATATTATATCCTTAATTGATTCATCATCCTTGATCTTAATTCAAGGTTCAATCCTACAACCTAGATACCCAACCCGACAATAGTTTACCATGACTTTCCTAAAATCGTCACCCCAGGAAAGACACACAAACCATCATGGAAGTCCTGCATCTAGACTACAAAACCAGACCTCAAATTCTTTTATCCTATACTTTGGTATTATTACTGCTGCATTCTAGAGTCTACAGAACCTAGCATCTTAGGCTCTTATACCAAACTATAACGACCTGCTTAATTTACTACATAATTAACCATATTAAATACTCTGACACCATTAACTTATAACATAACAAAATCAATCCGAACCCGTAGGTAACGGGGACACACCTGTTATACACAGTGGACACCTAAGCAGCAATAAATATAAATATCATTCAACCAACCATAGAATACAATACTAGAGTTACTTACACACCACCATATTTCTGTATATATACTATCCTTAAAATACAAAAGATAAAACTAGGATCTTACATTAGAAACCTACTGACCCCAGTTCAAAAACTCACCCTCCTAGTGGGGTAGTAAAAACTGCCTCAATGGCAGGCTCGGTGCACCTGTCTTTTTGGGTTCCCATAAATGGTTTAAGATGGGGCGAGATACCTCTCAGTAAGGGAAAAAAACTAAATACAGCTGTATGACAACATGAATATTTAGGTGCTATATTAAATATACAATATGTGACGACCTGCTTAATTTCCATATATATATATATATATATATATATATTTTAAAATAATACAATTTAGCAGATCATGCTCAACTTGCACGCATGGGTACCAGGGACATATAAGAAAATAACACGAAAGCCTAAGCAGCAGGAAACATAAAATCATAAATAATCCATAATATCATATACAATACCATCCTTCACAATACAAGAGTTACTACATTCATTACATTTATATACACATCCCAAAAAGAAAGCCCTAGGGATATTTCCCACAAAATCCAATCGTACCCACCAAAACTTACCCTTCACAAAAGGCAGATCAATAGTACTATCTCAGCGAAGCTTTACCCACTCTCCTATCAGGGGCTCCTGAAAATTTCATATAATTCGAGGTAAGACACCTCTTAGTAAGGGAAATAAACTAATACGAGTGTGTGGCAACATGGGTATTTCCGTATTCTATATAAAATCATACATAAACATATCAATACAACTATCTGTATCATATCTGTGAACATATATTCTCATACCATGGCAAAGCACACAAGATTTTCATAAACATAATTCATCTTATATAATATAATACAAAAACAACCCTGGCAGGTTGGCTGGCTGTTGTCATGTATTACCTCCACATGACTGAGTTGTGTGGCCCGAAAGTGGGACCTAACAATGGTTGGCCAACCATTGCTAGGTCAATAGTACAATCTGTAAGTCCGATGGGTCTGTCAGACCTGGTCCGTACACCAGGGGTGCTCACACTTCTTAAAACCACATCGACCATCCAACCTCACGCTACTCCATATAGTTGCGTTAATACAAATATCAAGATAAATCATGAACACATAGCATCGGTACCGTGCAAGTGTTAGGCTAGACCAAGCCAACCAGGTTCTAATAACATACAGCATATAACCAAATTGTGATACATGGATATTTCATACTATTAATTGCCAAATCAATATCATCACATCATTTTACGTCTTTATATATATCAAAAAAATCATCAGCTCGTACGCCAGTATTTCATATTTTACCATAGTTCGGCTTGTTTGCCAGTAAATCATATCCATAGAACGACCTGTACGCCAAAAAATCATGTCCATAGCACGGCCCGTACCAGCAAATCATATTCATATCATTATCATATTCCTAGAAAACAGTATTTCATTATAAATTCTACTCATGCCACACAAAATAGGTTTTTCGTATATTTAACGTACCATTATTTTCAGCAGTATTTCCCAAATATAAAACATAATATATATTTATTTATTTTCTTGAAATCAGATGTTGTAATAACATACATACATTTCCATAAAATAATTAGCTTAGTTTATTCCCTTACCTGATTCCTAAAAAGCCCCTAAGATAAGCAGTCCCACACCCGCAGGGTTCCTGGTTCAACACCCTGAAAACGACATTTCCTATAATTAAACTTCAGTATTTATATGCATATTATGCTTTCTACAACTGTTAGGAAGTCAAATATTGAGTAGAAAGCCTTACCCTGAAATTGGGATGGATTCTAAACTAGCCCCACCAATGATCCGCTCCAGCAGACTTGTAGAGAACTTTCCCAAGAGCGTTGTGGTGGCTTCGGATCGTCGAACCGACGGAAGTCTGACCCAGAAATTGAGAGAGAAGAGAGGAAAATCGAAGGAGGAGAGAGAGAGGATTTCTGCGACAAAATTCAGCCAAGAAATGGCATCTAGAACTATTTATATCGTGGCCTTCGTCGATGAGTCATGTCACCTCGTCGACAAGTTCGTCGAAGAGGTCGTGAAGACAACTCGTCAATGAGCTCTCTCCTCATTGATGAAATTAAAAATCACCCAAAACCTCTCTTGATATTTTCTTATCGACGAAATGTACCCTCATCGACAAGCCCAATTGTAACTTCGTCGACAAACGCAAAGTGTTCGTCGACGAGGCCTACTGCCTCTTTCTTTTCCTTTCCAATTTCTATGTCCTCCCTCTCTATTATTATTTAAATATTCTAAAATCTTTGGGTCACTACATTCTCCCCTCCTTATAAATTTCGTTTTTAAAAATTTACTGTCCATACAACCCATCATTCCTTAAAAACAAAGCGGTCTACTTATTTTATTACTTACCCTCACTTATGGTGGAGAAATACCGTGGTTACATTCCAAGTCCTGGGAAATTGCATATATAAAAGAAAATTCTCCCAAAACTAAAGTACTACTTATTAACTAAACTTTACATGTACCTGTAAAAGAAAAATTACCTATTTACTTACATTTTACTTGTCAAATCTTTTAGAATAAATGCGGATACTTTTGCTTCATCTGCTCCTCAGATTCTCAAGAAGCTTCCTCCACTGTATGATTCCTCCACAAAACTTTTACCAAAGGAATCTTCTTGCTACACAACTATTGTACTTTCCTATCCAGAATCTGTACTGGCACCTCCTCGTACACAAGTGAATCACTGAGCTCTAATTCACCATAATTGATAATATGAGAAGGATTTAGGATGTATTTCTTTAACATGGAAACATGAAATACATCGTGGATTCTGGACAACATAGGTGGCAAAGCTAGCCTATAGCCAATTGGTCCCACTTTATCTAAAATCTCAAATGGACCGATAAACCTAGGGCTAAGTTTATCCTTCTTCCAAAATCGCATAACCCTTTTTAACGGAGCTATCTTCAAAAATACATGATCACTAACATCAAATTCCAAATTCCTGCTGTGATTATCAGCATAACTCTTCTGTCGGCTCTGAGCTGTACTGATTCTTTCTTTGATGAGTTGAACTTTATCACACGCTTACTGAACAAGATATGGTCTCCCTACTCGCCGCTCACCCACTTCAACCCAAAATAAAGGAGAACGACATCTCCTACCATATAAAGTCTCAAACGGTGTCATGCCAATGTTGGTCTGATAACTGTTATTATACGCAAATTCCACCAGAGGCATAAGCTTAGTCTTACTACCCCCAAAATCTAATATGCATGCTCGGAGCATATCTTCCAATATCTGGATCATCCTCTCAGTCTGTCCGTCCAACTGAGGATGGAATGCCGTGCTAAAAGACAACTGAGACCCTAGAGCTTCCTACAAGCTCTTCCAAAAATGTGATGTAAAGCATGGGTCTCGATCTGACAAAATCGATACTGGAACCCCATGAGAACGAACTATCTCTTGAATGTAAATCTCCTCTAAATGGTTGAGGGAGTAGTTGATCTTGATAGGGAGAAAATGGGCGACCTTAGTCAACCGATCTACTATCACCCAAATCGCATTCTAGCCATGCGACACTGATGGTAGCCCTAAAACGAAGTCCATAGATATATGATCCCACTTCCACTCAAGGATAAATAATGGTTGCAATTGCCTAGCCGGCCTCTGGTGCTCAGTTTTTGCCTTCTAGCACGTCAAACACTAGGCTACATACTCAGCAATCTCTTTCTTCATACCACTCCACCAATAGAACTCTTACAGATCCCTGTACATTTTCATAATGTTGGGGTGAACTGTATATAAAGATCTGTGAGCCTCCTCCAAAATAGTCTTCCTAATGTCAGCATCGGCAGGAACACATAATCTGGAACGAAATCATAAAGCTCCGTCATCTGCAACACTGAATTCCTCCCCCCGACCACTCTGCACTCTATCCATCACTTTACTAATACTGGTCTTCTCTATGAGCAGCTTTAATCTTCTCGTGCAGAATAGGTTGCACCACTAAATTGGTGATACATACCTAAGAATCACTTTTAACCAATTCGATGCCGAGTCTCTCCAGATCCATCATGATCGGATGCTAGATCCCCGTAGCCGCCAATGCTGATTCCCCGGACTTCCTGCTCAGTGCATCAGCTACCACATTAGCCTTCCCTGGGTGGTAATTGATAGTGCAGTAAAAATCCTTAATTAACTCCAACCACCTTCTTTGCCTCATATTCAGTCTTCTGAGTGAAAAAGTACTTTAAACTTTTATGGTCAGAGAAGATCTCACACCGCTCGCCATACAAGTAATGCCTCCAAATCTTCAATGCGTGTACCACTATAGCCAATTCAAGATCATGAGTAGGGTAATTCTTTTCATATTCTTTCAACTACATGGACGCATACGCCACCACCCTCCTATCCTGCATCAATACATAGCCAAGTCCTTTCAAGGATGCATCACTATAAATGACATAACCCTCACTTCCTGATGGGATGACCAATACTGGTGTTGTGACTAACCTCTGCTTCAATTCCCAAAAACTCTGCTCACAGCTGTCGTCCCGCTTAAATCTAACATTCTTCCTCGTCAGTTGTGTCAGAGGCCCTGATAATGCTGAGAATCCCTCAACGAAACAATGGTAATACCCAACTAGCCCCAAGAAACTCCTGATCTCTTGGACATTCCTTGGTCTAACCCAATTCACAACCACCTCAATCTTACTAGGATCCACAGAAATACCATCTCCAGAAATAACATGCCCCAAAAACATGACTTTCTCAAGCCAAAAGTCACATTTACTGAATTTAGCGTACAATTTATTTTCTCGTAGTGTCTGCAGAAATTGCCTCAAGTACATCTCATGCTTCTCATGGCTCCTCGAATAGACTAGTACATCATCAATAAAGACAACAATGAACTGGTCTAGGTATGGATGAAAAATCCTATTCATCGAATCCATAAATATTGCAAGAGCATTCGTTAGACCAAATGACATAACAAGGAACTCGCAATGCCCATGCCTAGTTCTGAAGGCCGTCTTTGAGACATCTTCTACTTTCACTTTTACCTGATGGTAGCTGGATCTAAGGTCAATCTTCAAATACACCCGTGTACCTTGGAGCTAGTCAAACAAATCATCTATACGGGGTAGAGGATATTTGTTCTTGATCATCACTTTATTAATCTCCCTGTAATCTATGCACATCCTCATAGACCCGTCTTTCTTCTTTACAAATAGAATTGGAGCTCCCCACAGAGATACACTGACTCGTATGAAGCCCTTATAAAGCAGATATTGCAACTTATCCTTCAATTCTACCAATTCTACTGGTGCCATTTGGTAAGGTACTTTGGAAATCGGCGCTGTACCTGGAAGTAGATAAATAGAGAAATCTACCTCACGATCAAGTGGCAAGCCTGGTAACTCCTCTAGAAAAACATCCGCAAACTCTTTTGCCACAGGCATTCTAGCAAATTTCAATTCATTCTTTGACATTTCCTTCACAACTTCCGCAAACCCTTGACAACCACTCAGTAGTAGTCTCCTAGCTTGAATAGCTGAAACTAGCTAAGGCGAGGATCGCACTCGTGACCCTACGAACTTGAATTCTGCTCTTCGTAGAGGTCTGAATATCACTTCTCGTGAATGAAATCTATACTGGCAAAATAAGCTGCTAGCCAATCTATGCCAAAGATCACATCGAATCCATGCATATCACACACTATCAAATTGGCAGACAGAATTTTCCCTTGAATATTAATTGAACAACCCAGGAGTACCCTACTACACCTTACTGTTTACATAGTTGGTGTAGATACCAATAGCTCAGTGTCTAACAAATGTGTTTCTGTCCCACAAAGTCTAGTGTACTTTGAAGACACAAACGAGTGTGTGGCTCTTGAATCAAACAATGCAATAACTTTAAAAGAAAGCATACTAACCATACTTGTCACCACGTCACCCACCGTCTCAGCATCACCTGGCGTTAGAGCGAACACTCTAGCTAGAACCGTATTCCTCTGCTGGCCCCCACGTGACGCTTGATAACCTCCTTGGTATGGTATGGGAGTAGGAGCTGCATCTGGTGGTATAGGGCAATCTCTCACCATATGTCCTGGTATACCACAACGATAGCAGACCACCCTACCTACTCGACACTTTCCCTAGTGTCTCCTACCACAAGTTTGACAGACAGGAGGACCCTGTACTGCTTAAACCTCGCGTCCTCCAGTCTCCTACCTCCGTCCTCTGCTATGGTTTCCTTTCCTCCACTAATTCTGTCTAGGACCCTGTTGGTAGCTTGAAGATGCAAATCTCTTCCTTTGTCCCTGCTACTCTGCATCTAGCTGCTCACCAACCTTTGCCAAGGTTGCTTTATCAACTAGCTCAGCAAAATCCTGGATTCGTAGCACTACCACCTTCTTGAATATACTTTGCCTCAAGTTTCTCTCAAACGTCCTTGCTTTCTTCACCTCATCAGGGACAATATACGGGGCGAAACGAGAGAGCTCGATGAAACGCGCCACATACTGCTGGACTGATAACTGTCCCTACTTCAGGCTCAGGAACTCCTCCACTTTAGCCTCCCGAACAATAGCTGGAAAATATCTATTGAAGAACAATTCCTTAAACCGATCCCAAGTTATGGCTATCGGCGTAGTCCTCTACTGCTCCAAAAGTCTCATAGCAGTCCACCATCTCTCAGCCTCCCCTGTTAGTTTATAGGTGGCGAAGAGGACCCTCTGTTCTTCAGTACACTGCAATATGACCAGGACCTTCTTGATCTCTTGCATCCAATTCTTAGTGGCTACAGGATGGACTCCTCCTAAAAAGGCCAGAGGATTCATCTTCATAAACTTCTCGATAGTGCACCCATGGCCAATCGATGGACCACCCTACTCCTTGGAGCTCCTAGTGATCTCATCCATAACCTGCTGAGCCATGCTATGTAATACCGCATCAGAGTCCGTCCCGCCTACACCTGATGGCCCTGTTCCATCACTGCCACTCGCATGTGCACTACCTCCCCCTGGATCCATCCTAAAAAATAACAATTGTAACTCAGTAATCCTATCCTTATATTTTACCTGCTTAACCTAGCCTCTTATCATATTTGGGAACATATATTCTCATATCATGGCAAACATACAAGATTTTCATAAACATAATTCATCTCATATAATATAATACAAAAACAACCCTAGTAGGTTAGCTGGCTGTTGTCATGTATTACCCCTACATGACTGGGTTGTGTGGCCCGAAGGCAGGACCTGACAATGGTTGGCCGACCACTGCCAGGTCAATAGTACAGTTTGCAAGTTCGATGGATCTGCCAGACCTGGTTCGTACACCAGAGGTGCTCACACTTCTTAAAACCACATCGACCATCCAACCTTACGCTACTCTGTACAGCTGCGTTAATACAAATATCAAGATAAATCATGAACACATAGCATTGGTACCGTGCAAGTGCTAGCCTAAATCAAGCCAACCAGGTTCTGATAACATATAGCATATAACAAAACTGCGATACATGGATATTTCATACTATTAATTGCCAAATCAATATCATCACATCATTTTGCATCTTTATATATATCATAAAAATCATCGGCCCATACGCCGGTATTTCATATTTTACCATAGCTCGGCCTGTTCGCCAGTAAATCATATCCATAGCACGGCCCGTACACCGACAAATCATATCCATAGCACGGCCCATACTTCGACAAATCATATCCATATCATTATCATATTCTTAGAAAATAGTATTTCATTATAAATTCTACTCATACCACACGAAATAGGTTTTTTGTATATTTAATGTACCATTATTTTCAGCAGTATTTCCCAAATATAAAACATGTATATATAACTATATATATTTATTTTCTTGAAATCAGATGCTATAATAACATACATACATTTCCATAAAATAACTAGCTTAGTTTATCCCCTTACCTAATTCCTGAAAAGCCCCTAAGATAAGCAGTCCCACACCCGCAAGGTTCCCGATTCAACACCATGAAAACGACATTTCGTAGAACTAAACTTCAGTATTTCTATGCATACTACGCTTTCTACAACTGTCAGGAAGTCAAATATTGAGTAGAAATCCTTACCCAAAATTTGAGATGGATTCCAAACTAGCCCCACCAACGATCCGCTCTGGTAGACTTGCAGAAAAATTTTCGAGGAGCGTCGTGGTGACTTCGAATCGTCGAACCGGCGGATATCCGGCCTAGAAATTGAGAGAGAAGAGAAGGAAACCAAAGGAGGAGAGAGAGAGAGAGAGGATTTTTGCGACAAAATTCAGCCAAGAAATGGTGTTTATAACTATTTGTACTGTGGCCTTCATCGACGAGCCACATCACCTCGTCGACGAGGTCATAAAGACAACTCATCGATAAGCTCTCTCCTTGTCGATGAAATTCAAAATCACCCAAAACCTCTCTCAATATTTTCTCGTCGACGAAACGTACCCTCGTTGACGAGCCCAATTGTAACTTCATCGACGAGGCCTGCTGCCTCTTTCTTTTCCTTTCCAATTTCTATTTCCTTCCTCTCTATAAGTACGATGGACCCACCACACCTTGGTCCAAAATTTCAGGTGGACATCTACAACTCTACATTGAAAGCCACATCGACTATCCATCTCCCACCCCCTTTACTGGCAGAGGTAGTTAGCACAAGTCTGAACTGAACTGATCTGTATAGCTACGGTATCGCGCTCCTGATAACTGATCTGAACAATCATCCGGGTTCTGATAACATATAGTACATGATAATATACTTTTTTATCATAAATAGATTGATAGCATTTTTTGAATTTTGTCATAACATAAATAATCACGGCCTTGCGCCGGATACATACATAACTACGGCCTTGCGCCGGCTATCAATCACGGCCTTGCACCGAACATTTCATAAATACTGAACTGAGCATAAGAACTGTTTATCATATATTCTGAAATCATAATTTTCTGTTTTATCATGTTATTCTTGAAAATAACCGTAAACGTGTTTTTTCTGTAAATCCGACTTAACATAGTATAATATACGTGAAATAATATTCACGCCACACAAACTAAATAAACATGAATTCTGTTCTAAAATCATATTTTCTGACATTTTACACTAAAAGCATATTTCTATGTAGCAGCAGTATTTTCCCAAATATATATATTTTCCCAAATATACTCATACACAATACATGTTTTTTGAAAATTAATCTACTATTAATTAATAATAATTTTCATGAAAAATTCTTGTTTTAGTTTACTCCCTTACCTGACTACTGAAAAGCCCCTAAAATGACTAGTCCTACACCCGCAGGGTTCCCCGTTCAATACCCTGAAAACAACATTGCCCCGAACAAAATTTCAGTATTTCTTCAAGTACCACCTATTCTACAATTGTAGGAAAGCCAAATACTCAACACAAAGCCTTACCCTAAACTTCGGATGGAGACCAAGTTAGCCCCACCAACGATCTACTCCAGCAGACTTGAAGAGAACTTTCCCAGGAGTAGCGTGGTGGCTTCGGATCGTCGATCCGACAAAGAACGGACCCAAAATCTTAGAAAGAAGGAAGAAGGGATGAATAGGAGAGAGAACCTCTGCTTTGTTTGAAAAATCTGCGTTGAAATCTGAGTTTAGGGCTATTTATACACCTGCCTTCGTCAACAAGCCACGTCACTTCATTGACGAGGACATGAAGGGAGTTCGTCAACGAATGCTTATTTCTCGTCAACGAAATTCAGAACTGAAAATAGCCCCTCGATAACTTCTTGTCGACGAGATGCGTGTCCCCGCCAACGATTTTATCAAGCGTGTATGTTGATGAACGTGCTGCATTCACCGATGAGACCCTGTTGAATTTCAATTTATAATTTCCTTTTCCTCTCCTCCTGTTATTTAATTAATATAACTCATCGGGTCTCTATATTCTCCTCTCCTTATAAAAATTTCGTCCTCGAAATTTAATATCAATATGGTTCACCATCCCCTAAAAAGAAACAATCTACTTATTTTATTACGTACCCTCACTTGTGACGAAGGAATACCATGGTTACATTCAGAGTTCTGGGAGATTACATATATATATAATAAATTTCCTCCAAAACTAAAATACTACTTACTAACTAAACTTCGACATGTACTGCCTAACTTGCAAAAGAAACATTTCATAACCATTTACATTTTTCTAATTATAACTGAACCCCACTGAAAAATGCTGATACTTCTGCCTTATCTGTTCCTCAAGCTCCCAAGAAGCTTCTTCTATTGTGTGATTCCTCCACAGGACTTTTACTGGAGAAATCTTCTTATTACGTAATTCCTATTCTTTCTTGTCCATAATCTGTACTGGTACCTCCTCAAAAACTAAGGAATCACTGAGCTCTAATTCACCATAATTGATTATGTGAGAAGGGTCTAGGACATATTTCCTCAGCATGGATACATGAAATACATCGTGTATCCTAGACAACACAGGTGGTAAAGTTAACCTGTAGGCAACCGGCCCTACTTTCTCTAAAATATCGAATAGGCCAATGAACCTAGGGCTAAGCTTACCTTTCCTTCCAAATCTCATAACCCCTTTTAACGGAGCTATTTTCAAAAACACATAATCACCGATATCAAACTCCAATTTCTTGCGGCAGGTATCGACGTAACTTTTTTGTCGACTTTGAGTTGCACTGATTTTATCTCAGATGAGCCCAACCTTATCATATGCTCGCTGTACTAACTCTGGTCCCACAACTCGTCACTTACCCATTTCATTCCAATATAAAGGAGGATGACACCTTCTACCGTAAAGTGCCTCAAACGGTGTCATGCTAATGCTAGCCTAATAACTGTTATTGTGTGCAAACTCCACCAGCGGCATAAACTGAGTCCAACTACTCCCAAAATCCAGCACGCATGCTTGAAGCATATCTTCTAATATTTGAATCATCCTCTCAATATGCCTATTTGACTAAGGATGGAACGCCGTGCTGAAAGATAACTGAGACCCTAGAGCCTCGTACAAGTTCCTCCAAAATCGTGATGTGAAACGCGGGTCTCAATTTGACACTACAGACACAGGCACATCATAAGAACGAACTATCTCCTGAGTATATATCTCTGCCCTCTATTAATGGAGTTGCTGATATTGATGAGAAAGAAATGGGTGGTCTTAGTCAAATGATCTACAATCACCTAGATTGCATTCTGGCCATGCAATGCCAATGGCAGCTTTGAAACAAAATCCATAGATATGTGATCCCATTTCTATTCTGGGATAAAAAGTGGCTATAACTAACCTGTCGACCTCTGGTGCTCAGCCTTTACCTGTTGGCACGTCAAATATTGTACTACATACTCAGCAATCTCCTTCTTCATACCAATCCACCAATAAGACTCTTGCAGATCCCTATATATTTTCGTGCTACTGGGATGAACTGTGTATAAAGATCTATCAGCATCTTCTAAAATGGTCTTTCTGATATCAGCGTCAATAAGAACATATAATCTAGAATGGAACCGCAAAGCTCTGTCATCTGTAATACAAAATTCCTCTCCTTGACCACTTTGTACTCTGATCATTACTTCTACTAATTCTGGACCCTCCTTCTGAGCAGATTTAATCCTTTCTTGCAGAGTAGGTTGCACCACTAAACTGGAAATACATGCTTGAGAATCACTCTCAACCAACTCTATACCGAGTCTCTCCAGATCCATAATGATCAGATACTGAATTTCCATAACTACTAGCGCTGGTCCCACGAACTTCCTACTCAGTGCATCAGCTACCACATTTGCTTTTCTTGGGTGGTAACTGATAGTACAATCAAAATCTTTAATAAGCTCCAACCACCTTCTCTGCCTCATGTCTAGTTCCTTCTGAGTGAAAAAAGTACTTCAAACTTTTATGGTCAAAAAATATTTCGCATCGCTCATCATACAGGTAATGCCTCTAAATCTTCAATGCATGTACTACTGCAGCCTATTCAAGATCGTGGGTAGGGTAGTTCTTTTCATACTCTTTCAACTGCTTAGAAGCATATGCTACTACCCTACCATACTGCATTAATACACAACTAAGTCTCTTTAAGAAAGCATCACTATAAATAACATAACTCTCACCCCTTGACAGGATGATCAACACTGGTGCCATGATAAGCCTTTGCTTCAATTCTTGGAGACTCTGCTCATAGCTGTCATCCCATTCAAACCAAATGTTCGTCCTAGTTAATCACGTTAGAGGCCCTGATAACACCAAGAATCCCTCAACAAAATGACAGTAATAACCAGCCAGCCCTAAGAAACTCCTGATCTCCTGGATGTTCCTCGGTCTAGCCGAATTTACTACCGCATCAATTTTACTAGGATCCACAGAAATATATCCCATGAGATGACATGCCCTAAAAACACAACCTTTTCGAGCTAGAATTCACATTTGCTGAACTTGGCATACAACTTCTTTTCCCTAAGCGTTTATAATACCTACCTCAAATGCGTCTCATGCTCTTCATAGCTCCTCGAATAAACCAGTACATCATCAATAAACACAACAACAAACTAGTCTAAATATTAGTGGAAGATTTTATTCATCAAATTCATGAATATTGTAAGAGCATTCGTTAGACCAAAAGGCATAACAAGAAACTCATAATGCCCATACCTGGTCCGAAAGACTATCTTCGATACATCTTCTGCCCTTACCTTTACTTGATGATAACCTGATTTAAGGTCAATCTTGGAATACACCCGTGTACCTTAGAGCTGGTCAAATAAATCATCTATACGGGGTAGAGGATACTTGTTCTTGATTGTCACCTTATTAATTTCCCTATAATCTATACACATCCTCATGGACCTATCTTTCTTTTTCACAAATAACACTGAAGCTCCCTGCGAAGATACATTAGGCCGTATAAAACCCTTATCAAGCAAATCTTGTAACTAATTCTTTAATTCTGCCAACTCTATTGGCACCGTTTGGTAACGTGCTTTAGAGATCGGCGCTGTACTTGGAAGCAGATCAATAGGAAAATCTACCTCACAATCAAGTGGTAAGCCTGGTAGCTCATCTAGAAAAACATCTATAAACTCTTTTACCACTGGCGTACTAGTGAGCTTCAATTAATTCCCTGACATTTCCTTCACAAATCCCTGACAATTACTGAGGAGTAGTCTCCTCACATGAATAGTTGCAACTAACTAAGGCAGGTATTGCACTCACGAACCTATAAACCTGAATTCTGGTATTCCCGGAGGTTTGAATATCACTTCTCTTGAACGGCAATCTATACAGGCAAAATTAGCTCCTAGCCAATCCATGCCGAATATTATATCAAACCCGTGCATGTCCAACACTATCAAATTAGCAGGCAAAATTTTCCCTTGGATATCAACTGGACAGCCTCAGAGCACCCAACAACACCTCACTGCTAACCCGGTCGGTGTGATTACTAACAGTTTAGTGTCTAACAACTATATTTCTACCCCACACAATTTAATATACCTTATAGACACGAATAAGTGTGTGGCTCATGAATCAAATAATACAATAACTTTAAATGAAAGCATGCTAACCATACCTGTCACCATGTCGCCTGCTATCTTAGCATCACCGGGCGTCAAAGTATAAACTCTCGCTGGAGCCATATTCCTTTGCTAACCTCTACGAGGTGCCTGATCGCCTCCCCGAGTAGGTCTAGGAGTGGGAACAACTCCAATATGAGCCTGACAGTCTCTCATCATATGTTCTGATTCCCTACATCGGTAGTAGATACCTCGCCCAGATCGACACTCACCCGGGTGTCTTTGCTCCTCTAGCAGCTTTACTACTTCCCATAATCTCTTGGCCTCTCTGATCAAATTAAACGCAGCATATAGCACCTTCTGTCTGTCGGTGCATTGTAGTACGACCAAAATCTTCTCGATCTCCCAAATCCAGTTCTCCACAATAATTGGGTTGGTGCTTTCCACAAAAGTATGAGGCTTCAATCGAGTGAATTTCTCAATAGAATCTCCCAACTTAGCAATGGGATGATTCTGCCCCCAAGAATTTCACGTAACTTAAGCCATAAAATGTTGAGCAAAATCCCAAAATTCCATTATAGAATCACTGCCACCCTTATAGGTAGCTCCCTCGCTGCTACTACCTCCGGCGACAACATTACTGTCCCTGGAGTCCATCTTGAAGAAAGAACCAAACGAGTTAGAATTGCCATATCCTAACATGTATGTTGCAATTATAACACTAAAATATTTACTTAAATAAATTTCACTAGCGGCCTAAGTCCTTTCCCCCCTAATTAACGACATACTCTGCCAATCTCATATTCACGTTCTAATTTTCAAGTTCCTGCCCCTCCACTTACAAACAAAACCATCAATGGATTGCCGTGGTTTTACGAACTCGTCGACTGATCTAGAAAAACACAGAAGTCTGTTAAGAAATTTTTGCCTCCAGGCTTACGAAGCAAAACTTATCATTCATATTCTACCCGTTCCTATCTTCCTATACTTTGGTATAACCTCCTAACCTCGTCTAACCAAGTCTACAAGACCTAACAACCTGGTTAGCTCTAATACCACCTGTAGTGCCCCGACACACCACGTGGGCCTGAAGTGCTAGGAAAACATAAAAGTACTTTCTGATACCATAATCAATATACAATAAAGCAGCGGAAAACATTCATTCTCAAAATACCATACCAGAGTTCTAAGTCAATACTATTTCATAAATACCTTTAGTATTTCTATTACAATTCCAAAAAGACAACCTGGCCATAATCTAGTACTTACACAAGTACGTACAACAACTCACAAAATACTATGCTCCAGAACCCTCTAGAACGCTAGGTCTGATTTCTTGTAGGACTTGCAATAAGATTTGTATATTGGGGTGAGATACTTCTCAGTAAGGTGGATTAGATTACATCGGTGTGTGGTTATGTGAGTTTATTCCAACAGAAAACAATAGTAAGTTTAACTAAAATGAATTATGCAGTTAAGACATTCTCAACTCTGTAATATAGGATATATATATATATATATATATATATATATTATTTTTATTTTTCCTGTAAAAGATAGTTCGGCTTATTATAAGCGAGAGTTCCCGAGGTTGGGGTAGAATACAGGCCCATGCATTGTACAATCCCTCTGCTTGGTACTCAAAGATGTAACTTTGCCCATTTTATTTTTAAATCATGTATATGCATATCAAACTCATCCCTCTTTTGGAACCTCACATGAATACCATTTACTTCCCCTATGGTAAGGGTTGTGCGGTCCATAGACCCGATCTAACACTGGCGGCCCACCAGGCTAGTCACTTCACTCAATTACAAGTCCAATTTGGCCAACCCCACCCTGGATCATACACCAGGGCCCTTTGAACCAATCTACTCTCCAGATACCCACACTTCAGAGTACTGTGTGGTTGCACTGTATCAATCACTAGCAATGGTACCGTGCTCTCATAGTAACCAGTTCCTCAGGTGGTTCATACATCATATATAAAATTTATAATGAAAGCACAATAACCTGTTTTCATTCCATAAAGCATTTAAGCAATTCTAGTATTTTTCACAAACTCATTCATTCATCGATATTAACCGTCACACACAACTCTCGGTATTAAACTTGGCCAACATAGCTCTCGATTTAACCCAGACACACATAGCTCTCGACATTTAACTGACACCTTGTTTTCCACATTTCCTGAATACAATTTGGAACTCTAGTTCCCACGTTTGAAACCAATTATTCCACAAGTTCAATTTATTTCCATTTAGCATCTCATGCCACACTCATTTGATTTAATACACAATAGTATAATAAATGGTTAGGAAAAATATAATTTAATTTAAAAACAAGGGTCCAAGCATCTCCAACCTTTAATTTAATACAAAACATAAGTTTTAAGAAAAATGGAGACCATACCCCAAAACCCCTAATTTTCATGAAACCGTAAACCCAAAAAATTGGCAATTCCACCAGGTGAAATTTTCCAAATAAATATACATATCATACCTATAACCATAAATTACAGTTTAACCAGTTCACATTTCAAAAATAACTAATGTAAACAAATCCCCTAACCTGGCCTACAAGAAAGCCTATTAAAAACCCTAAAATCCATGCCCTACGACGTTTGCAACTCAAAATCCTGAAACCACATTCCCCCCAGATAAATCAACACAAACCCCACAATATTCCTCATTTAGTATTTCCTAAGCTCCCTATACCCCAAAGAAACAATAAAGCCTTAAAATATCCTACTTACCCTGATTTTGGAGTAATGCCTGAAAAGCTTAGATCAAAGATCCGCTCCGCTAGACTTGTAGAGAATCTCCTCTAGATCCTTGTAGTAACTTTTGATCGTCAAATCTGGCAACGAGTGGTGAGAAATCATAGAGAGAGAGAGAGAGAGAGAGAGAGAGAGAGAGAGAGAGAGAGAGAGAGAGAGAGAGAGAGAGAGAGAGAAATTATGTTTCTTAATGAGTAAGCAACCAAAAAATCAATTTATAATCCTTTAACCAGGTCACCTTCGTCGATGAAATGAATTCTTCATTGATGAATTACAAAAGGACGTTCGTCGACGAAAGAAGGAACTTCATTAGTGAACCCTAAGCCTGAACTTTCAATCATTCCGTATCTCTTCGTCGATGACAACCTGAACTTCGTCGACGAACCACAAAAGGGCATTCATTGATGAAAATAAGGGATTTGTCGACGAAGCCTACTGTTATGCCCTCTTTAATTTCCATTTTCTTCTTTTCTTATTTATTTCTTTATTTTTTGGGTTCGAGTTTCTATAATTGATGTGTGTGTAAGAGCTTTATGGCTTCCATTTTTCATCTGTCATTTGTGCTCTGAAACTATAAACATGTTCATGCACTTAATGCACAAATGAGATGTTGTGATTTGCCATTATCAAAACAGGGATAGGACTCAAAAAGTTAACAATCTCCCCCTTTTTGATGATGACAAACACAAGAGCAAAATAAGGTCTTCCTGACAAGGCTCCCCCTTACAATATGCATAAATTCAAAAAAAATAGTCAATATAACTCAAGCATATACAAGATGAAGAATTCTGAAATTTTCAAGTTGAGAATTTAAGTTTAGTTTGGTTCAATGTACATTTTGTATTTGAAGCTTTCTTTGAAAAAAAAAAATTCAGGTAAAACAAAGTGTTTGCTACAAAGGCTACTGTTATCTTCTTATTCTGTATTAAAGCAATGAGTACCCTTTGTGTCTATACAGCCTCTCATTAATTTCAATGCTTCCTACTTTGCCCTTATGTTACTTTCAGTTCTGTCTTTTCAAGATCAAGGCAGGAGCATACAATCTATAGATGAATTAAATAATTTTGCTTTAAGGCCTTCTCCCCCTTTTGCCATAAGCAAAAGGGCTAAACAATAGAGTCCTTAAAATTTATGAATTTCATGACAAAAAAGATATAATTTTTCGAATAGCACATGTTATGAATGCCATTAAGTATACAAGCTTGCAACAAGACTTAAGATTTATCATTTATAAGTTCATTTCTTGCCACAAAGATTTCATTTTGTTGAAAATATATCCCTTTTGAAATTATCGATAAGAATAAGGGATTATGCTTGCTAAAGAAATAATCTTAACACTAAGGTCAAGCAAGCTTACATTTTTTTGGTAAACATTTAAGAACATTTCATATTATAACTAGAAAAAGGCAACCATATAGATCCTAAAAATCAGAAAATTTCAATGCAAGATCATATGGCAAGTCAAGAGAAAATATGCCTAAGTACCATATTTTCACTTACAATTCACTGTGAGCAAAGAGAGATCATCATGTTAAACGTACATGCCATAGTAAACTCAAAAGAGATCTAAGTCAAAAGTTAGGAGAGTTTAAAAAGATAGAGTTTTAATTTTAAAGGCTCCCCCTTTTGATTTGAATACGAGCTTAGTTGCAGTTTATCACTTATACTGATACCAATTGTGAGAATTCATTAAGTGTTAAACAGTGTAAGAAATCAATTTGAATTATTTAAGGCAATTCTATTGGTTATAGATCAAGCACATTTATGATCCAACCAGTAATCATTTCTACAAAACACGCATGCATCAGAAAACACTAGAATAAATCTAATGTAGTGTTCAAATATCCCAAAAACAATCCATATCTAAATATGACATGAAAGCAGGATATGATGTTCATGGATTTCAAAAGATCCTTGGGACTCAAAAATAAAACAATGACAAATACTATGCATATGAGTCCATAAGGTAGTTATTTCAATGTTTTTTCCTTAAAGATGGAGCTTAGCTCCTTTGTAAGTTCTTAAAAGCATTTTCAGTTAAGGATGAAGTTTATTTATCAATTCTATTCATTATACAACATCCTTTACGAAAAACAATTCAGCATGCTTCATATTTTTAAATCATTTAGCACACGGTCACTTGCATAAGATGCTACAATTCACATGCAATAGCCATTAAGCCTATACTTAATCAACATGTAGTAGCTTTCCTATTCTTATCCAATCAACATACAAAAACAATAAACAACAAATGAGCAGTCATGTATGAGATTGATCATGAGCCTATACTGTTTGCACATAAAGCTAGTCAAGATATTTGAATTCCAAAAAAAAAACTTATGTATTGAAGAGATTAAATTTCTTAGTTAAGGCACGGGATGAATTTCATTTGTGCTTTCGGTATTCAGAATATAACACAACATCACTTTAACTTTTCAAGCATCATCCTAGTGTCCACTAACCAGCATGCAATACACAAAGTCTGCATTAGCCATGCAGATGGTCTTCAAATCAATTTGCATGCAACAACCCAAACAACTATCAGCATGCAGCTCACAAGATTATGCATCAGCCATGTAGATGGCATCCAATATAATCAGCATGCGAGTATTATAATTATCTCTATAGCATGCAATTCAGTATATTCAAAATATCAGTTCATGTTGTAATAGCAATCAACTATCCATCAAACGAATTAAACTATGTAGCAGGGAATGGATAGTAAGTTGTAGTTCTGTTCTTACAAGGCATATAAGCAAAAAGATATTTCGAAAATAAGCACAAAACCATGATGTGTTTATTAGATGAATTTCAATTCTGCTGCTCCCCCTCAGTAATGCAGCCTAGTCATTACTACCATCTTATGCTCTCAGTTTTCAATAATTCAAATTTAACTTTGCATACATAGGCTTAAGGGACCAAAAAGTCACAAACTATGTCCCTTCAAAGAAGTAAGCCTAATTTTGCTTCTTTGCAGCATGTGAATGACACAAGTTCGAATGACTTTCCATTTTAACTGGTTTTGCATAGGTCTCCTTCAAATTTTTTCCTTCTTCTAGATTGAAACCTATTACAACCATCTTAGCCATTCAACACCATTCTAAAGATCTAATTAATTTGATTTATAGTCCAGAACTTGTGAAGGGAGTATGCATAACTACTCTTAAAGAATAATTCAATAATGAATTCAGAAGAATATTCAGACTAACTAGGATATTTTTCATGGTAGTGATGAGAAAGTCCTAACTGCTTCAACCAAGAGCATTAAGCTAGAATTATACGAATATTTTTTTACCAATGCTTGATAGTGAGAGAACATTTTCTCCTGATTTATCACTAATGGAAGGTATCCTTTCAACATGTTTACTTCTTTGAGCAAGGATACAAAATAACGAAAGTGACTCCGTTACCAAGTATAATCGATGTTTCGTAGTTCCTATAGAAGAGAGGACTTTTTAAATTAATAGTAGCCAAGAGGTTTATCGCTATTTAAGCATAGAAGAAATATTTTCATCGATTTACTGAAGACCTTGAATCCCTTATTAGATGCTTCTAAATTGATCACGAAGGGATTTTAGTAAGCACTGATAGATTTAGAAATGATTATGAAAATCAATGCTTATGATTGAGAAGGTTTCACTAGTAGATCGTGAATTTTCAGTGTTGACTAAATTAACTATTATAGGGATGAGTTTTGAAAGCCCTTGAGTATGATCAAGCAATAAAGCTCCACAATGAGTTTAGGGTTATATGATACATAGTATAAGATTAGTTCCCTAAAGCTCAATTTTGTGTGATGAACAAAATGTGTTATATTTAAAATATTCATACTTAAGCATATATATAGCATTGAGAAATATTTAACTACGAAAGCCACATTTGTCCATTGGAAGTGAATTTTCCCAAGCATGCTTCTGATAGAATTGATGATTATCTATGTTATTCATCTCAGAAAATTAAGGTTCTTGACATTATAACCAATTATGCCCTTAACCTTTACTTTGAACATTTCAAAGGAATGATATGAATTGTGTGGAGACGAATGTCCCATTCTAGCAGATGCAACTCTCATACCTTTTGGGTTCAAAATTAGCATGCTATAACCAATATTTTCATACTTTAACCAATTATTATGATATATACATTTAGTGATTAATTGAATATTATCACTTAAGTTCTCATATTGGCTTGCTACTCTATGGTTAGTATAATAATAGAGTATACTAAGACTTGACAATTTAAGCACAAACCACTTCCCAATCATTTAATTATCACTACCCTTTTTTATAACCAATCCTAAAATCTAAGGAAGAAATGTTCTAAATGATTATGTAATTCCTTTTGGAATCCATTCTTCCTTGGGTCCCAAGGGGTTGATTCCCTTGATTACCCATATCATCTTCCTATTTTTGCCTTTAGCACCTCTAAATGGGCAAGTGTATCGAATGTGCCCTTTTCTCTCACAATATGAGTATATGTTATTTCATGTGAAAGATTTTTCTTATTAAACATATTTTTACTTGATGAGGCATAAAAATGACTATGGAATCCATGAGATGAACTCAATTCCTTTTTGGAAAAATTATTTCTTTTAACTCCTAAGGATTTATTTGAGTTATGTTTTACACTTGTAGCTTAGGATATTATTCCAAAATAATCTTCCATTTCTCTCTCCAAGCAGGTGATTCTCAAAACCTTCTCAATCTTTTTCTTTTCTAAAGTACAATGATATTCTTTTAAACCTTCTAATTGCTTTTCCAACCTTTTATTTTCATTTTTCAAGATTGTTTTCTTCTTGGACATCTTAACTAGAATCTTATGCATTTTAAATAAAGCATTTTCTAGTTCTTCGTAAGAAGGCATGCTTTCACTACCAGAATCATCACATGATTCACTAGAATTATCACAAGATATATTGCAAGAATCATTGCATGAATCATTCAATAAAGTAGAAGGAGAGAGATGTACCTCTTCGTTAGTCAAAGCAATAAAGCAACACTTATCTCCTTCATAATCATTTAAGCTCTAAATATTTGGCGTGGTGGCCTCCTCCTCTTTGGTTCCTCCATATTTCCTATCATGCTTCTCCCAAATTTCATTTGCATTTTGATATGCCATGATTTTATGAAAGACATTAGTATCTAAAGCACAACAATAACATGTTCATGGCACTAGAATTAATTTGTTTTAAACTAATATCGTTTTCATTCATTTCATTTTCTAACTTGGGAATTCCTATATTATTAACAATTTTCATTGGCACAAAATTCCCTTAAATAATCACTTGCCAAGCCCTACAATCCATTGATTTTATAAAAGTACTCATTCTTAGTTTCCAAACAGTAAAATTTTCACCACAAAAAAAATTGGAGGCCTTGAAAAATGATTGTCCCTCACAAAACGGGGATACACCAACATGAGTCATGTGATCTTTAACAAAAATGTTTAAACTTATTGCAACCGGGCTCTGATACCAATTATGAGGATTAGTGTAATCCCAAGAGGGGGTGAATTGGAATTAAAAAAAAAAGAAATTACGAAATATTTAACCAATTTACCAAACAATATCCCAATCAAAAACTAAATGTGTGTATGTAAAACAATCACAACAATATAAATCAACATATATGTTTGGAAATAAAAAGAGATAAGGGATAAAGAGAAAAACACAAAGATTTTAACGAAGTTCGGCTATCCCCGCCTACGTCCTCGCCTTGAGCAAACCCCCCAAGGATTTTCATTATACCACTCCTTCAATAGGGCGGAGTCACCCTCTTCACCAGTCCTTATAAGTAGACCAACCTCTCTAAGCGATACCCCATGCTCGGCACTCCTTCAATAGGGTAGAGCCCCCCTCTTTGAGCAATGTACCCTTACTCAGTACGGATCACACCGTAAACCACACCTTCTAGGTAGAGCCACCACTCCTAGTGATATCCCCTCACTTGGTCCACGGTTCACAACCCGAACTGCAAAGAGTAGGAATGAAAATAAAATTTTCGTACATTGATTGCTTCTTCAAAAAGCCAATTTGTCCAATTAAATAAAATATAAATGCACTCTCAAATGATTTGCAAATTGAAGCTTAATAGAGTAAGGTGTTTCTCTCTAAAATATTTTTTCAAGTAAAAAGAATAGAGTAAAAATGATTTGCTCAAATAACCTTGTAATATCAAATGCAAGAAGGCTTATATATATATATATATATATATATATATATATATATATATATATATATATATGAGAGTAAATATATGCTCAAGCCTTTCAAAAAAACCTCCAAAATATTTTCCCAAAAAATGATTTTCAAAATAGGAGAAATATAAATTTGATGCTTAAAAGAGATATAAAATATCAAATATAATAAAGCTTTGATGTAGAGAATATGAAAATAAAATAATGTTCAAAGCTCTAACGCCCTAACTTTAGAACCATTTTTTTTCACACAAAATACTCTAATAATACTCTGATACCATAATACACAGTCAAAGTCAACCCAGACCCATAAGTACCGGGGATTTACCTGTTTATGCATACATATTACCTAAGCAGAGGAACTAAATTATGCTTACATATATATACAATACTAGAGTTTCACTATTTCTACATATGCACATATATACCCCCAAAATCCATCATGAGTCTGACCCGACTACTTACCTTGCAATTGGGTAGTACCTACAAACTCCTCTATCACAGAGCTCGCTCCACCGTCTGTCAGGATTTCCTATAATATTTGTAATGCCGGGGTGAGACACCTCTCCATAAGGGAAATAGACTAATATCAGTGTGTGGCAATGTCACTATTATCATACTATAAACATATACTGCAAATAATGTAACTGTAATATATACATATTTTAAGCTGTAACTGATATCATATGAAAATCTCTACTTTTAAACATACTATATCATAATGAATTTCCATATCTTAAAATCATCCGTTAAATCTGTATTTTACTGAAATTATACCTTAGATGTAAATTTGTGTATCATGACTCCACCCCTCATGATCTGGGTTGTGCGGCCCATAGGTTGGACTTAACGCTAACTGGCCTACCAGGTTAAGTCAAACATAACATAACCATGCACGATTGCCCACCCAACCTGGCCTGCCCAGCCTACTACATTGGCAACCTCTAGGGGTCAGTAACACAATGTGTATCCTACTACACCACCTACACTTCTAGGCTAATCGGCCACCGACCCACACATCCTGAACAGCGTGGTCGCACTATCGGCTATACCCAAACTGGTCCGCTGAGCCTACTCACTGACAACCTCTGGGGGTTGGCACTCAGTGGTTATCCTACTACATCAATCTGATTAACTAGCTATGGTACCGTGCTCTTAATATACGTAACCATCCGGGTTTTGTTACTAGATAATACATTTCACATAATATATTTCTATTCGTAAACAACATTTTCATATTTCTGTAATAAAATCTAGCTTTTATATATTTCTAAATAAAAACTGTCATTTCATATTTTCTGAATAAATTATCATAATAAAACTGATCTCGTCATCTACGCCGCCTGTTATATCTCGACATCTGCACTGACTAACTTATCTCGGCATTTGCGTTGCCTATCATATCTCGACATTTGTGTCGGCTATCATTTCATAATATACTAGAAATATCTTTAACATCTGTACTATCTATGATCGTCTAAAAATTAATGAAAAACCATACATATTCTTTGAAATAATAACATTTCTAACATACTGATATTACATTAAAATTATACTCATGCCACACGAGTAGCTACTATTCTGTGTTATACCATAATATGTTATAAAATCTTTTTCTCTGTTCAACATCAATATTTCCAAAATACATTAATTTATAAATAAATTTTTGAAAATACCTAACTTAATCTATTCATTTACCTGATTCCTGCGAAGCCTATTAAAAGCCCTGAAGCACGCCTATGACGTTCCAAACTCCAAACCTTGAAATCACATTCACCCTAGTTCACTTAACACAAACCCCAGTATATTAACATCTAACATATATTTTGGTTTCCACAATTCCAAATAAGCACATAAACCCTAAAATTATTTACTCTGATTTTGGGATGGTGCCCAAGATACTCAAATCAACATTCTGCTTTGATTAAGTTGTAGAGAATCTCCTAGGGATTATCGTAGCAACTTATGATCGCCAAAATAGGGAGAAACAAAGCCTAATCAGAGGAGAAAAGGAGGGTGGGCCGAATTCTAGAGAGAGAAACATGTAAGAAGACTGAAACCCTCGCTGAAATGTGATTTTTGCATATTTATAGACAGATGGCCACGTGGCTTCGTCAACGAGACATGCGTACTCATCGATGAACCGCAGAAGGGTGTTCATCGATGAAGATAATAAGTTCATTGACGAACCCTTAATGGCTTGAATTTCATGCTTTCGGTATCTTCTCATTGACAAGATATGTGTACTTCATTGACGAGATCTATAAGGGTGTTCGTCGACAAGGACCCTGAGTTCGTCGACGAATTCTTGCTGATGTCCCTTTTTAAAATTCCTTTATTATTTTATTGTTATTATTTTTCCGAGTCTCTATATTGTACCCTTCTTTTAAAAATTTCGTCCTTGAAATTTGTCATCTATGCTATACACCATCCCCTAAAGAAAAAATCGCTACTTATTTTATTAATTACCCTCACTTATGGTGGAAGAATACAGTGGTTACATTTACGGTTCTAGGAGATTACAATAACCAACCAAAAATTCTCCCAAAACCAAACCAAAATAGAAAATTTATTACATATTACTGATTAACCTGCACAAAAACAAAATCTTTTTATTGACATGATTTCTTACCTGAACAGATGTGAGTACTTCTATCGTATCTCCTCCTCTAGCTCCCACGAAACTTCCTCCATTGCATAATTCCTCCACAATACTTTTACTAGTGGAATTTTCTTGGTGCGCAACTCATGTTCTTTCGTATCTAGAATCTGCATTAGTACTTCTTCATATGCCAAAGTATCTTTAAGCTCCAACTTCTCATAGCTGATCACATGGGAGGGATCTGGAACGTATTTCCTCAGCATGGAAACATGAAATATGTCATGAATCCCAGATAGAACTAGTGGTAAAGCTAGCCTGTAGGTGACTGAACCCACTCTCTCAAGTATCTCGAATGGGCCAATAAGCCTAGGGCTCAGCTTACCCTTCTTCCCAAACCTCATAACTCCTCTCAACTATGATAATCTCAAAAATACCTAATCTCCCACATCAAATTTCAACTTCTGGTGGTGATTATTTGCGTAGCTTTTTTGCCGACTCTAGCTACACCGATTTTATTTCTAATAATTTGAACTTTATCATATGTCTACCGCACTAACTCTAGCCCCAAAACTCGCTTTTCACCCACTTCATCCCAATATAGCAGAGAATGACATCTCCTACCATACAATGCCTCGTAAGGTGCCATTTCGATGCTGGGCTGATAGCTGTTATTATACGCGAACTCAACCAGCGGCATATACTGGGTCCAACTACCCCCAAAATCCAAAATGCATGCTTGGAGCATATCTTCTAGTATCTGGATCGTCCTCTTCGCTTGTCCATCTATTTGAGGATGAAATGTTGTGCTGAATAATTTTTGAGACCCCAAAGCCTCCTGTAAACTTTTCCAAAATCTTGATGTGAATCGTGAGTCTCGTTCTAATACCATAGATACCGGCACACCATGAGGTCGAACTATCTCCTGAATATACAATTCTACTAGCCTACTCATGGAATAGTTGACTTTAATAGGAAGAAAATGAGCATTCTTCATCAGCCGGTCTACAATCACCCAAATGACATTCTGCCCATGCAACGCCGGTGGTAGCCTTGTAACAAAATCCATAGAAATATGATCTCACTTCAACTCAGGAATGTGGAGTGGCTGCAACTGTCCCGCAGGTCTCTGGTACTCAGCCTTTACCTACTGCCACGTCAAACACTATTCCACAAACTCAGTTATCTTCCTCTTCATACTGCTCCACTAAAAAGACTCTCAGAGGTCCCTGTACATCTTAGCTCTTCTAAGATGTACTGTGTAAAGTGATCTGTGCGCCTCCTCTAGAATAGTCCTCTTAATTTCAGCATATGTAGATATGCACAGCCTGGTACAAAACCTCAGAGCTCCATCATCTGAAATATTAAACTCCTCTCCCTGTCCGCTCTACACTTTATCCATTAGTTCTTCCAATTCTGGATAATTCCTTTGAGCAGCTTTAATCCTCTACATCATATTTACTTTTTTTTGCGTGAAGAAATACTTCAAGCTCTTATGGTTAGTTTAAATTTCACACCTACCTCCATAGAGATAGTGTCTCCATATTTTCAGCGCGTAGACCACTATAGCAAACTCCAGATCATGGGTAGGGTAATTCTTTTCATACTCTTTAAGTTGCCGAGAAGCATATGCAATAACCCTCCCATGTTGACATCCAAGTCCCTTCTGGGACGCATCACTACATATAACAAATCCATCTTCTCTTGATGGAATAAATAACACTGGTACAGAGACAAGCCGCTGTTTCAACTCTTAGAAACTCTGTTCAGACTCATCGGTCCATTCGAACTTTACATTTTTCCCGGTGAGTCGTGTCAATGGACTCGATATTCTGGAAAAACCATCCACAAAACAGTGGTAGTACCCTGCCAGAACAAGGAAACTTCTCTTAGTAACTGTAGTACTAATCTAAGATGATCTTCATACTCTTCAAAACTCTTCGAGTAGACTAGTATATCATCAATAAATATCACAACAAATTGGTCCAAGTATGGGTGGAACACCCGATTCATCAAATCCATAAACGTTGCAGGTGCATTAGTCAGACCAGATGGCATAACTAGAAATTAATAATGGCCATATTTGGTCTTGAATGCCGTCTTTGGAATATCCTCTGCTTTAACTTTCACCTAGTGATATCCAGACCGAAGGTCAATCTTGGAGTAAACGTGGGTCCCCTGTAATTGATCAAATAAGTCATCGATTCTAGGTAGAGGATATTTATTCTTGATCGTCACTTTATTTATCTCCCTATAATCGATGCACATTCTTAGCATCCCATCTTTCTTCTTCACGAATAGGATTGGTGCTCCCCAAGGCAACACGCTAGGCCTAATAAATCCTTTATCCAACAACTCCTGCAATTGGTCTTTCAATTCTTTCAATTCAACTAGAGCCATTCTGTAGGGTACTTTAGATATCGGTGCCGATCCTGGTTGAAGATCTATGGCAAATTCAATCTCTCGATTTGGTGGTAAACAAGTAATTCCTCTAGAAAAATTTCTGGAAATTCTCTGACTATTGGAATATCAACTTGTTTCAATTCTTCCCTTGGCATTTCCTTTATATAAGTAACATACCCTTGGCAACCACCCTGAAGTAGCCTCTTAGCCTAAATAGCAGACACTAACTGTGGCGAGACATGCACACGCGATCCCACAAACCTGAATTCCCGCTTTCCCAGGGGTCAGAAAATCACCTCTTTTTTAATGGCAATCAATGCTGGTGTAGTTAGCTGTCAGTCAGTCCATACCCAATATTATATCGAATCCTTGCATGTCTAACACTACAAGATCGGCTGGTAATATTTTCTCCTAAATGGCCACTGGATAGTTTTTAAATACTCTTCTACATCTCACTACTGATCAGGTTAGCATGACTACTGACAGATCAGTATCTAGCAATTGTGTCTCAACCCCAGTCAACTTGACATATCCCAATAATACGAACGAATGGGTGGCACCTGAATCAAATAAAACAACAACTTTATATGATAAAGCAATAATTATACTTGTCACGACATCGCTTGCTACCTCAGCATCTCCTGGTGTTAGCACATAAACCCTCTCCAGGACCATGTTTCTCTACTGGCCACCACCCCTGGGTGTCTGGATATTCCCTTCAAATGGTCTGGGATCAGAAGCAGTACTATACTGCATATGACAGTCTCGTGCTACATGACCCGGTCCACCACATCGGTAGTAGATGTTCCTCCCTACTCGACATTCTCCCTGGTGTCTCTTTCCACATGTAGGATAAACTGGATACACCTGCTCACCCTAAAACTCCTGTCTCCTAGTCTCCTGCCTCGGAGCTCTTCCATATCTATCTCCCCTCCAAAGGCCTCACCTAGACCTTGCTTAGAATCCTGGAGGTGCGAGCCTCTTCCTATGATTCAACGTCTCTATATCCCTTTAACTGCTCTCCTCTGCTACCGTGGTCCTGTCCACTAATTCATAGAAATCTTGTACCTTTAGGACTGCTACCTGTTTATGGATATCATGCCTCAAACCCCTTTTAAACATTCTCACCTTTTTCATACCCTGGATGTAAATTTGTGTATCATGACTCCACCCCTTATGATTCGGGTTGTGCGGCCCGTAGGCTGGACTTAACGCTAGCTGGCCTTCTAGGTTAAATCAAACATAACATAACTATGCACGATTGCCCACCCAACCTGGCCTACCCAGCCTGCTGCATCGACAACCTCTAAGGGTCAGTAACACAGTGGGTATCCTATTACACCACCTACACTTTCGGGCTAATCGACCACCAACCCACACATCCTGAATAGTGTGGTTGCATTATCGGCTATACCCAAACTGGTCCACCCAACGTACTCACCGAAAACCTATGGGGGTCGACACTCAGTGGGTATCCTACTACACTGATCTGATTAACTAGCTACGGTACCATGCTCTTAATATACGTAACCATCCAGGTTCTGTTACTAGATAATACATTTCACATAATATATTTCTGTTCATAAATAACATTTTCATATTTCTGTAATAAAATCTGGCTCTTATATTTTTCTGAATAAAAACTGTTATTTCATATTTTCTTAATAAATCATTATAATAAAACTGATCTCGGCATCTATGCCGGCTATCATATCTCGGCATCTGCGTCGGTTATTATATCATAATATACTGGAAATATCTTTAACATCTATACTGTCTATGATCTTCTAAAAATTACTAAAAAACCATACATATTCTTTGAAATAATAACATTTCTAACATACTGATATTACATTAAATTTATACTCATGCCACATGAGTGGGTACTATTATGTATTATACCATAATATGTTATAAAATCTTTTTCTCTATTCAACACCAGTACTTCCAAAATACATTAATTTATAAATAAATTTCTGAAAATACCTAACTTAATCTATTCCCTTACTTGATTCCTATGAAGCCTGTTAAAATCCCTAAATCACGCCTACTACGTTCCAAACTCCAAACCCTGAAATCACATTCACCTCAATTCACTCAACTCAAACCCCAGTATATTAACATCTAACACATTTTCTAGGTTCTACAATTCCGAATAAGCATATAAACCCTAAAATTACTTACTTATCATGATTTTGGGATGGTGCCCAAGATACTCAAATCAACATTAGACTCCGGCTAAATTGTAGAGAATATCCCCGAGATCATCGTAGCAACTTTTGATCATCTAAATAGGGAGAAACAGAGTCGAATTAGAGGAGAGAAGGAGGGTGGGCCGAATTATAGAGAGAGAAACAGGTAAGAAGACTGAAACACTCGTTGAAATGTGATTTTTGCATTTTTATAGACGGATGGCCACATGGCTTCGTCGACGAGACACGGGTACTCGTCGATGAACCGTAGAAGGGTGTTCATCGATGAAGATAATAAGTTCATTGACGAGGACCCTGAGTTCGTCGACGAATTCTTGCTGATGTCTCTTTTTAAAATTCCTTTATTATTTTATTGTTATTATTTTTCCGGGTCTTTACAAAAGTTTTCAACTAACCCTAAAAAATTTTCTCCAAAATATGTGTATATATATATATATATATATATATATATATATATATATATTCAAAGAAGAATAGGAAAAGTATGGTTTTGATGTGCAAGATGGGTATAAGAAAATATGTTTGAGAATAAAAAAATATGCAAGTATGCTCCCAACATTTTTTCCCAACTTCTTCAAGTGATTTGTCCATATATATTTAGAGAATTTCAAAATATAGTCGTTATATGACCGTTGGGGTGTTTATAATAATAATTTATTTCGAAAAATCTGACCGTTGGAGCACAAAATAGCCTCGACCCAAGAGTTTCAGTCGACTAACCAGAGGTTCGGTCGACTAGGCAAAGGTAATTTTCTAATTTTACGTACTTCAGTCGGTTGGGCCTTATGATCTGGTCTACCGGATCATCCTCAGACGAAGTCTGGTCGACTAGGCTTTAGAGTCCGATCGACTGGCCCTTTACAAAAACGAGCTTTGACCATTTGTTCTGTCTAGTCAACTGGGCTTAAGAGTCTGGTCGACTGAGCCTTTACAAAAACATGACATTTGGCCATTTACACTATTCAATCGACCTGGCTAAACTAGCCAGTCAACTAACACTTTTTAAATTACACTTGTTTAATTTCAAAACCCCTTTAAACCTTTTGAAATAAGTTTGACTTTATAAATAAAAGGTTTTCATGAAAAACTTGGGTTCCTAAGGTCAATCTAAGGTCGATATAAGTTTCAATTTAAATCATATGAAATGCATGCACAAATTAAACCTAATTACTATTACTATTGAAAAAGAAAAAAAAACAATCTCCATGGAATACGCCAAATTGATGTCCATGTAAGAGCTTCATGGCTTCCATTTTTCATCTATCATTTGTGCTCCGAAACTATAAACTTGTTCATACGCTTAATGCACAAATAAGATGTTGTGATTTGTCATTATTAAAACAGGGATAAGACTCAAAAAGTTAACACATTTCTCTAAAAATATGTAAAAGGGGTGCTATGTATTAACGAAAAAGCACCCACTTATCACTTTTAATGTATATCATAAATGGTATATAAATATATTAATATGATAATAATATAACAAATAAGTACAATTTTATTTTATTATACCATACGATTCTATCATACTTTTGTATCTTTATAGTAATATTATTAAATAAGAGTATTAAGAATAAAAGGTAAAAGACATACCTTTTCTTGAGGTTTTATCAAGTGACTTACCTAAAGTTTTAAAAATCTCACCCTTAAAGCTTAGATAGGGAAGGCTCACATCCTTTGCTAAACTTCAAAAGTAGTTTATTTTGAAACCTTAATCTTAGAAATCAAATGCTTATGAAGGTCAAGATTTTTGAAACCTCAAGGAAGATACGCCATTTTGTCAAGCTTTAAGAATGGTCAAATTTTTTTTTGCCAACCTCAAAGGAGGTAAGTATTTTTTGTTTTCCCCTAATCAAATAAAGAAAAAAAAATGTAATCTTATTTCAAAATTTCATGAATCTCCCTTGAGATTTGTCAAAAAAACGTAAACCTCCCTTGATATTTAAATCTTATGGATCTAGAGACTTTTTTTGCAAGAAAACATGAACTACTCCTAATAGTTGGCCAAAAAAAAAAAAAAAAAAATCAATTAGTATATAAGCGTTCCAAAAATCAAATATTTGAAAGCGCTTGGGATTTTTGAAACCTCTAAGGAGTTATGCATGTGTTTGTCAAGCCTCAAGGGTGGTACATTGATTTTTTAAGTCTCAAAGGAAGTCTCATCTTTTTTACCAAATCATATGTTGGAATTGGTGTATTCTCAAAGGAAGGGGGGGGGGTGTGAATTGGGTATTTAAAAATTTATACCTTAGTTAAATTCAATTCGCAACCTAGGGTCTATCTATGCAATCTCAAACACATTGGTAATTAATTGAGCAAATATTTAAACAATTAAAGCAGTCTCAGTATTTCTCAATCATTCACAATAATAAAAACATAAACATTCAAGTGCAGAAAATAAATTGCGGAAATTAAAATCAGGCACAAGAAAGGTTATCAGGGTTCGACCAATACTGTCTATGTCCCTGCCTCAAGCCCACAAGCAAGAGGATTCTACTCAGGCTCGCTTAACGGGTGGAGCGGCACCGAATACAGCACCTTACAAGATGATGCACCTAGTTCTCCTAACCGGCTTTGAACTAGTCCGGTGCTCTCCTAACCGGGTCTGAACAAGTCTGTGACTATTCACAGGGCTAGTCTCCCTCTTTCAACAACTCGTCGGGAATACAACAAATATCAATATTTTTATACTATGAAATGTTTCTTACACAAGCAAAATGTACAACAATAAGCACAACGCGCACTCACGTATGATATGAATATGAAGCTTAATGTGAGTTATGCTCAGTAGAGTAATTCAAATTTATCTCTCACAAATATGTTTGTCAAGTAGTGTGAGAGATGACAACAAAAGTGATCTTTGACTCAAATGTATAATAATCAGAAATTGCTTTTCAAAGATCCAAATGGACTAAATGATATCTCAAATATTATTTTCAAATATAAAGCACTAGAGATATTTCAAATTAGTTTATCCAAAAATATTTTCAATAAACACAAGATAAGCTTTAGAATCTTGCAAAAAGTATGCTAAGATCCACAAGCTATAATGAGTTCTTTCCAAAAATATTTATCAAGTGAAATATATGGGGAAACTTCTAGCTATACTCTCAAAATTGATTTTCAACTAATAAAACAAGAGAGAGTATTATGCCTTGGATGAAGAATGAATGCCCACAAGAAATTTGTTTTCCTTCAAAAAGAATTTTTAAAATGAGTGTGGGAAGGAGGATAAAAGATTTTGATATGAAAGATCAATGCCCAAAATAAATTCTCTCTTAAAAAGATTTTCAAGCCAAAAGAAATAAGAGAGTATGGAAATTAAAATCAAAAATAATTTTGGGAGTGTTTTCAAATCTAATCTCATATTTAAAAATGAGTAATGGAGGGGCATATATAGAGTTGGGGGATTTTTGACCGTTAGGGACATTTGGGATTTTAAAAAATCTTTAATTAAGTTTTAACCCTAATTACCACGGTAAAAATGTATAAACCTGAGAGGTTCAGTTACTTGATCTTTAGGGCCGGTCGCCCGAATAAACACAAGCCTATTTTTGGGTTTGGGTGACTGTGGGTGAGTTCGATTGGCTGAAGCCAAGGTGATTTCCCAGCCTTCTTAGGCTTGGGCGCTTGACCTATAGTTCGGGTTGCCAAACCTCCCAATTCGGTCACCCAGGGTGTTTTTGAACTACAGGTTTGGGCGCCCAGGGACGGTAGAAAAAGTTAGCTTTAAGGTTTGGTCAACTATGGACGTTTAGTTCAATTTCGGTTCAGTTGCTTGGGCTTTCGTCAACATGTTGACTTTCTACCAGTTCGGTCGACCGGGCCATTTATAACTCCTTATGGTCGGTTGCCTAAAGCCCTTTGAAAGTAAGATTTAGGTCCTGTTTTTTATTGGAATTCTCCCCTGTTCACATGGTTATAACTTTTGAGTTATGGGGCATTTTCTATAAGGTGCTTGGGGACCTATGGTCAGTTTACGACCTAGGCTTTTTAATTAAGCCTAAAAACCTGGCGTCGATCGATTCTATGGTCTTTTGATTTTCCTACGGTCTGTCTACGGTCATTACTGAGCTTTCATTCATACCATGCATGTCATGCATTATTACACACCAAAAAGAAAAAAACTAAATGTAATTACAAAGAGAAATAAAGGTCTTCTTCTTCTTCTTCTTCTTCTTCTTCTCCTCTGATCATGGAATACGCTAGGCGGTATGATCTTTATGTTCCTCAAGCTTCCATCAATCCTCTTTCATGTGCGTGTTCTAAAATATTAACCTGTTCAAGTACTAAGCACACACATTAGTTCCAAGTGCATCAAAATAGGGATCGAACTCAAAAAGTCAACATCATAGGATTTATTTGAATGTAAAATTATATTTGCTTCAAAGGAAGAAATGTAAAATTATATTTGCCTTATAAAAGAATGAAAACAACATATATAGGTACTTTGCCACTTAAATTTAACAGAGAAAAGAGTAGAAGAAGCAAAGATTAAACAATTTTTTAAAATTCTAGCCTTGATGTAAGGGAAACAAGAAATGAAAAAATTGTACTTGTGTCAAAGTCACATTCTCTCTATTGGAATTTGCTTGTTTTGGGAGAGTTTTCCTCCAGGCTTTGTTTATGGGTGAGCACCAACTTGACCTAAAGTTTAAGTCTATCTGGTCTTGGGCCCAACCACGCATATAAACATCCATTATCTACTCAACCACATACATGAAAACTCATCCCCAATTCAAACTCTCCTTATTAAGAGAAAATCATCTCTTTGGGTGTAAGCTCAATTCTCCAATAATTGGTCAATTAGGCCTTATCCCCATGCCTTATGTGCCTTCAAATCAGTCCTACTTCTCACAACTTGATTATGTTTGAATGTATGTATCAGACCTAGATGATTCTTATTGACCTTGGTTACATACTTAACCCTTCAACTATTAGCTCATTTAGAGAATTAACTTTGCACCTTAAATTCATGATATCACTTGCCCAAAGTCACAAACTATCAACTCTAATACCACTTATTAGTTATGTGGGAGTTCTCGTCCAATTTTAATAAACAATGGATGAGTACCAATTTGAACCAAAAGTTTAAGCATATTAGATATTGAACTCAATCATGCATATAAGCACCCATCATCTACTTAAAAAACTTTTCAGTGTGGAATAAATGCGTAATTAAATAAATTCTTATTAGAATTGCATAAGGTATATCAATTATTTTATAGTTAAGAGTTTACTATCACAAATTAGTCATATTTTGTTCAACAAAAAATTGTCATTGTGTCATATTATTTTACTTCTTCACAATGAAGCTTATAAGCTTTAAGTGATGTTTGTTAGCCAAACATAAAGATTTAATGAATGATGGTTGTATTTCTTTGTGGTCGCAAAGGGCTTTATTTATACAAGTTGGATCATATATGAATCACATGAGCCAATTACATACAAAGTAGATTTTAAAGAAATCACATCTTTTCATTATTTTTATTTTTTAAAATATTAACTTTAACAAATTATCTTGGCAAACTTCATAGCCATAGTGGGTTCCATGTTTTTGACCTTGACAATCCCCCTTGATTAAAAATTATAAAAATTATATATATATATATATATATATATATCCATCACCCTACTTAACAATTACAAATTTATATATATATATATATATATATCTATATATATATATATAAATTTGTAATTGTTAAGTAGGGTGATGGCAATTTGAGAAGAGGAATAGGTTGGGTAGGAAAAAAATTTTCATTCTCCCTCTCTTTTTTTTTCTCTCTCTCTCTCTCTCTCTCTCTCCCCCCCCCCCCCCTTTTGGGCGGTTAGCACTTGGTTTGGAACCATGTTTCCATGTTAGTGGGTTCTACAAGGTGGCTACGTGTTACCATGACTTTTTCCATTTTATTTTATTTTGTTGGATGTTCCCACTTGATTTTTTTTCAAAAATATTTAAAATAAAATAAAATAAATATAATTGTAGGGTAGTTGGGATAATAATTATAAAAATGATCCCAACAGACTATTGAAAAGTCGGTTTCAATATAAAAAAAATTTAAATAACAGAAGGAGCAGAATAGAAAGCCAGAACCGACTTTCCAAAAGTCGATTCCCATAAAAAAAAAACAAAAAAAAATCAAAAAGCTAGTGTTGTCTACTCAAAGTCATAACCGACTTTCCAAAAGTCGATTCTAACATAAAAAAATAAAATAAAATGAGTCATTCCCCCTCTGCCCCGCTGTCACGCGTCACGCGACGCATGGCCCCTGCCTCCCGCACTCCCTCCCCTAGACCCCCTACCCTACTGCCACATGTCATTCCCCTTCCCCTTGCCCCCTATGTGCCCCTTACCCAACTGCCACCCCATGTGCCCCCGCCCCCTCCCCTACATGCCCAACCCTATTTCTTCCCTTTTTTCTCCCTTCCTCTTGCGCATTCCTCCTTCTTCCTTCTTTTTCCTTTCCCCTCCAACCTCCATTAGCAAAGTTGCATCCTCCCTCCCCCTTTTGCTTATCCAACAACTCTCTTTCAATCAACACTCAACACACTGTCAAAGAATATTTTTGTTGTTTTTAAGTTTGGGCCTTGATTTCCTGCATTGATTTCATTTTATATTGAGTTCTTTTTATGATTATGGTGCATTTATATTAATATATTTTTGTGAGATTAGGAAATATGTATGTAAAATAAGATTTGTTTGATATTATTATGATTTAATTGTAATATTTATTATTGTGCTGTACTTTTGTAATACTTTATTACACATGAAATTATTTTTTTAAACCTTGATTATTATTGTGAAAATAATAGTTCTAACTGACTTGAAAATAATTATTTGTTAATATTTTGTTAGAAATGATGTTGACTTGAAGCAAATAGGAATTCATATTTGTTGAGAAATTTTTACTCAGATTTTTGTTTGGAATAGAAGTTAATAATTGTTAAAAAAAAAAAATTCAGTACCACTAACGTTTTGTTAAAGAATTTATTTATATTCAATTTTTTTTAGATAAAAATAATTATTTGAGGAAAAAGTAATTATTAGGTTACATTAATTTAGTTGAAATTTGGAATAATAAGAATTTGATTTGGAATTATTAAGTAAAATATATTGAGTTGAAAGTTTAGTTGTTACATGGGAAATAATATTGTATTCTGTCAAATTGAAATAATATGTAAGTTGTCATTAATTTTAAATTTTTCTGAGAATAAAGTATTAGTTTAGTTGAAAATTTAAATATCTTAATTTGTTTTCAAATTATAGAGTTAAAATTATTGACTTCAATTACGTAAAACATATATATTAAATAGTGACTTCGTGACTTAGTAATTAGTTATGGTAATTGTGTTTTAGTGATAGTTATTTATTGTTTATAATTTTAGAATAGTATCAAAGAAGAATCTATTGCATAGAATTAAGAAGTGATGGAGATTTGGTATTGAAAATTTAGAATGATGTCAACTTCGTTAGCTAACAAAATTGTGGGTTTATTACACGTTGACGGTGAGATTGTATATGGGCCGACCAGTATTGAGTATAGTAGTGGGCCAACGAAGGCGATTCGAGTTAGAAGGAGGATAAAGATAGAAAGTCCTAAATGGAAAATATATGAAGGATTAAACATTGATTAGAATGATTACATATTAGAATTGAGTTCGAGATATCCGCAACGAGGAGGTGGTGGAAGTGTTGTGTATGTTGATATGCCAATAAAGGATGATTTGGATGTACTAATTGCACTAGATGCGCAAAATTCTTGTTTTTATGTGTATATAGATGAAATTTTTGTAAACATGTCCCTCGAATTAGGAGTATGAGTGGAGCTTCAACTGTATAGAGGGAAACATTTTTCATCATCAATCATATAATGAATTCCATATTGTTGAGACTAATAAGCTGTATGATCACCTTGCACAGGTGACAACAGCTTTGGATTTGAATAATGTGCTAGGTACGTCATTTCAGTCAGAATTGTTTTTAACGAAGTTTGCACGTAAGGAGAAAAAATTTCACAAATTTAATAAGAGACCCAAATTTCATGATAAACTACTACCATCAATTGAGTATAGGTGTGACCAAAGTTCAGCTGGAGCTCTGTCCATGTCAGACTTTGAAATGGTTCCATGAATTGTAATGAACGAAAGAGGGCATATAAGGTCGAGTGAATGCAACCTGACATTGAATGTGACTATGAATTATAGGAAGAAGACAATTTAGAGGAGGATTTTGAAGAGGCAGAAGGCAGGGTAAATGAGGTGGGTGAACCTAACTATTATGGGGTTGAGCATGAAGAAGTTGTCATGCCTCCTAAGAATATATTTGTGAGAGAGAAATGGGTAGATGATGTGCTACCATTTGCGTACGTGATCGACGTTGAAGCTGGTGATATAGGAAACCATTTTGAGAGTTCCCTTGAGGGAACTCGATAGGATGGTGTTTTAGAATTTTGTAAGGGTATGATTTTTGACACAAAGGATGATTTGATACACTCTGTGCACATGCACCATGTGCAAACACTCCACAACTTCAAAGTGGTGCAATTGAGCCCAAAGCATCGATTATTAGGCGCAATGCAAATGAGAGCTATGCTTGGAGCTTGCGTACCTGTCCATGTAGGCAATATGCGCTCTTTTAAATTACATAGTATAGAGGCCCCCATACATGCATCAATAAGACTCTTTCGCAAGACCATTTATAGTTGAAGTCATCCTTGGTTATGGACAAAATAACATAAATTATTAAGAGTGATGTTGGTGCTTCAATTGTAGCTTTGTAGGCACACATAAGGTCAAAGTATCAGTATCTTGTATCTTATAGAAAGGTATGGCTTGGAAAGCAATTGACACTTACAAGTATTTTTGGAGATTGGGATCTTTCATATCAAATGCTGTCAAAGTGGATGCATACTATGTGTGAGTTAAATCCTAAGACAAAAGTGAAGTGAGTATAAAGAGATATTTCCAATTCCAACAAATTTGCAATGTTGACATGTGTTTGTTAGGGATTTCTTCATTGTCCTCCAATTATTTGTGTAGATGGAATGCACTTATACACGAGGTACAAAGGGAAATTACTAATTGCAATAGCCCCTAATGCAAACCAACATATATTTCCTATAGCGTTTGCAATAGTTGATAAGAAGAGTTTGCCAACATAGTCATGGTTTCTTCAATGCATTCAAGATAAAGTGACTGACCATGATGATTTATGTCTTATATCAAATAGATGCCTCGATATTGCTGGTGTCGTTCATCATAATGTTGAACTGCCTCGTCCACATCATAAGTTTTGCTTGTGCATGTAGTTAGTAACTTCAATAAGAGAGTTAAAAATACGATGTTGAAGAGGATGGTTGAAATAATTGGAAGGGAACACCAAATTAGGAAATTTAATAATATGATGGAAAGGATCCTAAGTGAAGGTGGCCACCTATGAAATCATTTTTTTTTAAAGATCCCCCTTTACATGTGGAGGTAATGCCATGATGGTGGTCGAAGGTATGAAAGAATGACCACTAATTTGGTTAAATGATTTTATTTAGTCCTTAAAGGAACTTACAATTTACCGATAACTTCCATTATACAAATGACGTTTTATCGTGTTACACAGTATTTTAGTGCCCCGTAGGAGGCGTCTCGCCAGGTAATGGAGTCGGGGAATGGTTACACCCCACATTTGTTGTTGCAAATGCAAAAGAGGGAAATGATATATGCTGGACATGAGGTTATAAACTTTAATATTAAAAGGGGATTGTTTAGCATTCAAACAACACCGCGCTAACCAAATAAAGGTCAAAATGTTCAATTTGTTGGCATAAAGGAACAACAGTGTAAATGTGGGAAGTGGTAAAATCTACACTACCCTTGTTCACATTTGTTAGTTGTGTGTGGGTTTAGGAGATTGAGGTACAACCGCTATGTTGAGCCTTGTTTCACAACAATGAAGCACTATGCTACATATGCAATGGACTTTATCCCACTCCTCTATGAAGATAATTGGACAAATCCAGTAGCATCAATGTTATTTAGGAATCGACAGTTGATTAGAGAGAAAGGTTGACTGAAGAGTTCAAGATTGCACAATAAAATAGACATACGGGAAGGTAGGAGGAAGATAAGGTGTGGTTTCTGCCACAAAGTAGGTCACAACCCAATCGATGTCCAAGGAGGACTATAGGTCACGATGGAGCTAGATCATCACATTGATGTCCACTTAATGTGTATATTATTTATAATTTTTTGTTCATCTTTGTACATGTTACTAGCATACTGTTTGTCTTCCATTTGTAATTTTTGTAAATGTAGTGTAATAATCTCCCTGATGTACTATTTTTTTTAATAGTGGAACAATAACCCGGTTCCCGTGGACATAGGCTTTATAGTCGAACCACTAAATTTTTATGCCTTCTGTTATTGTTTCAAAAATTCATCAGTCTTCTATATCATGTACCTACTCACTCTTTTAACTCTACATTAAAATAACCACAAATACAATTATAATATTAGCCCAAAAAATCTCGATTCATGCTCTAATATAATATTTAGTTAAAAAAATTTTGAATATATATATTTAAAATTCTTTAATACTTAATAAACATCTTAACTAAGGATGTATTTATTTTCTCATATCTTTCCACAACATAAATCCTAATCTGATCGATCGTTCGATCTTGACATTAGGGGCTTTCCATCCCTTTTACAAAGCATGAGAGGATAATCATTTTAACACCTTTGAAGCATGTCAGTGTGCACACACATTAGACACGTAGTGGTGTGCTGAGAGGAGGAAATGATGTAGCATACCCGAGCATACATATTGCGCCTCATTTATGAATTATTGTTCATCAAAAAGTTGTAATACTATGCCTTGTTAATTTTCCTACCTCCCCTCGGCAACTTGGAGAGGACATCCAACTATAGCTAGGGTAGCGGCGCACTTGCGTGGCTATATAGAGATATGTGCCAAGTTGGTTGTAGGGAGACACACTCTATTGGAGGACTATTGTGTTGGCCTAACAAGGCTTAATCTCATTTTGATAATGATAAACCAAGGCATCTGATTGTGTTTTCAAGTGTATTTACAGGTGTTATATCTTACAAGCATAATGGAACATATTTAAGTTTAAAGCCATGAAGAACACAAGCAAAATGAAGAATGGCTACTGATATTGAAGAAGAGTTTGGATGAAGATCAAACTTAAAGACAAAAGACTTAGATAATATTTCATGTATAGTGTAATATAAGTCTCATGTAAATACTTCTCAAACTTATGTTTGTTGTGAAGCTCTAAGGATTAATTATTGGACTTAGAGACCTGTTTTAATAACTTGAAATTTTTTTTTTCTAGGTCCAAATATTTTTTTCAAACGGATACAAATGAGGCTTATGCTTAATCGACCGAATGTAAGAATATGAAACACCTGGTTTGGCATTAAAGAGCTTGGGCGACCGAACAAGTGGTTCAGTTGACCGAATGGCTAATTTCATTGTTTAAAGTCCAAATAGTATTGGTTCAGGCGACCGAAATGATAGTTCAGCCTAACGAACAGGTTCAGGTGACCGAATCAAGAGTTTAGTCAACCGAAAGGCTATTACTTGCTTCAAAATTCATACTTTTAATTGGTTCGGGTGACCAAACTCCCAGTTTAGTAGACTGAAGTGCGCAATATATTTTGTGAACAACATGATTTCTTTTTGATTTTGAAATATATTGTTACCAAAACTTGGGAAAACGGTTAGATTTCAAACCTAGCTATAAAAGGCTAACCCTAATCGTGTTAGGGTAACCCAATAACAAGAATATATATATATATATGTGTGTGTGTGTGTGTGTGTGTGTGTGTGTGTGTGTGTGTATTTCATTCTTGAAAATATGTTGTGCATCGTTCCTATTCTTTGAAAGTATTCTCTCGTTTTATTCTTCAAAGTTCTTAGCTTTCAATCCATAAAACCCAGCAAATCTCTTGAGCTTCATAGCAAATTTATTTTTGACAGTATTAGAGTGATTTTAACGTGTACAAATATTCTATTTGAGAGAGTTTTCTTCTTGTACAAAATTTTCTACTGATTTATTTGTAAACTGACGATTCGGGTGTGAATCTTTGACAAGCAAGAGGATTGTTCTTAATTGAGAGGTGCTCCACCTATTGAAAGGAGAGAGGTGCTCCACCTATTGAATGGAGAGAGGTGTGGCACCTACTAAACAGAGGGTTTAGTAAAATCCTCATACCAAGTTGCTTGAGGTAAGGACGTGAGCACGTTGCCAAACCTTGTAAAAAATACCAGTGTCACTCTTTCCCTTATCTTATTCATTTTTCTAGCATATTTATTTTGAAGAATATCTGCTCTGTATGCTGTGAATGATTTATTTACATTTTTGGATGTGGTAAATGCCGTGAATGATTTGAATAATCTTGTTAATCAAAATCTACTTAGCTACTAAAATAAATATTGTGATTTAGCCATTGGAAATAGTAATGTGTTCGTTCATCACTTAGTCAAATTATTATATAAATTATTTGGTAGTAAAGCAAACTATTGTTATTATTGAATTGATGCAAGCACTATTGATAGGATGTAGTTGATCACATATCAATATATAAGTTTTAAGTTCTCTCATATTTAGGATTGTTATTATTGGTATAGTTGTTTGTTGAATATATTTCCATGGTGATTAAAATATTTAGAGCATGTTGGCCTTACAAGGCTTAAAATCTTGTTTTGATAATAAAAAATCAGAGGAACTAAACATATTTGGTTAAGTGATGATGTGACAGGACTCAAGAAAGAGAATACAAGGTCAAGTGGTCATAAAGATCAATGTAAAGCTTATACTTCAAACAAAGATAATCAAATGAAGCTTAAAGAGTCAAGGCATGGATTCAAAAGATGATCTAATAAAGCTTGAAGATCATGAGAGCATGGATGTTAAAGAGGACTTGTTAAAAGCTTAAAGTATGATGAAACTTGAAGACAAGATGAAGCTAAAGAAAGACAAGCATGAAGACTTAAGTGCTTAGAATGTCAAAAGTCCTAAGAAGTCTTTATGTAAGTACTTTGTATTTAAATATCTTGCGAAATATGTTGAAAGCTCTTCTAAGGCTTTTTCATTGAATTAGAGACATTATTTAAAACCTGGGAAAATGTTTTATAAGAAATCAAAGTAAGAGGGCAAAACGGATTTTTGAAAACTAAAATAAAAATTCTAGATTTGGTCTGCCTAGACGATTGAGGAGTACCCTCATAAGACTAAAAAATTAGTTCAGTCAACTAAAGAATTTTCTAGAGAAATCCAAAAGAGGCAGTACACCCTCAGAAGACTGAACCCTTAGTTCAGTCATCTGAGCTGGGACTTCAAAAGTCTGAACCTACTGTTCGTCGACGAGCCCAAGAAGACTGTTCATCAACAAACTCTTTGTGTTCGTCGATGAGCCCTTACAAAGCCTCCTTGAAAAATTTTGTTCTCTCTCCTTTCTTTATTATTCAATTTCTATAATTATTCGAGTTACTACTCTAATAAAGCTTGAAGATCATAAGAGCATGGATATTAAAGAGGACTTGTTAAAAGCTTAAAGTATGATGAAACTTGAAGACAAGATGGAGCTAAAGAAAGACAAGCATGAAGACTTAAGTGCTTATAATGTCAAAAGTCTTAAGAAGTCTTTATGTAAGTACTTTGTATTTAAATATCTTGTGAAATATGTTGAAAGCTCTTCTAGGGGTTTTCCATTGACTTAGAGAAATTATTTAAAACCCTAAAAAATGTTTTATAAGAAATCAAAGCAAGAGAGCAAAAAGAATTTTTGAAAACTAAAATGAAAATTCTAGATTTGATCTGCCTAGACGATTGAGTAGTACCCTTAGAAGACTGAAGAAATACTTCAGAAGACTGAAGAATTAGTTCAGTCAACTGAAGAATTTTCTGGAGAAATCCTGAAGAGGTAGTACACCCTCAGAAGACTAAACCCTCAGTTTAGTCATCTGAGCTGGGACTTCAGAAGTCTGAACCTACAATTCAGTCATCTAACCCTATGTCCAGTTCAATTTTTTCAGTGTGTTAAGGAACATCAAAAGACCGAACCCGATACTTCAGTCGTCTATTTAAATTTCAAATATTGGTTTCTTGTGCCCCAAAATAAATGAAAACTGGGGAGATACTCTAAGTAATCTTGGGCAACAAGAAATAACTTTTCTAAGCCTATAAATACATGGTTTTGCAAACCAAATAAAAGCCAAGAACAAAAGAATTGAAAAATCTGTTTGTAAGTTGAAAGCTATCTTGCTGCTCTCTCTTGGTTTAATCTTTGCTCGACTAAAGTGCTGAATATCCTACTACTGAGTTCTAAGTTGCTAATTCTCATCTAGAAAGAACTTGGTGAAATTCTTACTTGAGTTTCATTGTATTTCACTTTGATATTTAATATTGAAGTACATAGTGTTTGAAACTGTACTAATCTGCTCTTTGTGAGAGTATTATTGTACGCAGATATTGTTTCTTATTTCTTGATGATTTCAGGTTATTAGATCGTTGACCAAGTGTTGGGTATCACTTGGAGAGGCGTTGCTCTAGCCTATTAAAGAAGTGATCGAGTCTGGGGTATCAGTTGGAGAGGCATTGCTCTAGCCTACTTAAGGAGTTTCTAAGCATGGGGTATCACTTGTAAAAGGTTTTTTCCCCCAAAAAGGAATGGTATAGTGGAATCCTTTGGTGATATTGGCCAAAGGCGAGGACGTAGGTTGGGGATAAGCCAAACCTCGTAAAAAACGTGGTGTCACTCTCTTTCCCTATTCTCTTTAATTTCCTGCAAATATTTACTACACGGTTGTTTTTTAATTTTTAATCATATACATTACATGGATTAGATATTAAATAAACTAAAGCTTAATTTGTTTTTGGGATTTTGTAGAAACCGAAAGGAAGTACGTTAGTTGATCAATACAAATTGCGGAAACTGTAAGGGAGTATGTTGATTGGTTCAACACCCAAGACTTATTAACTGAAACTTTATTTAAAGTTTAAGTTTTTGGAAAGAGTATTGGATTACATATTGAGCAACGTATTGAGAAATTAAATCCATCAATACAGGGATTAAATCAATCATATACATAGGGTTACAAAAAAAGCTAAAAATTGCCACAAAGTGCTGCATACTGTATTTTGTGATTGATTACTTTGAGTTATCAAAGTGCTGAATCTCGAAAGCATTGCTGGAATCAATCTAACTTGTGTATCTTGTTTTGATCTTTTTTGTTGAATTGAATTGTTGGAAGAATATCTGAAAATTTACAAAGTATTCAAGTTACCATACTTACACTTATTTGTAAAGGTTTATAACTTAATTAATTTTCCCCTGAACTTGTGATTATAAACCAATTTTGTTTGTGTTGTGTTGAAGTATTGGTTTGTGGATTGATTGTCCAAATAAGGTTTGGTTGTGTGATTGCTAGATTAACAAGAGGTTACCAATTCACAAAAGGAGTTAAAAGAAATTTTAATAATCCAATTCACCCCCCTCCTGGGACAACTCCTTAACTTTCGATTGATATCAGAGTAGGGTTGTAACAAATCCTAACTAGTAGCTACACAAAGATCTATATGGCACACCTAGGAGTAGCTCCCTTTGGAGAGGGTCAATCCTCAACTAGGCCTCCCATCTTTTCTGGTTTAAATTATATATTTTGGAAACAAAGAATAAAAATTTATATTCAAACTATGGATTGGAAAGCATGGAAGGTTGTCACACATGGTGATTACATTCCTACAAAAACAATAGATGGCAAAGATTTCCTATAGAAGAAAAGGACTTGACCAACATTGATTACAAGATGATGCAAGTAAACTCTAGTGCCATGAATGCACTATATTATGCCTTAGATGTTAATGAGTTTAATAGGTTCATGACATGTACGTCAACCAAAAAAATTTGGGACAAACTAGAAGTAACTTATGAAGGCACCACTGATGTTAGAGATAATAGAATAGACATTCTCACAAGCAAGTACGAGGCTTTCAAGATGAACTTGGATAAAATCATAGCAAATATGTATACTAGATTTACACATATCATAAATTCCTTAAACGCTTTAGGGAAAAATTATTCAACTTATGAGATGATCTGGAAAATACTTAGAGGACTTCCTCCAATATGGGAACCTAAAGTTACAGCAATTACAGAAGGAAGAAATCTCAAAAATACATCCCTATATGAACTCATAGGATCTCTTCTCACCTATGAGATGACCATGAATGAAAGAAGTGGAAAAACTAAAGCCCAACAATCCATTGCATTTAAAGCCTCAAACAAAAACTCTAGTAGTGAAGAAGATATGGATGAAGATGAAGTAGCCTTCATATTTAAAAGACTTGCAAAAATTCTTAGGAAGAAGAATAAATTTACTAGAAAATTTAGGGACTCAGAATCAGATGAAGAAGAAAACAACAAAAAGAAATCAAGGAATAAAATCCTTACAAGTTATAATTGCAAGAAAGTTGGACACATAAAACGGATTGTCCAAAACTTAAGAAAGATTCCAAAAATAAAAAGGCAATGAAAGCCACTACTTGAGACAATATGAGTACAAGTAGTTCCGATAAAGAATTAAGTGACCAAGAGGTTGCTTGCTATATGGCATGGGACGATGAGGAAAGCTCCTCATCCAAATCAATTAATGAGTCTTGTAGTAATTCATCTAATGATTCTGATGATATAAGTATGCCTTCTTATGAAGAACTTCAAAATGAATTATTCAAGGTGTATAAAATCTTAGTTAATGTAACTAAAAGATATACATCATTGAAAAACAAGAATGAAGGTGTTATGAAGAGCTGGAATCTTTAAGACTTGCTGAAAGAGAAAAGATTTAAAAATCAATAAACTAGAAAGCAAGAATGAGAAAGTGATAAAAGAACTAGAAGATTTAAAGTCCAAAACTTCTATGGATGATGAAAAATACATATATTTCTGAATTAGAAAATAGAATCAGCAACATGTCTCAAAATCAAGAAAAGGGTAAAAATATACAAAATTCAGAAATCTAGGATCTTAAGAAGAAAAATGAGGATCAAGCCAAAATCATCTACAACTTCACTAAAGGAAAAGAAAATTTTGATAGATTAATTGGTGCACAAAGAATGTCTTTAAATAAAGATAGGGTTCAATGGAGTAGAAAATATAAGGAAAAAAAACCTTTATATGGGGTACTTTACAAAGGACTCCAAAAACTATGCTAGCACCTCATCTAATACTTATACTCACACTATATGCTTCCTATGTAAGAAGAAGGGACATATAAAGTTTGAATGTCCATTAAAGAAGAAATATGTGAAAATTAAACAAGTTTGGAAAGTAAAAGAAACATCTCTTGTTAAACCATCCGAACCAAAGAAGTATGGGTACAAAGATGAAAGACTAGTTCACAAACCATAAATTTTAGGTATAAGTATTCTCTTATTAGGAGTTACGAAAGCTAAAATTATGATGAAATGAAATGGATTAGTAATAAATCAACAGCCTATAGAATTTAAGTTAGCCAATCCTTAAAGAAATAAAGTGATACTTATAAATGTGCTCTGATAATAGACATGCTTAACTCATAAAATATAAGTAGATTTGTTGTAATGACCTGGGAATTTAAATAATTAAAAAATATGATAAATGAAATGGATTAATGGATAATGAAGGAAAAAGGAAAGAAATTAGAAGGAAAAGCAGGCCTCGTCAACGAATGTCCTGTATTCGTCGACGAGTGTCCTTCCAAGCTCAGCGACGAAGTTTGCTTCTCGTCGACAAAGAAATCCTGAGAGAGAATTTTGGAAACCCTGAATTTCGTCGACGAAGGTATCTTCCCGTCGATGAAGTTTCTATAGCGCCTCGTCGACGAATTGACGTGTCTCATCGACGAAACCCGGCCTATAAATTGAAATTCTTTCATTTTTTCAGCGTGAAAACTCGGCAAATTCTCTCTCTCTCTCTCTCTCTCTCTCTCTCTCTCTCTCTCTCTCTCTCTCTCTCTCTCTCTCTCTCTCTCTCTCTTTTTCTAGAAAACGTCCTCTCAGCCCTCTCTCTTCGATTTCGAGCCGGATTTGACCCAGTTTGACGATCCAGAACCACCACAAGGTTCATGGGATCATTCTCTTTAAGGCTGTAGGAGCTGATCGTTGGGTTGTGAGGTTTGGGAAACATCCCAAAATCAGGGTAAGTTAGTTATTTTAGGATTTTCTTAAGGAATATTGTTATTTGGAGCCTAGGAAGTAATAAATAAGTATTTTTCTTAAGATTTAAGTTTATTGGAATTTATTTTAATTAAGTTAGGATATTTGGATTCAAGGTCCAGGTGAACACCATGTGGGTATCAGTTCGGTGATCCTATAGGTGTAGTTGAAAGTCAGGTAAGGGGGTAATTTATATATTAAATCAGGTTTTTCATGAATTAAAATGGATTATGTGTTATTTATGTATATATGTTTATATGTGGGTTTAAAATGCCAGCCATGAAATTTATGTTTTCTGAGCCTAGGATTGTTTATATAGTTATGTATATGTGAAAGTAAACGAATGAAAGTGAAAAGGAATTTTCTAAGGAAGTAAGTAAGGAATGAAATGTATTTTTAGTATATAAATGTTAAATGTTGGTTGGCTTATTTTTAAGGAATGTATATGAATTTTACTGCTAAATTGTGTGGCAAATATATGTTAAATGTATGAGATGCAGGCTAAGCAAATAAAGTGTTATGAATAAAATATGATATGGACAATGCTGCTTGTGTATGTTAAATGCAACCATGTAAAGGTAAGACAACTAAAAGACAGCCATGTTAGCAGATTCTAGTATATTTCTATGTGGACTAACTGTAGCAGATTCTAGCGCATTTCTATGTGGAAACTAATTAATGATGGCTAAAGACCAGCTGTACTACGAAGTAATGAAATGAAATGTTATGCAATGAAATAACCATGGAATGAAAATGCAATGAAATGAAATGTGAAACGTGAACGATACGAATGGGAAAGAGTCACTTAAAGTGAAATGAAATGTAAGGTTAAGTTATGAACATGAATGAATGTGTATGAGTGTATAATGATAGAAAGGAATGATGTATTATGATATTAGATGTATGTATGTAGAACATGTTACGATTGGGCAAGGCAAACTCTTTGCCTGAGGGCTTGATGAGGAAGGTGAGTGCACTAATAGCTTCAGATGTGGCAGTAGCTGCATAACGTACTAGGGCAGAGGGAACCTATTTGTATGGGTAGGTAGATTTCCCTATCCTTAGGGCCTTTTCCGGTAAACTATTGTTGAATACGTGAGTACAAGATTAATCTAACACTTGAGGGCTTACTGAGTAAGGTAAGTGCCTTGGTATGCTTTAGTTGTGATCTTATGGTTACCTAAGTATCAAATCAAAGGGGTGCTACTTGTATAGGCGGGTAATCACCCCTATTCTTAAGTAATCTCGTGGGTTAAACCTTTGCATGTGATTTTTTAGGTTCAAAAAATGATTTCAGAATTATGTTAACGATTTGCAAATGTAAATAAAATGATATCTATTTACCTCATGTTGGCCACAAGCTATTTTAATATGTATGCTTCTTCCCTTACTAAGATGTGTCTCGCCCAAATATGAATGTTTCTTTTTCAGGACATCCTCGAGGTCGGGCTTAGGAGCTCGAGGGTATTTTTAGCATTTTTTAGGATTATATAAGAAACAGGGTATATATTGATACTATTTTGGAGATGTAAATATTTATGTTTTATGTTTTATATCGTTTTGTTTTAAGTTAGTTATGAAAGGAATGTGTGTGGACATACTGGAATGTTTTTAAGATGTATGTATCTATGGAAAATGCAAGTGATGGATAAATTTTATGGATTTCTAGTTAGGATATAGCAAACTCTGGTATTATGAAATGTTGGTATTGTAGAACTATGTTTATGGAGATTATGGTTTATGTTTTCCGCTTCGTATGTATGAAATGTATGTAAGGATTTATGATTTAGTAGGTTATTATTAGGCATAACGCACCAGACCCGGGTTTAGGGGTTCAGGGCGTTACATATGTCTACCTTAAGGATTTGATGCATAATCTAAAAGTCTATATTAACTATGCATATCATGGTGAATATTTCAGCTATAGCTAAAGGGATGAAAAAGCATGACCTTAGATGAACTGCTTAAGGTTAAAATTTTGTAAGAGCACAACATATAATATTATTTGCACATACATGAGATTTAGAAAATCAATCACTAACAAAGCCTATAAGTGAAAAATATGAAATACAGCTGATTAAGGTATTGTAGGTGCAATGAACTTATGCTCATCGCATATGGCTACTTCCTTGATCAAATCTATGGAAAAATCATACAAGGATATTAGACATGTTGAAATAGGGGATAAGGATGAGTTTCTGAGCTTATTGATACTTATCATATTGAAACAAATGAAAATAGTATTGTTGGCCACATATAATGGATAAATTGTCCAAGGCTTATTTATCTTGTGTTGTACCTTGCATTAGAATGCATATGCTTATTAATAACCTTCTTTGTCAATATCAAAAAGAGAAAGAGAGTTGAATTTAAAAATTGGTATCTATGAACGTAAATTGATATCCATAAATAGCTTATGATATGATATTACTATTGGAATCTATGAAATATATTGGTATCCATGTGTATGTTTATTGATACTTGGAACTTGACAATATACTTGTATCCATGAGCATGTTATGATAATGATATAATATTGATATTATTCTTGATATTGGTATCCATAAGCACTTACTTCAAAAAATTAATATTTAAAGCTTGGCATGATAAAATTCAAAAGCATAATCGGTATCTTCATAATACTTCAAATGAAAGTCAGAATTTATTGAATATGAAATACTTTTCATTCAGAAAGAGTTAGACATAATAAATAATGGTGTCATGATTTATTAAAATCATTGAAAATTATGATAAATCCTTGGTATTTTTTCATGCTACTTTGGAACTTGTTGTCTATCTTTTTATGCATGATGAATGCAAATCTTTGTTTATGTTTGCTCAATGCCTTAGTATTTATACGTTTTTTCTTGATATCTTACTCTTTTTCATTGATTTCAAAAGGGGGAGAAATTTTGGGCAAAAATTGAGCATAATATTACATACATAAGTTGATAAATTGGTATCTTGATCTTGAATGATGTGCGTGAATGACGATATTTTGATATATAAGTATGATATTGAAATTAATATTGACCTTGATCTTGATATTGCAAATATTGTTAAGTTGATGCTTATTATAAGGGGGAGTTTTTTTTAAGACTTACTCAATTTTTTATTCCTTGTTTGTCATTATCTGAAAGGGGGAGATTGTTGGCCTTACAAGGTTTAAATTTTTTTTTTTTACATGATAACAAATCAAAGGAACTTAACATATTCGGTTAAGTAATGATATAACAAGACTCAAGAAAGAGAACACAAGGTCAAGTGTTCATAAAGATCAATGCAAAGCTTATATTTCAAAAGATGATCAAATGAAGCTTAAAAAGTCAAGGCATTTATTCAAAAGATGATATAATTGTAATGACCTGAAATTTTCATCCATTTTTTTTTCTATATTAATATATCCTAATACCTTGCATGAGCATAGCTATCATCATGACGACCCGAAGTGGGACCGTGGTAGCCTGTGCATTTCATATAACACTTAAGCAACAGAAGTACATACACATCGAACATATTCCAAAATACAATACCAGAGTACTATATACCTAGTTGTACCCATACACACATATACATAACACTTCCCAAAAGTCCCAAAAATACTGTGGGCTCTACTATCTAGTCCAAGACTCACCCCAAAACTATGCTAACTCTGCCACCTCCTCTACCTCTAAGCAGGCCCCACACGCCCTTCTAGAGTACCTAAAATGTTTATAATACTGACATGAGACACATCTAAGTAAGGAGAAACATGTTATTACCAGTGTGTGACATATGAGTTTATTTACAACATATCCTTTAATTGAGACTGTAAATATAAAAACATCTGTATAATAACTTATGCTTATGCAATTTAAAATATGAAAATTTGTGAGTTATCTATTCGAAAATACTTCTAACTGTACTAGAAAATCTTTGTTTTCTGTGTGTACTATATATACACATAACTCTGAAAACTTCCTTAGATGGTTGTATGTCATGATTTAACCCCTCATGACAGGGTTGTGCGGCTTGTAGGCGGGGCTAAACACTGGTTGGCCCTCCAGTGCTAGCCTAATTGTATGCATATTTGGATGCCTATAGCACAAAAGGCCCGCTCCACCTGGTCTGGATGCCAGGGAGCTCTCAACTCTACCTATGGGCAAAATCGGCAATACCATACTCTATCTAAGACGTATGGGTGCACTCTATATAGCAACGGTACCGTGCTCTATATACTGTTTTGTATACTACTCTATTCCATCAGGGTCTGATACTATATAATAATACCTCTATATAACGCTTATCTGTTTAACCATGATTCTATATTAACTGTCTTAATAATGATTCAGTAATTTTCAATATAGCCATTACACTGTAATAATTGTATATTTGTATATTCTATAATTCTGTATGTCATGGCTCTATGTTCTGTATATCATGGTTCTATAAAATTCTATATAATCATGGTTCTGCATAATTCTGTATTATCATGGTTATAAAAACACTATATAATCATGTTTTGTAATACACTGTGTAATCATGATTATGTAACTTACTGTATAAACATGATTCTTTAAAATATTGTATATCATAATTTTTTATAACCATATAAACTGTAATTCTGTAATATTCTCTATAGTTGTAGCTCTATAGATAAAACTATATAAGTTGTATCTCATAACTCTATAAAAACTATATAATCATGATTCTGCAAATCTGTATAACATATTTCTGTAGAAACTATATAAACGTAATTCTGTAACTCTGTATAAACATTCTATAATATCTCAGTATTACTCATGCCACACAACTAAATAAAATCTCTATAATCATACTCTGTAAAACTGTATAATTTTCAAGCGCTGATATGTTCGAAAATCATATTCTAATACTTATGATCAATTACTATACTTTACTGGTAAAGTTTCTAATAAAGTCGGCATAACATGTTTTCCCCTTACTTGACTATCTAGCTCTAGATACTATTTTATAATCTCATGCATGCGACATTCATAATTTTCAACACCCTAAAATAACTCTCATATAATTTCCAGTCACACAACTGAATTTACTATAATAATTTTCACATTCATATTTTTCCCAACTTCACATATCTAGAATTTCTAAACTATAATTTACCTAGGCCCTGGAAAGATTCTCGCTAGGGTCCTCAACCCATACCTGCAGGGTCCAAAAAAAAACCCTAATCCTAAAAATACAACACCCCAATGTTACTTCACAAAACTTCAATATATCCTCATACCATACAAAATGTAGGCTCAGATAAACATGATAATACTAAAAATACCCAAATAATCTACCTACCCTGATTTTGGGATGGTGCTCAAATTGCCTAAACCAACAATCTACTCCAGCAGACTTGTAGAGAATCTCCCGAGGATCAACGTGGCAGCTTCTAATAGTTGAAATGGGGAGAAATGGAGCCAGAAACATAGAGAGAAGGGCAGGGAACCGAACTGGAGAGAGAGAAAAATGAGAGAAAATGTTTTCTCTCGCTAAAATGTGACTTTCGGCTATTTATAGACCTCTAGCTACATGGGCTTGTCAACGAGCCACGACATCTCATCGACGAGTCTAGGAAGGGAGTTTGTCGACTAACACCCAACCCTCGTCGACAAGTTTCAGGCCTTGAAATCAACCCTTTCATTATGTTCTCATCGATGAGACACGTGTCCACGTCAACAAGCCCAAGAAGAATGTTCATCAATGAACTCTCAATGTTCATCGACGAGCCCTTACAGAGCCTCCTTGAAAAATTATTTTCTCTCTCTTTTCTTTATTATTCAATTTATATAATTATCTGGGTTACTACATTCTCCCTTCCTTATAAAATTTCATCCTTGAAATTTTGTTGACCTGATTGGTCACGCCCTATTTTGATAATGATAAATACTCTTGGTACTAATGGTTGCACTAAGAACTGCATGCAGGTTCACCTTGTGCGCACTTCAGGACTAAAAGACTTATCATGGTGGCATGCGGTGTTCGTGCCGATGAATGAAGAATCTTGTGATGCATTTGTATTTATTATTTAGTTTCTTCATTCTGGGATGTAATTTTATTATGAACTGTACACTCATATGTCTTGTAATAATTTGCATCATGCATGATAGGTAGGTATGCTCAAATCGACCTTAGTTGGACATTAGGTACCTACACGAACGATAGAAAGACCTTAGGGTTTTCCCTTCGGTCGACCGACACCGGACTTTTTCGGTGTCCTAAAATTAGACCCCAAGTGCCCCTAGGACACTCACACTTTCACATATATTTGTTAGGCACTAAAATAGGGTTTGATTGTGTCAAGACGGGACCGAAATGCACACACAATGCACTTTCAGTCAACCAGCCAAGCCAGTTCATTTTGGCCTGGTCGACCGAGACATCCTGGGTCAAATTTTAACCACCCGGTCGACCAGAAAAGGTAGTTCAAAAGGCCCTGGTCGACCGAAGCTCCTTTGGGTCAAAGATTGACCACTCGGTCGACCGAAACTTGTAGTTAAAAAGGCCTTGGTCGACCGAAACCCTCCTGGGTCAACAATTGACCATCTGGTCGACCGAGAGCTTTTGTACTACAACTATCTGGTCGACCGAGGGTGCTTGGAAGCTACCCCAACGGTCTGGTCGACCGAACCATTTAGTTCAAAATCTCCTGGTCAACTGAACAGCGCTAATTTGAAAAATCACCTATCTCGATCGATCGACCATTTAGTTCATTTTTCTCCTAGTCGACCGAACCTAGAAAAATTGCCCTTGACACATATATATGGTCGACTGAGCCTTTAGTTCAAAATCCTCCTAGTCGACCGAACCGTTTGTGTCTTGGTCGACCGAAACCTTTCTGGTCAACCGGACCTCTCGGGTTGCCCTGATTTTTACCGCGGTTAAACATATTTTAAACAGGTTTAATTGTTTTAAAATGATTTAAACTTTCTTAATAATGCCCAATAGGTCTCCAACGGTTAAAAATACCTCCTTGCCTATATATACCCATTCATTTATCATTATTAGGGAGGATTAACAAACTTGATTATGGCAAAACTCTCTCAACTCTCAAAACCCTATATTAGCCAAAAACTTCTTGCAAACACTCACATACTCTTCAATCTTTATTTCTCTAAGCATTGTGAGTATTTCTATAAGGCTATAGTGTGTAATCTCTCTAGCTAATACTCTCTTTTGGTATAAAGTTTGATTGATTTTATTTGAGAGTATAGCCTAAAGTTCTTCCACGGATTTCATTTGATAAATCTTGTGTGGGAAGACTTTGAGGGTTGTGGTTCTTGCATTGTTGTTACAAGATACCTAAACCTAGATTTTGTGTGCAAAAATCTTTTTATGAAAAGCTAATCTTTTAAACAACTCCATTGCGCTTTAGACATTAAAATATCGTATTGAGTTTGTTTGATCTATCTTGCTTAGCATTTTTGAAACCCTGATCTGATTTTGTGATATTCGAATATTGTGTTTCAAATCTTGCTTAGATACACACTCTAGATCTTGATTGATTATCATACTTGATTAAGTGTTTAGCACACATTAGAGCACTGAGCATATCTACATATCATTAGTGCTTGCTTTATTGATGGAGCTGTATTGGTGCACACATCTGCTTTTCTAGAAGCATATTTCCATGTACAAATTTTATATACATTTATTGTATTTCTAGGCACGGGCCTGAAGAGGGAGACTAGCCCTGGAATAGTCCCAGATTGGCTTAGACCTGGTTAGGAAAGCTAGGTGCGTCGTCCTGTTAAAACGTGTAGGTTGAGGTCAGCCCCACTAATTGATCTAGTTAAGGTTGAGGTCAGCCCTGTGTTAATTTGACCTGGTTGTAAACGGTGCCGCTCCACCCTTAAGTGAGCTATTAGTGGAATCCTCTGGCTTGCAAGTTAGAGGCGGGGACGTAGGCACTGTTGGCCGAACCTTGATAACATATCGTGCCTGTTCACTTACATTTCCGCAATTTACTTACTGCACGTGTATGTTATATTGTGAATGATTAGGTTTACGTTTGCATAAACAAACCCTAGGTTAAGTAATACTGTTTATCTGGTTTAACCTAGGTGATATTTTTTAAATATCCAATTCACCCCCCTCTTGGGATTGCACCAAAGCTAACAAATTTTTTATCTGTATTGAACACCATCCATTGAGAAAAATGGGCTACTTATTTTTATTAATTACCCTCACATATGATGGAGGAATACCATGGTTACATAAACATTTCTAGGAGATTACAAGTATACCCATAAAAGAAAGTTTTCTCCCAAAACCAAAACACTAACTACCCTACAACCTAAAATACAACTATACATTGATCACTCTGTACTGAATAAAATAAAACTATCATTATCTAAACAATACTGACTATTACTATACCCCATTAAATAGGTGTGGGTATTTCTATCTGATTTCCTCCTCAAGCTCTCACGAAGCTTCCTCTATGACATGATTCCTCCACAAGACTTTTACTAACTGAATTGTGTTGGTGCACAATTCCTGCTCCTTTCTGTCTAGGATCTATACTGGTGCTTGCTCATATGACAGTGAGTGTCTGAGTTCTATCTCTGCATAACTTATCACGTGGAAAGGGTCTGGAACGTATTTCCTTAACATGGAAATATGAAAAACGTCATGAATTCTAGACAGAGCTGGTGGTAGAGCTAGCTTGTACGCAACTGACCCTGCTCTTTCAAGTATCTCAAATAGGCCAATGTACCTAGGGCTCAACATACCTTCTTCCCAAGTCTCATAACTCCTTTTAGTTGAGCCACCTTCAAAAATACCCAATCTCCCACATCAAACTCTAACTCACGGCGGCAAGTATCTACGTAACTTTTATGTTGACTCTGAACTGCACTAATTCTGTCTTTAATAAGTCGGACTTTATCGTACGAATGCTGCACCAACTCTGGTCCCAATACTCACCTTTCTCCCACTTTATCCCAGTATAATGGATAATGACACCTCCTACCATATAAAGCCTCGTACGGTGCCATCCCAATGCTGGTCTGATAGTTATTATTGTACGCAAACTCGACCAGCAGCAAATACTAGGTCTAACTACCCTTGAAATCCAGAACGTACGCTTGCAGCATATCCTCAAGTACCTGGATTGTACTCTCTATCTCCCCATCCATCTAAGGAAGAAAAGTAGTGTTGAATGCTAATTGTGACCCTATAGCCTCCTGAAAGCTCCTCCAAAATCGTGAAGTAAATCGGGGGTTTCGGCCTAAGACTATAAATACTGGCACACCATGAGAGCGCACTATCTCCTAAATGTATAACTCTACTAGTCTATCCATAGAATAGTTGACTTTGATAGGTATTAAGTGAGCGGTCTTCTTCAGATGATCTACGATCACCTATATAGCATTTTGTCACTGCCGCGTTGGCAGTAGCCCTATCACGAAATCCATGGAAACATGGTCCCATTTCCATAAAGGGATGTAGAGTGGCTATATCCGCCCTGCCGGTCTTTGGTGCTCAGCCTTTATCTGTTGGCACGTCAAGCACTATTTCACAAATTCAACAATCTCCCTCTTCATGCCACTCCACTAGAAGGATTCCCATAGATCTTGATACATTTTCATGCTGCCCAGATGCACAGTGTAAAGAGATCTAGGAGCCTCCTCTAAGCCCGTTCTCCTGATCTCAGCGTCTTCAAGAACGTACAGTCTGGCACGGCACCTTAAAGCTCCGTCATCTAAAATACTGCACTTTACCCCTATTCGTCCTGTACTATATCCATCAGTTATGCTAATTCTAGATCACTCCTCTGTGTGGTTTTAATTCTTTATAGCAAAGTAGGTCGTACCACCACGTTGGTAATGAATGCCTAGTGATCACCCTCTATCAGCTCCATGCCAAACCTCTCCAAATCCATCTGGATAGGGTGCTGGATCTCCACTATTAACAATACTGCTCCCACTGACTTTCAGCTCAGTGCATCAGCCACCACATTTGATTTCCCTAGGTGGTAGCTAATAGTGCAATCATAATCTTTAATGAATTCCAGCCATCTTCTTTGCCTCACATTCAGTTCCTTCTGAGTGAAGAAATATTTCAAACTTTTGTGGTCCGTGAAGATTTCACATTTTCCTCTATAAAGATAGTGTCTCCAATTCTTAAGAGCATATGCCACTGTAGTTAGCTCTAAATTATGCACAAGATAGTTCTTCTCATATTCTTTAAGTTTCCTAGATGCATAAGTAATAATTCTCCCATGCTGCATCAACATGCACCCAAGCCCCCTCTGAGATGCATAACAGTAAATGACAAATTCGTCCTTTCCTAATGGAATAATGAACACTGGGGCAGTAACTAGCCACTGCTTTAACTCTTGGATGCTCTGTTCATATTCATCAGAACATTCGAACCTCGCATTCTTTCTTGTGAGCCATGTCAAGGGACCTGACAATCTGAACAACCCATCTACAAAGAGCCGGTAATACCCTACCAGTCCTAGAAAACTGGTGGTCTAAAGCGCCGGTAATACCCTACCAGCTCTTCCCTCACAAATCTGTATTCTTGCTCACCTGGGGGTCTAAAAATCACTTCTTTCTGATAGCATTCTATGTTGACGTGATTAGCTGCCATCCAATCCATACCTAATATTACATCAAATCCCTGCATATCTAGTATCATAAGATCAGCTGGTAGTACTTTCTCCTGAATGGCCACTGGAAAATTCCTAAGTACCTTTCTACATTTCATTACTAATCTAGTCGGCATGGCAACTAACAATTCAACATCTAACTGATGCGCCTCAACCCTAGATAATTTAGCATAACTTGATGATACAAATGAATGGGTGGAATTTGTGTCAAACAAAACAAAAACTTTATATGATAAAGCAGTAAAAGTACCTGTCACGACGTTTGTGGCAGTCTCATTGTCTCCTGGTGTCAGAGCATAAACCCTCGCCCAGACCTCATTCCTCTGCTGGCCGCCACCCCTAGGTGCCTGATTATGTCTTTAGATCTATCTTGGGGCTGGTGCACTGTTCAATGACCACTGACACTCCCATGTTATGTGTCTAGGTCTTCCACAATTGCAATAAACATTATGCCCCAACCGGCATGCTCTTGTATGCCTCCTACCACAAATAGGGCAAATAGGGTATGTTTGCTCACCCCGATACCCATGATCTCCTCTCTCCTGTCTCTAAATCCTACCAAATCTATTTCCCATCCAATGGCCTTGTCTAAAACTCGTCTGAAATCTCGAAGATGCATGCCTCTTTCTCTGACTCAAGGTCCCCATATCCCTTTAGCTCGGTGCTCCTACATCTTTCTACCCGCTCTCCTCCACCACAGTAGCCCAGTTAACAAGTTCAGAGAAGTCTTGCAACTTTAAAACCACCACTTGTTTATAAATATCCTACCTCAAACCCCTCTCAAACATCCTAGCCTTTTTCACCTCATCTGGAATAATATAAGGGGCAAAGCGTGATAGCTCAATAAACTTCGCTGCGTATTGCTAGACTATAAGATTTCCCTGAGTCAATCCCGGAAATTTTGCTACCTTCACCTCCCTAATGCTGGCAGGAAAATAGTGATCAAAGAAGATTTCTCTAAATTGGCACCAGGTCATAGCTACTGGTACCTGTCTCTATTCCTCCAATAATCTCGTAGTCATCCACCACCTTTCAGCCTCACCTGTTAGTTTATATTCAGCATAAAGAACCCTCTGCTCATCGGCGCAATGGAGGACCGTCAGTATTTTCTTGATCTTCTACATCCAATTCTTAGCCACTGCAGGATCAGCTCCTCTTGAGAATGTCAGAGGATTCATCTTCATGAACTTCTTAATAGTACAGCTCCGATTTGTCAATGGTTCTCCCTACTCTCTAAAGCTACATACACTCTCAACCATAACTTGCTAAGCCACGCTACGCAATACTGCGTCTGAATCACCACCGCCTGCACCAAAGGGACCTATACCATCACTCCACTAACGTGAACACTGTTACCCCCAGGGTCCATCCTACAATGAGATAAACATAGTCTGAGGACCTTGCCTGTACAACATAACTAGTATATTCATCAAAATTTGAAATCTAAAAACATCAATTAATTTATCGACCTTACCCTCAATTTAAGATTCAGTCCAATAATTAAGAAACACAACCTGACCATAGTTTACTATGAATTTCCTGAAATCATCACACCAGGAAAGACACGGAAACCACAACGAAAATTCTGCTTCCTGATCACAAAACAAAACCCTAAATACTTATCTTTATTCCCCAGCATTGATTCACCAAATTCCTAATATATTCTTATACTTTGGTATTGTTTCCGCTGCACTCTATAGTCTACAGAACCTAGCAACCTAAGCTCTCATACCAAATTGTAACGACCTGAAACTTTCATCAATTTTTTTTCTATATTAATATAATTCCTAATACCTTGCATGAGCATAGCTATCATTATCACGACCTGGAGTGAGACCATGATAACCTGTGCATTTCATATAACACCTAAGCAGCAGAAGTACATACACATCCAACATATTCCAAAATACAATACCATAGTACTATATACCTAACTGTACCCATACACACATATACATAACACTTCCCAAAAGTCCTAAAAATAGTGTAGGCTCTATTATCTAGCCAAATACACACCCCAAAACTATGCCGACTCAACCACTTCCTCTACCTCTGAGCCAGGCCCGCACACCCTTCTGGATTACCTGAAATGTTTAATATACTGGGGTGAGACACCTCTTAGTAAGGAGAAATATGTTATTACCAGTGTGTGACATATGAGTTTATTTACAACATATCCTTTAATTGAGACTGTAAACAATATATCATGTAAAAACATTTCTATAATAACTCATGCTTATGTCATTTAAAATATGAAAATTTCTGAGTTATCTATTCGAATATTCTTCTAACTGTACTAGGTAATCTCTATTTTCTGTGTGTACTATATATACACATAACTCTGAAAACTTCCCTAGATGGTTGTATGTCATGATTTAACCCATCATAACAGGGTTGTGCGGCCCATAGGCGGGGCTAAACACTGGTTGGCCCTCCAGTGCTAGCCTAACTGTATACATATCTGGATACCTATAGCATGAAAGGCCCGCTCCATCTGGTTTGGACGCTAGGGAGCTCTCAACTCTACCCGTGGACACAATCGGCAATACCATACTCCATCTAAGACGTATGGGTGCACTCTATATAACAACGGTACCATGCTTTATATACTGTTCTGTATACTGCTTTGTTCCATCAGGGTTTGATACTATATAATAATACCTCTACATAATGTCTATTTGTTTAACCATGATTCTATATCAACTGTATTAACCATGATTCTATAATTTTCTGTATAGCCATGATGTTGTAATAACTGTATATCTGTATATTCTATAATTTTGTAATTCTGTATGTCATGGCTCTATATTCTGTATATCATAGTTGTATAAAATTTTGTATAATCATGGTTCTACATAATTCTGTATAATCATGGTTATAAAAACACTATATAATCATGTTCTGTAATACACTGTGTAATCATGATTATGTAACTTCCTGTATAAACATGATTCTATAAAATACTGTATATAATAATTTTGTATAGCCATATAAACTGTAATTCTGTAATATTCTGTATAGCTGTAACTCTGTAAATGAAATTGTATAAGTTGTATCTCACAACTATGTAAAAACTATATAATCACGTTTCTGTAAATCTGTATAAAATATTTCTGTAGAAACTATATAAACGTAAATTTGTAACTCTGTATGAACATTCTAAAATATCTCAGTATTACTCATGCCACACACCTAAATAAAATCTCTATAATTATACTCTGTAAAATTGTATAATTTTCAAGCTCTGATACGTTCAAAAATCATATTCTAATACTCATGATCAATTACTATACTTTACTGGTAAAATTTCTAATAAAGCTGGCATAACATGTTTTCCCTTACCTGACTATCTAATTCAAGATACTATTTTAAAATCTCACGCATGCAGAGTTCATAATTTTCAACACCCTAAAATAACACCCATATAATTCCCAGTCACACAACTGAATTTACTATAATAATTATCACCTTCATATTTTTCCCAACTTGACATATTCAGAATTTCTAAACTATAATTTACCTGGGCCTTGGAAAGATTCCCGCTGGGGTCCTCAACCCATACCTGCAGGGTCCCAAAAATACCCTAATCCTAAAAATACAACACCCCAATGTTACTTCACAAAACTCCAATATATCCTCATACCATACAAAATCTAGGCTCAGATAAACCTGATAATACTAAAAATACCCAAATAATCTACTTACCCTGATTTTGGGATGGTGCTCAAATTACATAAACCAACAATATACTCCAATAGACTTGTAGAGAATCTCCCTAGGATCAACGTCGCAACTTTTGATCGTCGAAATTAGGAGAAATGAAGTCAGAAAAGTAGAGAGAAGGGGAGGGAACCGAACTGGAGAGAGAGAGAGAGAGAGAGAGAGAGAGAGAGAGAGAGAGAGAGAGAGAGAGAGAGAGAGAAAGAAAGAGAGAGAGAGAGAGAGAGAAATTAGAGAAAATGTTTTCTCTCTCTGAAATGTGATTTCCAACTATTTATAGACCTCTGGCCATGTGGCCTTGTCGATCAGCCACGACACCTCGTCAACAAGTCCAAGAAGGGAGTTCGTCGATGAACACTCAACCCTCGTCGATGAGTTTCAAGCCTTGAAATCAGCCCTCTCGGTAAGTTCTTGTTGACGAGACACGTGTCCACGTCGACAAGCCTAATAAGACTGTTCATTGACGAACTCTCTGTGTTCGTCGACGAGCCACTACAGAGCCTCCTTGAAAAATTCTTCTCTCTCCTTTCTTTATTATTCAATTTCTATAATTAACTGGGTTACTAAACTAATAAAGCCTTAAGATCATGAGAGCATGGATGTTAAAGAGGACTTGTTAAAAGCTTAAAGTATGATGAAGCTTGAATACAAGATGGAGCTAAAGAAAGACAAGCATGAAGACTTAAGTGCTTAGAATGTCAAAAGTCCTAAGAAGTCTTTATGTAAGTACGTTGTATTTAATATCTTGTGAAATATGTTGAAAGCACCTCTAGGGGTTTTTCATTGACTTAGAGACGTTATTTCAAACCATGGAATATGTTTTATAAGAAATCAAAGCAAGAGAGCAAAAAGAATTTTTGAAAACTTTAAATGAAAATTCTGGATTTGGTATGCCCAGGCGACTGAGGAGTACCCTCAAAAGACTGAAGAAATACTTCAGAAAACTAAAGAATTAGTTCACTCAACTGAAGAATTTTCTGGAGAAATCTTGAAGCGGCAGTACACCCTCAGAAGACCGAACCCTCACTTCAGTCGTTTAAGCTGGGACTTCAGAAGTCTGAACCTACAATTCAGTCATCTGACCTTGTGTCCTGTTCAAATTTTTCAATGTGTTAAGGAACATTATAAGACTGAACCCGATACTTCAGTCATCTGAACATTGTTAATGGTTAGAAATTTTAAATGTTTTAAATTTCAAATATTGGTTTCTTGTGCCCCAAAGTAAATGAAAACTTGAGAAATACTCCAAGTAATCTTGGGCAACATGAAATAACTTTTCTAAGCCTATAAATACGTGGTTTTAAAAATCAAACAAAAGCCAAGAAAAAAGAATTAAAAAATCTATTTGTAAGCTGAAAGCTATCTTGTTGCTCTCTCTTGCTCTAATCTTTGCTCAATTGAAGTGCTGAACATCCTACTACTGAGTTCTGAGTTGCTAATTCTCATCTAGAAAGAACTCGGTGAAATTCTTACTTGAGTTTCATTGTATTTCACTTTGATATTTAATATTGAAGTAAATAGTTTTTGAAGCTATACTAATCTGCTCTTTGTGAGAGTATTATTTTACGTAGATATTGTTTTTTGTTTCTCGACGATTTTAGGTTATGGGATCGTTGACCGAGTGTTGGGCATCACTTGGAGAGGCGTTGCTCTAGCCTACTTAAGGAGTGTCTAAGCGTGGAGTATTGCTTGTAAAAGGTATGTTCCACTCGAAAAGGAACGGTATAGTCGAATCCTTTGGTGGTATTGGCCAAAGGCGAGGACGTAGGCTGGGGATAAGCTAAACCTCGTAAAAAGCGTGGTGTCACTCTCTTTCCCTATTCTCTTTAATTTTCTACAAATATTTACCATGTGATTGTGTTTTAATTTCTGATCATATACACTACGTGGATTAGATATTAAATAAACTAAATCTTAATTTTTTTTTTGGGAATTTGCAGAAACTAAAAGAAAGTACGTTAGCTGATCAATACAAATTGCGAAAACCGTAAGGGAGTATGTTGATTGGTTCAACACCTAAGACTTATTAACTGAAAGTTTATTTAAAGTCTAAGTTTTTAGAAAGAGTGTTGGATTACATATTGAGCATCATATTAAGAAATTAAATCCATCAATACAGGGCTTAAAGCAATCATATACACAGGGTTACAAACAAACCTGAAAATTGCCAAAGTGCTGCATATTGTATTTTGTGATTGATTACTTTGAGTTGTTAAAGTTTTGAATCTTGAAAGCATTGCTGGAATCAATATGACTTGTGTATCTTGTTTTGATCATTTTGGTTGAATTGAATTGTTGGAAGAATATCTGAAAATCTACAAAGTATTCAAGTTACCATACTTACACTTATTTATAAAGGTTTATAACTTAATTAATTTTCTGCTGAACTTGTGATTATAAACCAATTTTGTTTGTGTTTTGTTGAAGTATTGGTTTGCGGATTGATTGTCCAAATAAGGTTTGGTTGTGTGATTGCTAGATTAACAAGAGGTTAAGAATTCCTGAAAGGAATTAAAAGAAATTTTAATAATCCAATTCACCCCCCTCCCCCCCCCCCCCCTCTTGGGACAACTCCTTAACTTTTAGAGCACATGTTAAATAAGTTTTAAAATTAATTAAGCTTCCGCACAAAAAATTTAAAATACCCAATTCTCTCCCCTCTTGGCATTACATCTTAACTTTCATGTTGTTCCTTCTACAAGTTTGGGCAAGGAAGCGAATGCCCTTCATTGATCCCATTAGACGTGGCGTACCATATTTTCCTATTGATGTCGACGTTGAACCATACCCACTTGTTGTTAGGTTAGTATGTGTTTGCTTTCCATACATTGAAAATTTTAATTATCTTTTTATATCATTAAATAACAATAAGTTATATCAAATTTTATCTAAATATGATATATTCCAGGTGATGAGCTTCATTTCAAGCTCCACATGTCCCCATGCATATTGTACGGTAATACCGATAGGACACTGACATGATGCGTGAGGATTAGGTAATACATCTTTATTAACACTTTCATTGTAAAGTGTCATTAGTTAATATTGAGTATTAGTCTTACATGTATCATTTTTTTAGTAGTTTATATGGATGCCATATACGACGGATATCTACACGACACTATCGCATATTTTCTTGAGTGGAGCACAAGTCTAACTTGTTCACATTCCCTTGGTCTTCTTTTAGATTTTGGAATGACATTTTTCGAAAAGAGTCTTGCAGTAGTTCAACCAAAGATAGTAGATCCCCCGTACACCTCACACAAGGTACGACCTAGATGGTAATTATGCAGATCTACATAAATGTGATCAGTGCGACCACTATAACACTGACTAGCGTACATTCTATGGTCGTTCCATTAGGATGTGGCAGCGATGAAAAGACTATGCTATCATATACTAACCGAGATTTCCCTCCCTAGGCCTACCCCTTTGTGGCCTGAGGATGGATACACTCAGTGGTATTGGTACATCACTGTTTGTAGCATCAACAGGACTGTCGTTCTGCATATGACAGTGGAGAGTGAATAAATTACTTAATACATATGATTAACATACAACTCTTTTAAAAAACTCATTACTATTATTATAACATTTTGTTATAGTAGCAAATGATGGGGACATTCAACCATCAGACTGTGTCTCAAACTGTCTAACTAGATCAAGGGCAACTGCTTGTATGCAGTTTGTGGTAGAGGAGGCTTACTGACCAATTCACATGGCTGCCCTTATCAATGATGATGGTGTAGATGATGCCACATTTGATGATGACACCTCAGCTGCTAAGGAGGCACTGCATAGGAGACATCTTACTGGGCCTCATTGGAGGCTTGGGGGCTCGTGCTCAAAGACATAGGGAAGCACCAACCCAGCCACAACAATTTAACCAAGGGATTCATGATTTTAAAGTATAGGTGGCAAAGTAGCTTATATCGACACATATCTCCCCTAGGCATGCCAAGATTTCTACTTTGTAGTCGCAGAGGCCATATACCTCCCCTTAGCATGCCAAGGCTTTAACTTTGCATATGTAGAGGCCATATACCTTAATGCAAGCATTTGATGATCCATATAGGGCATTCAATAATACATCATAGGTACCATAACCACTGCAGTTCATTCCGTCATACCCACGCCCAATTGACTTGGGACAGGAGCAATACCAACACCTTTTGATTTCATCACTGATCTCGTTAGATTTGTTTAGTAAGATGTCGATGGATGATGCTAGTTTGTAGCAGTAGATCCTAGAGACATCCCATGTTAATGAGAATGTAGATGGAGATAGGGGACGGCGACGTGTGCAGGTTGTGCCTATAGAGCAACAGTAATCACGTAAACGGCCACAGAGACAAAGGAGACGCCCACCTTGTGGGACATGATTGTGTGTTTTTGGGGGCACGATTGTATATTTTTTCAGGAGATTATTGTGTGTGTGTGTGTGTGTGTATTTCGTTTTCTTACAATGCGTATGTACCTTTTATTCCATGTTAATAAAAGGGTAGCACTTCCTTTATTTTTTCATTTTAACTTCATTACGTACACTTGTAAGCATTTAGTGAACCTACATTTATACTTGGGAATACAACATACAATAACAAAATATTATAGAATAATAGGCTGCTAAAGTGTTTCTCGTCAAAACTTTGGAAAATTTAAATAAAGGGATTTATTGGGAGTGAATATGAATTGAAGTTGCTAGGGTGTTCTTTAGGGATTTCAGAAGTCTGGAAAGATTGAAATTCATGTACTCTTAGACTTATAATCTTTCCAAGAGCCCATTGGACATTAGCAAGAAATTATTAATGCTCCCAATGCACTCCAACACTTGCCAGATCGATTGTCAACATGTCATACCCTTCAAATATAATAATTAAATAATAATAATAATAATAATAATAATAATAATGATGATGATAAAATATTTTTGTTATTGTTGGTGTATTTAATTTAAATTCCCAATATTTTAATTAAAGTTTTTTTTTATTGATAAATTGAAACCTCCATCCCCAATCCTCTCAAGTTCTTTTATCGTCAGTAGTGTTGGTCTCCATTTTATCCTTGCCGAGCCATTAAATACCCTTGAATTATTACAGCCAATTTACTGTTCCACCATTAATTATTGGCTTATGCGCTCTTTGCCCTAATGACAGAAATGTCCCTAAATTAATGTCTTATTTTTGCGAAATGATTGGGTAGGTGCAAAGAAGGTGTGATGAAAAATTACTTTTTGGTACATAATGTCATGCCCCAAACCCGCCAAATGGGGCCCAAGGTGTGATGTGATCCAATCACCTGTGTCTGATACCATAACTTCAATCACGTGGTGAAAAAATAAATAAACATCCTCAATAATATACTAGAGTTCTATATAAACATCCCAACAAAAAAAGAAATTTCCCAACATCTAGTATCCATATATACATCTCGGAAAATTAAAAACATAAACCCAAAAATACATCCAAGATCTGTACCCTCTCTAAAAAATGCTATGCCAACAGACCCAGCCCCGAGCTCACTAAGCTCGATCATACGGAGGTCCTAAAAAAGATGAATTGTATAACAGGTGAGACACATCTCCGTAAGACGGAATAGATAAATACTAGTGTGTGGCTATCATGAGTTTAGTGTATACTAAATATCATTAATTGTTAATTAACCACAGTTATAAAATCATTCTCGGACCATACCCACTCACACACACAATTATTCATAAGCGAAAGTTTCCGAGGATAAGGGAGATTACATGCCCATACATGTAGAGACCTGGAAAAATAAAATAATAAAAGAAAAGGGGAAAAATTGGGTTTTGGTTGGGAAAGGAGAAAATCGGCGGTGGTTTTCTAGAGGAGATAGAAAACTAGCGACGGTTTTGTAGTTATCATAGAACAGTGCTGAATATAACAAAGTCCTGCGAGCATTTTTTTTTTATTAAACCACACAAATATTCTCTCTCTCTCTCTCTCTCTCTCTCTCTCTCTCTCTCTCTCTCTCTCTCTCTCTCACACACACACACACACACACACACACTAATGCAAACCCATGAAGCTCCTTTTTTCCCTTCCTAATTTCGGCATCATTTTAGGCCAGATTGACGATCATGAACAACCACAGGTTTCCCGGGAAGATTTCCTGAAACCTACATGGAGCAGATTTTCAGTTTGGGGTTCCGGGGCACCAACCCAAAACCAAGGTAAGTGGTGTATTTTAGAGTTTTTAAGTTAATTTGGAGTATACAAAACTCAGCAAGTGTTAAATGGAAGTTATTCTAGGAGTTGAGTTGAATAATTTGGGGAAAATGTGAATTGTAGGTTTTTGGGCTGCAAACGTCAAAGGGAGTAGAAATTAGGTGTTTTAGTAAAATCTCAGTAAGTCAGGTAAGAGGAATAAATTATTACAGTCAATTTTGAGAAATACTGATTCAGTTATTTTGTGAAAATAGTAATATGTTATTTTACCTAAAATTTATTATGATATGAAATATCAGATGAAATTTGTGTGGCATATGATTTATACTGAAATGTTTTGGAAATTGGGTTAATTGATCCATACTGAGAATATGAGATTATGAAATGTGAATTGAGTTACGAGATTTGAAATGGGGGAAAATGATGAGAGTGAAATGTACTGAAAAACATATATCTTCTGAGAAATGATGAATATGAGATATGGAAATGTTTTATTGAGAAATGTGAATTACGTGAATTGAGATATGTATATGTATTTATGAGATGAAATGAGTATTGAACTGATGAAATGTCATTAAAATGATGAAATGAGTTGTGAATAATGAAAACGTGAACATTGCAATGATAATACTGCAATAAGAATAATGATATGTGAATAATGATATGAGAATATGAAATTGAGAATATGAGAATGTGAGTATTGTAATGTGAATACTACAATGTAGATATTGAAATATGGAAATGAGAAATGTGAATATTGCAATGCTAATTCTGCAATATGAATATTGAATTGTGGGAATTGAAATGTGAAATTCTGAAATATGAATACAGAAATGTGATTGATGAAATACCAATACCGCATAATGATTGCGGGTATGTGGTATGATAACCTTGATGGATGGATATGGAAACCCTACTAATGGGTTGTGATATTGAGCACGGTACCGTTGCTAGTGGTGTTAGTGCAACCACACAGACTCGTGGAGCATGTGGCGTGATAGTAGACTGAGTTGTATAGTAGAGTTGTTGTGCCCCTTGAGTTCAGATCAGGGCTATTGGTCGGCCAGTCGTACTACAGATACGAGATATATGATATGATATTTGACCTAACTGGGTTGGCCAACCACGGTTAGGTCTAGCATTTGGACCGCACAATCCTATTCATGGGTGGAAGCATGACGTGGAGAGATATCCTCAGGGCCGCTATGAGGACAGACACTGATGTATCAGTAATTGGGGACACTCTTGAGCTAGATATGGAAATGGAAATGAAAAGGAAATGAAAATGGGAATGAAATGAAAATGGAAATGGAAATGGAAATGAAATGAGAATGGAAATGAGAAAGAAAATAAGAAATCAAATAGCGTGAGTTAATAAATAATTAAAGCGAAGTAAAACACACCGCCTGAGGGCTTACTGAGTAAGGCGAGTGCTCTGATAAGTATCAGTTGTAGGTGAACCCGAGATAATCAGGCTAGGATGCAAATGATATCAAGACAGAAGGAAGCTACTTGTATGGGCAGGTAAGCTTCCCTATTCTCAGGAACTTCGTTGGTAAACATGGGTTGTGTATGAATGGATTTGGAAATGAAATTTTAAAGCTTTTGAAAGCTTGCATTGTATATCTATATGATTATGATTGTGGAAATGGTATATTTTCTCAAAATATATTATTACTGAAACGAATATATGTTATGATATAATGAATCTCATACTGCCACACACTGTAGATAATTTATTCCACCTCACTGAGATGTGTCTCACTAAATATTTCAGGGAACAGAAATATGCCTGGTGATAAAGCTCAGAGATAGAGGGGAGCAGATACCCTAGGTATACAGGGTGAGTGTAACGACCTGAAGAATAATAGCATTTAAATAATAAAGAAGGAGGGAAATGGAAACAGAAACAGAAGAAGGCAGCAGGCTTCGTTGATGAATACAGGGAGTTTCGATGAGTGCATAAGTAGGCCTCGTCGACGAAGCCACGCCTTGTCAACGAGAAGATATCGAGAGGGGTTTATGGGCAGTCTGAATTTCATCGATGAGGAGGTAGGGTTCGTCGACGAAATTACATAAGGACTCGTCAACGAGAAGACGTGTCTCATCAACGAATTCAGCTCTATAAATAGTGAAAACCCAGATTTTTTATGAATTATTCGACGCAAGAAACCTCATTTCTCTCTCTAAACGCCTCTCCCTTCTCCTCTCTTCGATCCCGGCCCTGTTTCATGCCGGATCGACAATCTGAAGACACCAGGATGCTCCTAACTCTGCAAGTTTGCCGGAGCGAATCGTCGGTGGAAGTAGTTTGAAATTCGTCCCAAATTCAAGGTAAGGTGTTTTTTTTTCAGAATATGGCTTCCCTATAGTTATAAAAAATGTTGGATGCAGAAAAATACTAATGTTTTGTTCTGGGGAATGTCATTTTCAAGATGTTGAGTGGAGAACCCTGCGGGTATAGAGCTAGAGTATAGTGGGGACTTTTTAGACATAAGGTAAGGGAAATATGTTATGCTAGGAGATTCATTTATGTTATCAGAAATTTTATACATTTATATATATGCATGTATACTAGTTATATTACAGAATATGAATTTTTAAAGTATGTGTGGCCGGAGTAGATATTACCTTATATAAAGTTTTGTACAGTTTTCAGTATAGCAAGCTATACAGATATAGTTAGATATTTTACAGATTTTAATATAGAAAAAATATGTATACATATACAAATTTACTCAAATGATTACACAGACAGATATTTAACAGTATACAGATAGAACAGTATATATGGTGTATATAGAAAGCTATGTTTTTTAAATGCCATAACACTCACAGAGTTTAGACAGATTATACAGATAGAAAGTACAGATAGATTATACAGATAGAAAGTATAGACATATGATACAGATAAAAAGTACAGACAGAGCATACAGTTATAGCATCAAGATGCTACAGCTATTATAGAATTTACAGTATAGAGTTATGGTCTAATGGTTATTTTGGAAACATAATGAAAACAATATAAAGAGTATAGTATATATATACATGATATCAGATCCCTGTGAAAAAATTACAAATAGATACAGTACAGATACGGAATACAGAGCACGATATCATTGCTAATACAGATAGAGTGCAACCACATGTCTTAGATAGTGTGTGGGTACCGTCAATCGTGCTCGGAGAGTATGCAGCTCCCCAGTTCGCTAGTTTGAGAGGACCAATTTGATGAGGTAGCAGCCAATCCCCCGCCTAAGAGAGTATGCAGTTTGGCCGGGCTAAGATAGTGTAGAGTATAGTGACTTATCTGGAAGGCTGACCAGGTTAAGTCCTGCCTACGGACCGCACAACCCTGTCATGAGGGGTCAAATCATGACATACAGAGTTCCAGGGATAAAGCACAGTTATGTATATGTATACAGTTTTATAGATTTTGTTGTATATAGTATGATATTAGCAGTATGAATGATAGAAAGTTCAGATGATACATATATTTTAAGCTACTATACATGTGATATATATGTTTTACAAATTTACCAAATCATGCAGTTTTACATACTATTATTATAGTTTTACAACTCGATCACCACACACTAGTAATAGCATATTTCCACTTACTAAGCGTCGTCTCACCCCATTATTTTACCATTTTTCAGGTGAGCTAGCTAGGCAAGCAGATCAAGCTCACATATAGAGTGATTTCTTGATAGCATTGGTTTTAGGGTGAGTTTGTGACTGAGTTTTGTATTTTTGGGATAGGTGATACTGGAGGGAGTTGTTTTATATGACTATAGTCTGAATGTATTGAACTCCGGTATTGTATAGTATGTATGGATGTATGGTTTATGTTTCCGCTGCGTAAGTATGAATATTGTATATAGGATTACCCTAGTGCCTGCTAAAGCCCAAGTTTCATAGCAGAGGGTATCAGAACAGTTAATATATATATATATATATATATATATATATATAATATGAAGAAAAAAAATGGTGAGAATTTTGAGGATGTTACAATTTGGTATCAGAGCCTAGGTTGTTAGGTTCTATAGACTTCAAAGTGTAGCGGGAAACAATACCAAAATATAGGAAAAGAATTTAAGGTTTTATTCTGTGATCTAGATACAAAATTTTTGTAGTAGTTTCTGTGTTTTTCCTGGGGTGACGATTTCAGGAAAGTCATAGTAAACTATCAACAAGTTATGTATTTAGGTTATGGGATGTGATTTGGGGTTAGGATCAGGAGGGATGGTTAATAGAGAATTTGGAGTTTTAGTTGAATAAGTTAGGTCTATAGGGAAATAGGATTCTGAAACGGTGTTTTATATGTTTGCGGGATAGACCCAGGAGGCAGTAGCACTCATGCCAATGGTGATGATGGAGTGGGTTCTTCTAGCGTAAGAGGTGGAGATTCAGATGCTGTGCTGCGTAGTGTGGCTTAGCAAGTTATGGCTGAGATTGCTCGGAGCTCCAAGGAACAGGGAGGTCCACCTCCAGCTCAGGGATGTACCATAGAGAAATTCATGAAGATGAATCCGCCAGCTTTTTCTGGGGTGACTGACCCTGCAATTGCTGAGAACTGGGTGCAATAGGTAAAGAAGATTCTGTCAGTACTTCATTGCACCGACGAGCAGAGAGTCTTATTTGCTACGTATAGACTGGTGGGGGAGGCCGAGAGATGGTGGGCAACCACTAGATTGTTGGAGGAGTAGAGGATAATTCCATTATCGATGACCTGGGCTCGATTCAGGGACGTGTTCTTTGATCGATACTATCCTACTTCAGTCAAAGAGGCTCAAGTACAGGAGTTTATGAGTCTGTCCTAGGGGTCATTGAATGTTCAGCAGTACGTAGCGAGATTTATTGAGCTCTCGCGTTTCTGCCCATATATCGTTCCCGATGAAGTAAAAAAGGTGAAAATGTTCAAGAGGAACCTGAGGCATGATATTTACAGGTAGGTGGCAGTATTGAGGATTCAGGATTTCTCAGAGTTGGTTGACAGGGCTAGTATAGCAGAGGAGAGCCTATCTAAAGAGATGAAGTCACAGAGTCAGAGGAAGAGGACTACGCCCTCGATTTTTCAGGTGGGTCCAAGTCGAGGCCCTTGGAGAGGAGGTAGATTTGGTAGAGGCTAGAGATAGATGGTGGAGCATTGTAGATTTCAGGGCGGACAGCTTCTTGCCATTTGTCCTAGATGTGGACAGAGACATCCTAGTGAGTGCCGACTAGGGGAAAATGTTTGTAATCACTGCAGAAGGCCCGGTCATATGACTCAATCATGTCAAATGTCATTGAATTATACACCAGCTCCCAGAAAGTTTTGGGGTGGATACCAGGCTCCTCACCGAGGTTAGTAGAGAAATACTGCGCCGGCGAGGGTTTATGCGTTGACGCCGGGAGACGCTGAGATGGCTAGAGATGTGGTTACAGGTACCCTTACTGTTTTACCATATAAAATTGTTATTTTGTTTGATACATCTGCCCCCTACTCCTTTATATTGGTGGGGTATGTCAGAATGACTGGGGTAGAGACACAGCTATTAGATGTAGAATTATCTGTGGGTACACCAATCGGATTCATGGTAAAATGCAGGAAGGTGCTTCAGAATTTTTCAATAAATATTCAAGAGAGAGTGCTGTTAGTCGATCTTGTGGTCCTAGATATGCAGGGTTTTGATATGATACTAGGCATGGACTGACTAGCTACACATTACGCTAGCATAGACTGCCACCAGAAAGAAGTAATTTTCAGACCCTCGAATAAGCAAGAATACAGATTCGTGGGTTCATGTGTACATGCTTCACCATAGCTGGTGTCGGCTACTCAGGTGAGGAGGTTGCTATAGGGTGGTTGCCAGGGGTATGTCGCATACATAAAAGAATTCTCAAAATAAGAATTGAAACAAGCTGACATACCAGTAGTGAGGGAGTTTCCAGATGTCTTTCCATAAGAATTACCTGGTTTGTTACCTGATCGTGAGATTGAGTTTACTATAGATCTGTTGCAGAGATCTGCACTAATATCTAAAGCACTGTACCGTATGGCTCTATTCGAGTTGAAAGAATTGAAAGATTAGTTATAGGAATTGCTGGACAAGGGTTTTATCAAGCCTAGTGTGTCACCTTGGGGAGCGCCAGTTTTGTTCATGAAAAAGAAAGATGGAACCATGAGATTGTGCATCGATTATAGGAATATAAACAAACTGACAGTCAAGAATAAATATCCTCTCCCTAGGACTGATGACTTATTTGATCAACTTCAGGGGACCCAGGTTTACTCTAAAATTTACCCGCGGTCGGGTTACCATCAGGTGAAAGTTAGAGCAGAGGATACTTCGAAGACTGCGTTTCGTACCAGGTATGGGCATTACGAATTCTTAGTGATGTCGTTTGGGTTAACTAATGCACTAGCAATATTTATGGATTTGATGAATCGGGTGTCTCCATCAATATTTGGACCAATTCTTGGTTGTGTTTATTGATGATATACTGGTCTATTCAAGGAGTTGTGAGGAGCACGAGCATCATTTGAGGCTGATGTTGCAGATATTGAGAGAAAGGAAATTGTATGCAAAATTAAAGAAATGTGAGTTTTGGCTAAGGCAAGTTACTTTTCTCGGCCATGTGATCTCTGAAGCAGGTGTATCAGTTAATCCGAGTAAAATAGATGCAGTGGTGAATTGGGAAAGGCCAGGCAGCCTTCAGGAGGTCAGGATTTTTCTGGGATTAGTAGGCTATTACCAATGCTTCGTAGATGCTTCTCCAGACTATCAGGTCCATTAAGACGACTTACAAGGAAAAATATGAAGTTCGATTGGACCAACGACTGTGAGCAGAGTTTTCAGGAGTTAAAATAGCGATTAGTTTCAGCTCCAGTATTAGCTATTCCATTAGGGGAGGATGGGTTTGTAATATAAAGTGATGCCTTTTTGAAGGGTCTTGGATGTGTGTTGATGCAGCACGGCAAGGTCATTGCTTATGCGTCTAAACAACTTGAAGAATATGAGAAGAATTATCCTGTGGATGATTTGGAGTTAGCTGCAGTGGTGTATGCTCTTAAAATCTAGAGGCATTATTTATATGGTGGGAAGTGCAAAATTTTCACGGATCACAAGAGTCTGAAATATTTTTTCACCCAAAAAGAGCTAAATATGAGACAAAGAAGGTGGCTAGAACTCATTAAAGATTATGACTGCACCATTAGTTACCACCCAGGAAAAGCGAATGTGGTAGCTGATGCTCTGAGCAGGAAATTAGTGGGTCCAGTGTTAGCAGCCATGGAGATTCAGCACTCAATTCTAATGGATTTAGAGAGACTTAGTATAGAATTGGTAGAAGATAGTCCTTAGGCATTTGTTGCCAGCCTAGTGGTTCAACCTACGCTGTACGAGAGGATTAAAGCAGCTCAGGGTGATGATGTAGAGTTAGCAGAGGTAATGACTAGGGTACGAGATGGTCTGGGTGAGGAATTCAGCATATCAGATGATGGGGCCCTGTGATTCCATACTAGACTCTGTGTTCCTGCAGATACCGAGATTAGGAGAACTATATTGGAGGATGCTCACAGATCCCTATACATTGTACATCCAGGTAGAACTAAAATGTATCAGGATCTGTGGAAATACTTCTGGTAAAGTGGGATGAAGAGAGAGACAGCCGAATTTATACAGCAGTTCTTGACGTGCCAACAAGTTAAAGCTGAGCACCAGAGACCGAAGGGATAGTTGTAGCCGTTGTTCATCCCAGAGTGGAAGTGGGATCACATCTTAATGGACTTCATTACTAGGTTACCACCAGTACGACAGGGGTTGAATGCAATTTGGATGGTGGTTGATCGTTTGATGAAGATCGCTCATTTCATTCCTATTAAAGTTGGTTATTCCATGGACAGGTTGGCAAAAATTTATATTTAGGAGATAGTTCGCGTCCATGGTGTGCCGACATCCATAGTCTCAGACTGAGATCCTCGATTTACTTCACGATTCTAGAAAAGTTTTTAGGATGCTATGGGTACACAGTTAGCTTTTAGCACTGCTTTCCATCCCCAAATAGATGGTCAGACTGAGAGGATGATTCAGACACTAGAGGATATGCTTCATGCTTGTGTGCTTGATTTTGGAGGCACTTGGATGCAGTTTATGCCATTAGTTGAGTTTGCTTACAATAACAACTATCAGGCTAGCATCAGCATGGCACCTTACGAGGCATTATATGGCAGGAGATGTTGTTCTCCTCTTTTCTGAGATGAAGTAGGTGAAAGGCGAGTTTTGGGTCTAGAGATAATACAGCAGGCGTCCGACAAGGTTCGATTAATTAAAGAAAGAATCAGTACAATACAGAGTCGACAAAAAAGCTACACAGACACTCGTCACCAAGAACTAGAGTTTGATGTGGGAAATCGAGTATTTTTGAAGATAGCTCCTCTGAAAATATTTATGAGGTTTGGAAAGAAGGGCAAGTTGAGTCCTTGGTATATTGGCCCTTTTGAGATGCTAAAGAGAATAGGGTCAGTTGCCTATAGGCTAGCTTTGCCGCTAGCTTTGGCTCGAATTCATAACGTGTTTCATGTTGCTATGTTAAGGAAATATGTCCCAGACCCGTCCCACATAATCAGCTATGCAGAGATATAACTCAAGCATTCACTAGCATATGAAGAAACGCCACTACAAATTTTAGAGAGAAAGACACAAGAACGGCGTACTAAAGAATTTCAGCTAGTGAAGATTTTGTGGAGGAACCATGCGATGGAAGAAGCCTCATGGGAACTCGAGGATGAAATTAAAAAGAAATACCCACATTTGTTTCAAAAGTAATCAGGTAATGTAAATAGTTAGGTAATGTTTCTTTTGCAGGTACATGTACTATTTAGTTAGTAAGTAGTTTTTAATTTTATTTGTGTAATCTCCCAGAACATAAAATGTAACCACAGTATTCCTCCGCCATAAGTAAGGGCAGGTAATAAAATAAGTAGACCGTTTTGCCTTTAAAGAATGATGAGTTATATTAGTAAATTTCGAGGACAAAATTTTATAAGGAAGGAAGAATGTAACGACCCAAAGAATAATGGTATTTAAACAATAAAGAGGCAGGGAAATAGAAACAGAAACAGAAGGAGGCAGCAGGCTTCGTCAATGAACACAGGGAGCTTGTCGACGAGCGCATAAGTAGGCCTCGTCGATGAAGCCATGCCTCATCGACAAGAAGATACCGAGAGGGGTTTATGGGCAGTCTGAATTTCGTCGACGAGGAGGTAGGGTTTGTCGACGAGATGACGTGTCTCGTGGACGAATTCAACTCTATAAAAAGTGAAAATCCAAATTTTTTATGAAAATTTGGCACAAGAAACCTCATTTCTCTCTCCAAATGCCTCTCCCTCCTTCTCTCTTTGATCTCGGCCCCGTTTCACGTCGGCTCGATAATCTGAAGACACCACGACGCTTCTAGAAAAGTTCTCTGCAAGTCTGCTAGAGTGGATCGTCAATGGAAGTGGTTTGAAATTCGTCCCAAATTCAAGGTAAGATGTTTTGTTCAGAATATGTTTTCCCTACAGTTATAAGAAATGTTGGATGCAAAAAAATACTGATGTTTTGTTATGGGGAATGTTGTTTTTAGGATGTTGAGTGGAGAATCCTGCGGGTATAGAGCTAGAGTAAAGTAGGGACTTTTTAGAGATAAGGTAAGGGAAATATGCTATGCTAGGAGATTCATTTATGTTATCAGAAATTTTATACATTTATATATATGCATGTTTACTAGTTATATTACAGAATATGAATTTTTAAAGTATGTGTGGCTGGAGTAGATATTACCTTATATGAAGTTTTGTACATTTTTCAGTCTAGCAAGGTATACAGATATAGTTAGATATTTATAGATTTTTATATAGACAAAATATGTATACATGTACAATTTTACTCAGATGATTACACAGATAGATATTTAACAGTATACAGATAGAACAGTATATATGGTGTATATAGAAAGTTATGTTTTCCTAAATGCCATAACACTCAGAGAGTATAGACGGATTATACAGATAGAAAGTATAGACAGAGTTTATGGTTATAGCATCAAGATGCTGCAAATATTACAAAATTTACAGTACAGAGTTATGGTGTTATGGTTATTTTGGAAACATAATGAAAACAATATAAAGAGTATAGTATATATATATATATATATATATATGATATCAGAACCCTGTGAAAAGATTACATACAGATACAGTACAAATACAGAATACGGAGCACGGTACCGTTGCTAATATAGATAGAGTGCAACCACATATCTCAGATAATGTGTGGGTAGCGTCAACCGTGCTCAGAGAGTATACAACTCCCCAGTTCGCTGAGTTGAAGGGACCTGTTTGATGAGGTAGCAGCCAGTCTCGCGCCGAGAAGAGTATGCGGTTTGGCTGTGCTGAGGTAATGTGGAGTATAGTGACTTACCAAGAGGGCCGACCAGATTAAGTCCCACCTACGGGCTGCACAACCCTGTCATGAGGGGTCAAATCATGACATATAGAGTTCCCGAGATAAAGCACAATTATGTATATGTATACAGTTTTACAGCTTTTGTTGTATATAGTATGATATTAACAGTATGAATGATAGAAAGTTCAGATGATACATATATTTTAAACTACTATACATGTGATATATATGTTTTACAGATTTACTAGATCATGCAGTTTTACATACTATTATTATAGTTTTACGACTTGGTTGCCACACACTAGTAATAGCATATTTCTATTTACTGAGCATCATCTCACCCTATTATTTTACCATTTTTCAAGTAAGCTAGCTAGGCGAGCAGATCGGGCTCGCAGATAGAGCGATTTCTTGATAGCCCTGGTTTTGGGGTGAGTTTGTGACTGAGTTTTGTATTTTTGGGATAGGTGATACTGGAGGGAGTTGTTTTATATGACTATGGTTTGAATGTATTGAACTCTGGTATTGTATAGTATGTATGGATGTACGGTTTATGTTTCCGCTGCGTAGGTATGAATATTGTATACAGGATTACCCTAGTGCTTGCTAAGGCCCGAGTTTCATAGCAAAGGGTATTTATACAGTTAATATATATATATAATATGAAGAAAAAAAATGGTGAGAATTTTGAGGATGTTACAGTGAGTATTTTAAGCTAGGGAGGTTTGATTCCCCAAGAGGTTTTGTGGTAGACTTGTATTATGGATGGTTGGTACTCTGGTATGTGTATTCGCTGTGGTATGTATATATATATATGAAATGACTTCCTTTGTTAGGGTTGTGTGTATGAGTATGATTGTATACCTGGTACCCACTGTCGAGCCGGGTTATGTATTGTGGTATCAGAGGTTGACGTGCCCGATATGTGATATATGTGTTGTTTATATAAAAAACAATGGTATGAAAAATCGAGGCGTCACAATACATGTAGCTCCCCTATGCTCTAATACATTATGCAACTTGGTATGGCTACAACTGATGCCTATTAGGGTACTCACCTTTCTCAGTAAGCCTTTGGGAGGAGAGTTTACTTCACCCCAAATACATATAGTACTACTATACACATACACACACACACACACACACAATTATTTATAAGCGAAAGTTTCCAAGGATGGGAGAGATTACATGTCCATACATGCAACTCCCCTCTACTCAAATACATTATGCAATCTGGTATGACTACAACTGATACCTATTAGGGCACTCGCCTTTCTCAGCAAGCTCTCGGGCGGAGAGTTTACTTCACCCTAAATACATATAATACTACTATATTTAATACATTTAATACTTTGTTACTTTAATATGTATGTTGCTATCTCTGTAAAACCCAACTCTTCATAATCTCCATTTTCACATGCTCTGTTCTCCTATCACATACTCTGTAATCACATTTCACATCCTCGATTTTCATATATTTTGTATTCACATACACTGTTATGTATTTACATGCACTGTTCTATTATACTCTGGTTAAATCTACAGATATGAATTTAGAACTCACTGCCCCGACATGCTTCCCCCCATGACGGGTTGTGCGGCTCATAGGCTGAACTTAACCTTGGTTGGCCTACCAGAGTTAAATCAATTTCGAACTCTTCAGTATGCTAATCTGATTTACTTTCTTATGTTGGTTTAGACTCTAGGGGGAACTCTACCCTTCACAGCTCAATCGACTGTTCAATACCAACACACTCTCTAAGACGTGTGGTTGCACTAAGCTCTCCATAACTCTCACGGCGGTACCATGCAAACTAGGGCCACCGGAGTTCTCAAACCATACATTACAATTTAACATTAATATTCTGCTCTGATTAAACAATTCTAAATATAATATAATCCCAACGCATTTCAGTATTTCAACATATTAAACATATTTCATAGCTCAACACAGTATTTTCATTTTTCCTCATACCAAACGACTTGAATAATACACATATTTATATAACTACTAAAATAATAAGTCAATCCATGTTCATTATTTTCTTTATAGAAAATATAGGTTAAATTATCTCCACAATTTATCTAATACTCAAAATAAGCGTGAATAATAAAAACAGAGATAATTAACCCTACTCACCTTGACCAATTTTTAGAAAATGTAAAACAACTCCAACCAATCATTTCAACCAATCAAATTATCTAGATAATCCATTGCTTAAATCCTGTAGTCTTTTTCTTTACTTTAATCGGCTCATTTTCAAAAATAATAGCTATTAACACAACCCTAAGCTCAAAAACCTCAGTTTAAACAGTTGGCTTTCAAAACTTGCATGATAATTATATACATACACATATAATTTCCATCTTAACCGGTAAAATTTACAAAACAACTGGCTTAATCTATTCCCCTCACTTAATTTTCTAAAGTTATGTCTGCAGGGTTCCCAAAACTGTGCCTACAACACTCACACAAACCCTGAATTCATAAAACCTAGTTTAATCAACTCAACTCTAGGTAAAATACTATTTTAACATTTTCTAAACCCACGAACTCCAAATAAATGATTAAACTCTCAAAAACATCAAATTTGCTTAAATCCCTAAATCTTACCCTAACTTTGAAGTGGTACCTAGAAAACACAGTTCAAAAATCTATTCCTCTAAACTTGTAGAGAAATGCTCCTAGATCATCGTGATGATTTTCGATCGTCGATTTGGATTATGGATGAAGGAGAAATCTAGAGTGAGAGTGAGAGAGCGTGAGGAGAGAGAGAGAAAAGAAAAAAAAAAACTGAGAGGCGTGAGAGACAGAGAGGGCATGTGCTTGGAAGCGATGAACCAAATTCCAATTGAAAAGCAATTGGATTTCAATTTGAAATCCAATCCGCCAAATTGTATTTAATGCAATCACATGCATAATATTATATTATTTTATATTAACATTATATATATATATATATATATATATATATATATATGTGTGTGTGTGTGTATATATATATATATGTATTTAATTAAACCAATTCAATAGTATTTAATTAATTAGTTACTAATATTTTTTTTCTCGGGTTACTACACATAAGATGAAGCAAAAATATATATATATATATATATATAATATTTATTAAAAAATACATAAACGTAAAAAATAACACTAAGTTTTCATGTTTAAATATCATATTATTTATATTTGTTCAATTTATTGATAATTTCTTATTAAAATAAATATAAATTTTTGTATTATCATTTTTTGAAATTATTATTTATTGTGAATAAAGTTAACAAATAAATATAATTGCAAATAATTGATGCACTTTTTAAAAATTATACGTATTCTTTCTTCACAAGTTCATCTAAATTTTCAATAATTAATAGATTCAATTTAGTTTTTGTTAAAAGTAATATATGCTATTGTCGTGTATAAAATCTTATACTCTTTTACAAAAACAAAAAAATTAACAAGTTTTAATCAATAAAAAAAATGTCGGGAGTTTTGATATTATTTTCTAAATATTTAAAAAGGTTCATCTTTCTTAACAATTTCAAAAGAGGTTGATACATAAACAAATAAAAAATCATATTATATCATAAGTGGAATTTATATAAATTGCATCATTATTTCTTGGACAAATAGTATTATTAATTATATTTTTATTGACCTAGTCATTTTGATCGTTGACCTATCTTTAGTCCAAATTTATGTCTACTTTCTTCACTAAATTTATGTTCAAATCAAACTTAATGATATGCTTGTAATTGCTTTTTTTAAAAATTTTAATTTATGGTAATGATAAAAATATATTTAAAATAATAAAATAAAATTAAAATTATCATTTTACATCAACCAATAAAATAATAAAGAGAAGATTTTTATAAGTATGATGTTTTTAAAAAAAAAAAATTGATTCTAAAATTTTCTTATAAATATTTTTAAAAATAATTAAAAATTAGTGTGATATAATAAATCAACAAACGTTTCATTTTGTACGTACGAAAACTTGTGAAAGTACATTGCATGTATGTGGGGGGACATAATTGACTTCTGAAAAGTCGATTTTGTGACCCTTTTTTTAATGTAAGAATCGACTTTTAGAGAGGGGCACATTTTGGGGTTGGGGGGGGGGGGTGTAGTGGGGCATAGCAGGTAGCGGTAGGCCATATGGCACCAAGGTAGGGCGTCTAGGGAAGGGAGTGTGGGGGCGCTGGGGGCTAGGGCACGCATGATGTGTGCGTGGTAGTGGGTAGACCTTTTTTTTTAAATGATAGAACCAACTTTTGGAAAGTCGGTTTTGACAAGTAACCCTTTTTATTTTTTTTAATGGATACGAACATTTGAAAAGTCGATTCCAAATTTTAAAACTTTTTTTTTTTTTTTATACAAGATCAAACTTTTGCAAAATCGGTCCCTAACATTTAAATTTTTTTTCAATAGTCAGTTGGCTTCATTTTCATAATTATTATCCCAACTACCCTACAATTGTATTTATTTTATTTTAAATATTTTTTGTTAAAAAAAACTCATTCCCACCCTCCTCTCCTGTTCCCACTCCCATCATCACTTAGAGTGAGCCTCCCGACTCACATGAGTTGATCCCTATACCAGGCATATATCGCCACTAATTCTTGCCTTTTTTCTACATATCTCCTCGCCTCTTCTCTCTCTCTCTCTCTCTCTCTCTCTCTCAACTATGTTAACAATGTGATAATATTATTAAATATACTAATAAACTGTTTAAATGATCATAATTCATATATTATAACTATTAAATCAGTCATTTTGGATATTAAATATTAAAATTATCTATCCAATCTATTCAGATAGAATCTATATAATTATAAAATATATATTTAATTTATTAAATTTTAGAGATTGATATTATTATTGAAAGAATATATATTTAAAAATAAGATCTGTGTCTTCCGTTTGAAATAATATCTTTATATTTAAGTGAAGAAAAGTAGAAGAATGAACTCATTATTCCGATAAATTAGTCAAGTGTTGAAAGGGCATGAGACTCCATTATTTAAAAATATATATATTTAACAATATATAAATAAAAAAATGAATTATAACGTAACTTATTTATATTAAAATTGTTAGTATAATAAGATTTTCAAAATTCAACCTTTTGATCAATTGTGACAAGATCCCAATATGAATTTTTTTAATTATTAAAAAAACCAAACAAATAGAAATGGTCTTGAATTACCAGTACATTTAGTCATAATATATACAATTGGGATATTTATATTTGTTTAAAAAATATTTCAATGAAATGCGTAGAATTCCTCTTCTTCTTTTTTTAATTTTACACCTAAAATCTTTATTAAATATTATTATGGTGTATATCTGCATTTATAAAAATTAATATTATATTTTAATTTGCCTACCTTGAAGAACGAACCTATTTGCTAATAGTTATGATGCCTAAAAAATGGCAAAATAGCTGCACATTTTTTTGTTTCTTATAATTGAATCAGTATTCTAAAAGAGGATTAGAAATCAAAAGTACCTTCATTTGTGAATATAAAAAAGCTTTTGCATTGCAAAAGGTAAAAAAAAAAAAAAATGGAATGTCTTCCATGCCCATAGCAAGTAAACTGTTTTTAGGTATGCAAATTTTAAACTTCCTATCAATTTTTCAAATTTTTTTAATCAAATTTGTCAAAAAACTATAACCCCATAAACTTTTTGTCGTGTAAGATAATGTGATTCTATTTAATTTTAAACTTTCTGTCATGATTTCAAAATTTTTTAACTAAATTTGTCAAACTATTGAAATATTAATTATGAAATGCTAATAAGCAACAATTACTCTTGAACATTTAGGTAACTTTATTTTGTCTGCCTCTATATTTCATCATTTTTTTCTAAAATATTGCTTAATTATTTTTTAATGATAAATAAAAATATTACACCTGATTCCCGTTCTCAAGTCTTGTTTTTTAACGCTTTTCCTCCCTATTCTCTTTGTCTCCCCACTATCACCATATAAAACTCCCTCTTTCTTCTTATGCCCTCCCAAAAGATTATCATAAATTTATCTTCTCACATGCTTCTCGTCCTATGTTGTAATTTAATTATTAGTCTCACATTGCATAAAAATATTAACATAAATGCATGAGATGAGGTAAATTCTTAGTCAGTTTTTCTCTAAATTTTTTTTTTTTTTCTTCAACAACTAGATTGTAATTTTTTTTTTTTTTTTTTGCATTGTGAATATAGATCAAGTTTCCTTTCTCTCATTTCCTTTCTTTTTTCTCTCATTTTCTTTCTTCTGTTTTAGTCGAGAATTAGCTATTAGAGCATTAATTTGTTCCAAGTTGTTGTGTTGTTTTCATTTTTTCTTTTTCTTTTTTCCATTTTCCTTTTATAAAAAGTTTAGTTTGGTAGGGACGAGAAAATGAAGTAACAAAAATAAGGATAGTGTGGGATACTGCATTAATGAAAGAAGACTAAAAATTTAATGTTTTTCTTCTCTTCTCTAAAATAATGAGAGAATGACATTAAATTTATACTACATTTTATTCAATGAAAGAAAAATATTAATTTTATATTTTATAGTATATTTTATTCAAATTAATTATTCAAATCTAAATTTCAAGATTGACAGAAGACCTCAAGCAAATGTTGCTTGATCAAATTAATTTACAATCTTGAATTCTCTCATAATATAAACAAATGGAAAAAAATACATGAAAGCAAAAAAATAAAAAATAAAAAATAATAATGCAATCAATAAATAGCGTGAAAACATATTCACAACAAAAAGTTATAAGGTAGAGTGACTAACTGCTATAACAACGCATTTTGATCACACAATGGTTGTGCCCTATGTTTGGGACAAAGGATATAATTGCACTGTTGCATTCATATGCCCCTTTTGGCAAGTGAAGAAGTTTGATTATTGTTTTCTTATTCAATGCAATATAATTATAAATATTTTAGTAGATAAAAAATAAAATAAATTTTCAATGCTTTATTTGCTTTTTTATTTTTATTTTTTCTTAGGCTTAGTTTGGTCATTCTAGTTCTTGAAAAAGAATTTTAAAAAAAAGAAGTGATGAAAATTAGTTGGTTG